>NW_017732377.1:292889-321008 GCF_001890085.2 Hipposideros armiger | reverse complement strand
GTGTGTAGTGGGTAATAGGAGCGGGTGAGTCTGTGTATATTTAAAGCCATGAGTTCTTTGGGATCCAGGGGCAACATATTATTATTTTACTTATTAGCTCATCTCCCAAAGTACTTAGCCAATTAAATGAATTGTGTGTTTTGTTGTTGTTGTTAAAATTAGACAAAAAGAAATACTGCCAAATTACAAGAATGGATTTAATTTGTTCTAAGGGGCAATCCCTAACACTTCTTGCCTTCCTGTTTTACTCATACTTAGGTCTGGGTCATTTCTTTGACCCTGTCTTGTTGTCCAGCCTTTCTCCAATGTTTTCATTTGCATCTATTATTTTACAGAGTATCAAAGTAAGCTGGCTGCCTCCTCCGTCAGGAACACAGAATGGATTCATTACGGGCTATAAAATTCGACACAGAAAGACGACCCGCAGGGGTGAGATGGAAACACTGGAGCCGAACAACCTCTGGTACCTGTTCACAGGTCAGTGTTCACATGGTGTAGTCTTGCAAGGTTTTGATGAACTAAATGCTTTAGAAATAAAATACACTCTTACTTCAAGAGAAGATTTTTTTTTCCTGCTGGCAGGTGACATTTATTGGTCTGAACAAGAACAACCTTTATATTTTTAACTTGATATTCTCTGTAATGCTTTCACTATATATTTTGTTTCTGGATCATCCTCTTAATAAGTGCATCGTGGATTTTTTTTTAATCCATATTAGTTTCTCAGCATTGCTGATTGAACAATAGCTCCTGTTATCAAATAATGACTTTTAGTTTTTTAACTAATAACTCTTAAAAGTTATCTAATCACTTTGATCTCGCCTTCTCCAATCTCCAGGGCTGATGATGGGGTTAGAAAGTGTGGAGACGAGTAGCTTAGGGAATAACCAGGCAGATTATTCTACTTTTCATAAATACAAAAGCAAACTCACTTTTGTAACAATATTGGTGAAACTCATAGTAGGTCAAATTTTTCTGTGAAAACTGGGCCCGGTTTCCATGCAGTAATTAGAGAATTTTTTATTTTATTTCATAAAATTAATGATGGCATATTTCCTGTAACTATTAGAATACAATACATGCCGGTCCAGTTGCCTAGAGAACAGAGACTGAGGCAGGCTTTTAAAGCAATGTCTTTGGGAGTGCAAGCCCAGGAAAATAAGAGTGAGGGAACAAGGAAAGTGATCCAGGGAAGAAGAGAAATCAAATAATGGTGGCATATTATTGAGCTGACCATAAGTTTACAACAAACACAGAGCTTGCGTGGCCTCTTATAGCGTCTCCTGAGACATTGTGTGAACTACTGTGTCTCAAAGTCAATGACCGGATAGGAAGTTTGAGCAGTTTCTGGCCTATCATTAGTCAAGATCCATGGGCAAGGTGGATTTTGTACCTCCAGACAGCTCCTGAGGAAGCCAGAGCTTCTAGACAATGTGCAAACATGGAATCCTATCCTCGTCAATCAGCACGTATGAACAACAGAAATGTATTATTTCAGCTCAGGAATTCTGAAGTCCAAAATCAGTGTGTCAGCAGAGTCAATCCTTTCCAGAGACTCCGAAAGAGAATCCATCCCATGGCTGTCTCCTAACCTCTGGTGGTTGCTGGCAGCCCTTGACATTCCTTGGCTTGTAGGTGCATCACTCAGATCTTTGCCTCCATCTTTGCATCACCCTCCTTGGGTACCTCTGTGTCCTTTCCTCTTATAAGGACACTGGTCATTGCCGGTAGACCCGACCGTAAATCCGGGATGATTTCCTCTTGAGATCTTGAACTTATTATATCTGCAAAGACCCTATTTCTGAAGAAGGTCACATTCTGATGTTCCAAGTGTACCTGAGTTTTGAGGGTATGCTGTTCAACTCACCGCAGACTCTTTTTATTGTTTTTCCTCTCAAGGACAATCATTTTGAATCATAACCTCTAACAAACTTTATTCAAAAATAAATACTTCGGTCCTACATTTTTATTCATCTAAACTATGTGTGACAATTAGAGCTTCTAATCAGCATGAGATAATCCACCATCACTCTGGTTTAATATCGTTCCAGCCAAAAGCAAAGAAATGTGATGAATTAATTAGCTTGATATTGAAATAGCTTACAAATGCCTATTCCCATCTTCACACATTTGTAGGAATCAGGAGTCCAAATTTAAAGCCTTTATTCATACTGTTTCTTCTTCATCTCAATGCTTATAAAATGTATTTGGGAATGAAAACTTAATCTGAGCGGTTATATTTACAACTGTACCTGATATTTATTGCAAGAAAAGTCACCAAGACTCCATTTTTAATTTCAACTGAATAAATTAAAAAAACCAGAGGATAGACTCTTACCCTTAAAACATTGAAAACTAGTGCTGCAAAACTTCTCCTCTCCTCTCCCCTGCTCTGCGACCTGGCTTCAGTAACCTCTGTTGCATGTCTGAATGTTGTGGGCATGTCTTCAATGCTGCACAGCATGGCGGAATCAGGAAGCACCGCACATCGGTAGACTGGCTGTGGTTTGGACGTTGCCAGGAAACAGTAACTCATGCACTTTCTAGTAAGTAGGAGTAATTGATTTTGTATATGAATCTGCAGTACTTTAAAATGTACAGGATTTAACCCCGTGTTTTCAATATCTATAAGACACGTGGACATATTGATTTGGCTTTTAGAAAATTGGAAATGCCAGAATGCTTCGTTTGAATGATATAAATGCTCAGGTATAGAGAACATTTTTTTTTTACAGTCCTCTATCAGTTAGACAGGTGTTTGTTGCTGTGTGTGTTTTGCTAGGAAAATGAGACATCTGCAGTAACAGAGTAATTCTGAGTTATAACAAAGATTTTAAATCACTGTTATCAGTTATATTGTGGGAACCCATGTCAACTCAATTTTAAAGTGTTGTTTTTAATTGTTAAGTGCTCTTCAGAGAAGGTTGTTTGGCATTGAATTTAGGAATTTCTTGTGTTTCATGGCCAATATCGAATAAGCATAAAGATAAACACACATTGGTATTTTATGGACTGAAAAAGTGAAACAATAGCGTAGCAATTTTATAACAAGGTTAATGTTAGGGGAATAAAGGGAACTTATATTGTTTGAATAGTGAGTGCACTGTCTCTTGCCATAGTGCTAAGAAATTAGAAATACAACAGAAGAATTACAGAGCTTGAAGGCACTTAGTATTGGGAGTAGAAACAGGCAGAAGACAATCTGCTTTGAACAATAGAATTTTTTTACAGCTAAGAAAAGCACTGCTGCCTACACCATACTTTCTTTAGAATTAAATTATACTTAGAAACAGCTAGGAAACACATGCACATACATACACACACTGAGACTGAACTGTGGGTTGAAACTGAAATAAACAGCAGGATCACTAGTTAACAAGATGATCTCAACTAAATCACAGGCATTTTGACTCCTACTTATGTGCTCCTTGCACTACACAATGTTGCTGTCTATAGTTCACTTTATTGTGAATGACTCCCGCTGTTATATGAATCTGTAAAAGATCATTGATATTAAAAATGACTTGAACATTTACAACACTGATAATACCAACATCAACTTTGACAACACCCCCTATGCTGAAAACTGTAGAGATGTTCCTCCAAATATTAAAAATAGAACTACCAATGAACCCAGCAATCCCACTTCTGCGTCTATATCCAAAAGAATTGAAATCAGGATCTCAAAAGGATGTCGGCACTCCCATGTTCACTGCAGCATTATTCACAATAGCCAAGATACAGAAATAATCCATATGCCCTTTGACAGACAAATGGATTTTTAAAATGTGGTATATACCTACAGTGGAATATCATTCATCCTTGAAAAAAGAAGGAAATCCTGCCATTTGCGACAGATAAGCTGGATAGACCTGGAAGGCGTGATTCTTCGGGAAATACGTTGCTAAGAGAAGGACAAATACTGCAGGATTCACTTACATGAGGTTATCTAAACTAGTCAAACTTATAGAAGCAGAATATAGAATGTGATTGCCAGGGGAGAGGGAGAGGAGAGATGGGGAGTTCTTTAATGGTTACAAAGTGACTGGTAACACGATGAATTAGGTTGTAGAGGCCTGCTGTGCAACAGTTCCTATAGTTAACAGCGCTGTATTGTGTACTTCAAAACTTGTTTCAAGGCATTTTGTGCTAAGTGTACTTACTATTAAAGAAAAAAAAAAGCAACAGGACAGAAGAGTGTTTTTGGATGTGATATGTTGATTACTTTGATTTTCGTGATGGATTAAATATGCACAATTTTTGTATATTAAATATACCTCAATAAAGCTGAAAAAATCTCCATGACAGAAAAACAAAGCTTTACATATATTTTCAAATGTATAACTATAACTAAATATTTTAATTTACATGTTTGCATTGTATTGATGAGAAAACAGGCAAAGAGAGAGGACTAGCAAGTTTTTCGAAGTCACACAGCTAATAAGTTTTGGAAGTTCAAATCTAATTCTGTCAAAATTGAAAAATTATATGTTTAATTGTCATACTCTTAGTTAATGTGTTGTTGACTATAGGCAATGAATGTGTGGTTGTATGATTATATAAGAGGATAGGGGATAATGCAGGAATGGAAAGAGATATCTATTACATAATAAAAAATGAAGATTACCTTTGCAGCTATAGAATCTGAATAACTCCAAAAAGGATTAAATCAATGCTTTTGTACCAGTTGATTTAAAAAACATTATTTAATATTTTCACTAGTCCAACTCACGAAACATCCCAACATCTTTTAGAAATACATACACAAAACAGCTTTTGATTACAAAAGGGTTTCCTCTATCCCACCTCCAATGAATGAATGAACAAATCAATCAGTCAGTCAAAGCAATGTTGAAAGTTCTTTTGATATCAGCTATCAGAGTTGGGCCCCAGAACGTTGCTGATTCATGGTGATTGTTGGCGTAACTCTTGAATGTTCCTCCTCTTTCTAACAGGATAAAAATTCTTTTCTAAGTAAGAGAACAAACTAACTCTTCCTTAAACTGAATTTTGGATTTTAAATAAAACCCAAGAGATAAGTATCTATCTCTTCAAGCTGATCCACTGTCAAATTAATAGAATCATCAATTCTGCCCTGTCTGCCTGTCCGTTAAGTTCTGGAAATAATCACCTGCTACTGATGTCCCTCTATATTATATTCCCCAACCTAAGCCAAGTGGACCTTTGAAGAGAAAGCATGCCTTATAGGGCCCTCCCCCCCCCGCCCCCGCGGGAAATAGGACAGAGCCCAAAGTCTTCACCCAAGAGCAGTCCAGGTTGTGATTAAAACACCACACAATGTCCTTGCTGAACTTTTCTGTGCCTTATTATCTTTATGTCTAAAGTGAAGTAATAATGTATTCTGTGCCAAAATCAGAGGGAATTTGAAAATCAAGTGAGAAAATAACCTGCAAATGTTAGTCCTCTTTATATCCATCAAATGCTTAATTTTATAAACAGTTTTTGCACGCAGTTTGTCATTTGATTCTCAAAAGAACACTCTAAGATGGAAAGGCAGCTGTTATTACCTAATTGCATTATATGGGAAATTGAGATTAAAAGATCTTTCAGTGCAACTAAAACTTGTCCAGGCAACTACACCTCCCCGCAAAGAAGCAGGAATATCTGCAACCTGGAATTCTGAAGGTCATGTCCACACTTCCTCTCTGAAAAGCTAAATTGCTGTTTCTGCTTATCACTGCATCCTACCCAGACCTAGACATAGAAGACAGTCCCAGGTCTAAACTGTTGAGAAAGTTTGGGTACAGAAGGCACTGAACTTAAAATCAGAAGACTTGGGTAAAGATAGTTTGAAAGAGGAATTTAATTTTTTATCCCACTGTGTAAAAACTAGGATTTATCTGTGGGTAATACTATGGTAAAGCCAATTCGGTGCAATCTAAGGAAGAACTTTCTCATAAGCAGAACTGTTGGAAGTGGGTTCCCTCCCTTGCTGATTTCTCATTCCAAAGGTATTCCTACTTATTCACAGGACAATTTTGTTAGATGTGCAGCATTAGTGGGCCATTTTACCAGACATGTAGATCTTCTTTCATATTGAGATTCTATGTACATTTTTAAATGGTTTTATACTTAATCTAGCATTTCTAGGTGTTTGTAGTGAGAGAGATTCCACCGCTATCTTCTAGAATAAAATGTAAACATTTTTACTAAAATTAAATTAAATATAATACATCAAAGAAATTTGGTAGGCCTCCCGAGTGACCTAAGTTACTTCATTACGGATGTCACAAAGAGGATGATATGAACAACTCCCCTACTGTGGAAGGGATATTCCGATAAGTAGCTTGGGCTGGACATGAGAGCCCATTGAGGAAACACAATAGACAGTCTCTAAACTGCCTTCTAACATTAACTTCAAGTTGTTAGCAGATTTTGTTTTACTCAAAACTGAATTGATACTAACTGATCCTGAACTCAAAATATATAAATCCAAATTTGGCAAAATCTAAGGATACATTTGCAATTTGCATATCTACTTTACAGTGAGATGTTTTCATTAATTTCTATTAAAAATTTGTAGATTCTGCACACAAGGAATGGATTTAAAATCGAATCAATAGAACAAAATACAGGGAACTGAAAAAGATTTCCACTTATATGTCAAAATATTGCATGTGATAAGATGGCGTGTCAGTCAGGGTTCAATCAGAGACACAGAGCCTTAAAGATACATTCTAGGGCCGGCTGAGTAGCTCAGTTGGTTAAGAGTTTGCTCAAGAGTGCAAGCTCTGAGCAACAGCGGTTCAAGTTCCGGCCTGAGCTGAGCAGCCGCTGAGCTGCCAACAGGTGGTGGGATGGCTCAGCTAAAAAAAAATAAATAAATAAATAAATAGATAGATACATTCTAAGAGGTTTGATTTAAGGAACTGGCTTCTGTTATTGTGATGGCTGGCTAGGCAATTCCAAAATCCACAAGTCAGGAAAGGCAGGCTGGAATTCTTGAGCTGTAGTTGCTCTCTACAGGTCAAATGTCTTCAGAGAAGCCTGAACTCTCCTCTTAAGGCCTTTCACCTGATTAAATCTGGCTGCTCAGATTATGTAGGATAATATCACTTACTTAAAATCAACTGAATAGGGACTTTCACCCATCTGCAAAATACCTTCAATATTTGATTGAATAACTGGGGACTGTAGACTAGCCTAGTTGACACATAAAACTGACTATCAGAGATGACAGTTCAAATCGGTTGTTGGCAATATTATTGACATAAATGCCCATCCATTTCAAAGAACAATGAGGTTAAATTTTTACTAAATATGAAAGAATACATTTATAATGGACAAACTATTTTAGATAAGAACACTATGAAGGTCATTAGCTGCAGTGAATAGGTAAGCATTTCTTCCCAAAGTTCTCTCCCTATTAGTTTTTTAATTTCTTGGAAGAGCTCTATAATCCCTCTATCTCAGTGTCAACAACAATGCCTTTGAAAGATTGCAAATGTTAACAAATATCAGATAAAATGCCATCTTAGCCAAAGGATAAATCAAAGTAAGTATAAGCCTACTTGAGGCCTGACAAAAATATGTGTTTGTCGCCTTGCTGATGATGTTCGATATTATATTTTAACATAATATTTCCATTGTGCTAGGTACTGCTTTAGTGGCTCTTTCAAAACTTTTTATATGTGTGTGCCTTCCATGTGTCAGGCACAGTAGTGGGCTCTGTGACTATATGGTTAAAACACCAATAACGGATTTAATGAGAATTCCATTATATCTGTATATTGCTTGGTGTAATATGGTAATTTTAAATATGTTGATTCTTCCAATCCATGAACATGGAATATCTTTCCATTTCTTTGTGTCCTCTTCAATTTCTTTTAATACTACTTAGTAGGTTTCAGTATATAGGTCCTTCATATCTTTTGTTAAGTTTATTCTTAGATATTTATTCTTTTGTTGCAACTGGGTTTTTTTCCATTTATTTTTCTGAAATTTTATTATTCGTATATAGGAACACAGTGGATTTTTAGTACTGCAATTTTACTGTATTCGTTTATTGTTTCTAATAGGTTTTGGTGAGGTCTTCAGGGTTTTCTATATGAAGAATCATGTTAGCTGCAAAAAGTGACAATTTTACTTCTTCTTCATTCCGATTTGAATGCCTTTTATTTCTTGCTCTTGCCTGATTGCTCTGGCTAAGACTTCCAATACTATGCTGAATAACAGTAGAGAGAGGAAGTATCCTTGTCTGGTTCCTGATCTTAGAGGGAAAATGTTCAGTTTTTCACCATTGAGTATAATATTAGCTGAGGGTTTGTCACATATACCTTTATTATAATGAGGTACTTTCCTTCCATACCCATTTTAATTGAGTTTTTAAATCATAAATGGATGTTGTATCTTGTCAAATGCTTCCTTTTTCTGCATCTATTAATATGATTATATGATTTTTATCCTGTATTTTGTTTATGTGGTATATCACACTGATTGATTTGTGTATGTTGAATCATCCTTTTATCCCTGGAATGAACCCCTCTTGATTGTGATGTATTATCTTTTAAAGGTATTCAATTTCCTAGCATTTGGTTTAGGAGTTTCGCATCTGTATTCATCAGAGATATTGGTCTGCAGTTTTCTTTTCTGTGTTATTCTTGCCAGGTTTGGATATCAGGGTAATGTTGGCCTCATAAATGAGGAAGCATTGTGAAGAGTTTGAGAAGGACACGTATTAAATCTTTGAATGTTTGGTAGAATTCACTAGTGAAGCCACCTAGTCTTGGACTTTTGCTCTTTGGGATGTTTGGGATAATCATTTTAATTTCCCTACTGTTGACCACCCTATTTAGATTTTCCAGTTCTTCATGATTTAGTCTAGGAAAGTTACATATTTATAAGAACTTGTCCATTTCTTCTAGGTTATTGAATTTGGTTTCATATAGTCCTTCATAGTCTTCTTGTATGGTCCTTTGTATTTCTGTGATGTCCATTGTAATTTCTTCTCTTTCATTTTAAATTTTGTTTATTTGAGTCTTTTCTATCCCAATGATATTTTTAAAAGAAATAGAACAAAAAAATCATCACATTTCTATGGAACTAGAAAAGATAGCCAAAGCAGTCCTGAGAAAAAAGAACAAAGCCAGAGATGTCACACTCTCTGACTTCCAATTATACTACAAAGTGACAATAATAATAATAATAATAATAATAATAATAATAATAACATGTATTGGCAGAAAAACAGACACACAAATCAATGGAACAGAATTGAGAGCCCAGAAATAAACACACATATACAAGGGCGGATAATTAAGTTCACAAACTCATCCTAGAAAAAGTACTACATACCTCATTGCTGAATATTACTATGGTCACCTTCAAAGTACTCCCCTTGGGAAGCTATGCACCGACACCTGTGCCTAGTCCACCCTTCAAAGCAATTTTGGAACTCTTTTTCTGGAATGGCCATCAGAGCTGTCGTCGTATTACCCTTGATGTCCTGAATGTCATAAAAATATCTTCCTTTCAATATTTCCTTTATCTTCAGGTAAAGACAAAAGTGATTGGGGGCCAGGTCAGGTGAGTAGGGAGGGTGTTCCAATACAGTTATTTGTTTGCTGGCTTAAAACTCCCTCACAGACAGTGCCGTGTGAGCTGGTGCATAGTCATGATGCAAGAGCCATGAATTGTTTGCAAAAAGTTCAGGTCATTTTCTACTAACTTTTTCACACAGCCTTTTCAGCACTTCCAAATGGTAAACTTGGTTCATTGTTTGTCCAGTTGGTACAAATTCATAATGAATAATCCTTCTGATACCAAAAAAGTTAGCAACATCATTGCAACAAGTTCACAAACTTAATTGACAGATCTCATATATGGGCAATAATTTTCAACAAAGGAGCCAAAAACATACAATGGAGAAAAGAAAGTCTCTTCAATAAATGGTGCTGGGAAATTGGAAAGTCAGATGCAAAACAATGAAGCTAGTCTGCTATTGTCACCATACACAAAAATAACTCAAAGTGATCAAAGACCTAATACAAGACCTGAAACAATAAAATACATAGTAGAAAACATAGTTACTAAACATGTGGACCTTGGTTTTAGAGAGGATTTTATGAATTTGACTTCAAAGTTAAGGGAAGTAAAAGTGAAAAATATATGAATGGGACCATATCAAACTATAAAGCGTCAGCAAGGCAAAAAAACAAAAACAAAACATGAACAAAACAAAAAGGCAACAAATCAAATGAGAGAATATATTTGCAAACAACACCTCCAATAAGGGATTAATATCCAAAATATACAAAGAACTCATATAACTCAACAACAACAAAAAAACCAAACAATCCAAATTAAAAAATGGGCAGAGGACCTAAACAGACACGTCTCCCAAAAAGACAAACGACCAACAGATATATGAAAAGATGCACAACCTCACTAGCTATTAGGGAAATTGCAAATCAAAACCACAATGAGATACCACCTCACACCTGTTAGAATGGCTGTTATCAACAAGACAAGCAAAACAAGTGTTGGAGAGGCCGTGGAGAGAAAGGAACCCTCATACACTGCTGGTGGGAGTATACATTAGTACAGCCACCATAGAAAGCAGTATGGAAGTTCCTCAAAAAATTAACAATAAAGTTATTTACGGTGGCCAAGACATGGAAACAACCAAAGTGTCCTTCAATGGATGATTGGATAAAGAAGATATGGTACATATATACAATGGAATATGGAATACTACTTAACTGTAAAAGAAGATGAAATACTGCCATTTGCAACAACATGGATGGCTCTTGAGAATATCATGCTAAGCGAAATAAGTCAGAAAGAAAAAGTCAAGAACCATGTGATTTCACTCATATGTGGGATATAACACTGAAAGTAAGAAACGAACAAGCAAGACAAATGAAAACTCAGACACAGGCAACAGTTTAGTAGTTACCAGAGGAAAAGGGAGTGGGGTGGAGGAAGAAAAGGGTTGGGGGTGTCAAATATATTGTGATGGAAGGAAATTTTGTGTGGTGAACACACAATACAATATACAGTGATGTGTTATAGAATTGTACAAACCTTTATAATTTTACCAACCAATGTCACCCCAACAAATTTAATAAAACTAAACACCAATTATAACAAAACAACACACCAACACCATTCTTAGTCCATGTTTTCATGAAGCTTTAGTCTATTTTATAAAATTAGAAGCCTCTTAAGATGACAACACTGTGTTATAGATACCTTATGTAGGTGAGTTAATCAAATCATCTTCTCTAATGATACTATCTATTAAAGGAAACTGCTTCTTGACATTAAGAAGTCCATTCTAACCACCGCTTAAAACACCATCTCTTCTTACTAATAAGTTATATTTCCACTTAATACCAGGATTTGCTCATCTTCCTATGTAAAAATCTACAAATACATAATGTTGTATCTGATACAAGCATCATTTCTCCAGCTGATTATTTTCTTTATGAATTTTCCTTGGCACCAAATGTTCGTGCTATTTCAAATTAATGAAAAAAAGCAAAGTGGGATTATGTTTTTGTCTTTATCAGGGTTGTGCAATGACTTGAGAGTTAAGGACTTGTCGATTTATACTGAATCCTCGACATCTCAGAAATGTCATGTGATCTTTCGACAGGTGTCATTTGTTTTACAGTAATTTGTCATGTTAAGGAGCTACTTTGCAATTTAGCTAAAAGGAAAATTATTTACATAAAAAATTTATATGTATCATGCTAATAATCCCCGGGCCTCTCTCATCTACCTGTACTTTCTGTGCACTCTAAAATAAGTCATCACAGTGTACAACATTATATGTCCAAATTATCATAGAGGTAGACTTCCATCATGCTCTACTATGGAAGCAATGCAAAACAAAGTATGCCTGTGATGGTTTTGAGAGATGAAAGCCCTAGTATTTCTGCTGAAATGCAATAGCTTTGAAGTCTTCTTTCTTGGCCCAAAGAAAACATAATCACTGACCTTGAATGGATGATGAAGACATAAATTTTCAGATTGACTGTTCTTGATTTATAGGCAGGCCTCTTCTGGACTGTGAGGAAAAATGATCCTTGCTATTTTTTGATTATTTCTTCATCGTTCATATTTTATATTCTGCATCTGCCCTGAAGCTATTTTCAGGGATACATTTTTACAAACTGGAAAAAAAAGAAATGAGAATATATGAAAAATAATTTGATTTCTTGGCTGTAATATATCTGCCCTTTTGGCCAAAATAACAATAATCACCACACCAATCCAAACAACATAAAGCATGCTACTATTGTTAAAATTTAAGTAAAACTTTTGAAACCTAGCTAGAAATACTTATTATTTAGTAATTTTTTTTCTCTGTGGAAAATTCTTTTATAGGACTGGAGAAAGGAAGTCAGTACAGTTTCCAAGTGTCAGCGATGACAGTCAATGGCACTGGACCACCTTCCAACTGGTACACAGCAGAGACCCCAGAGAATGATCTAGATGGTAAGACCTTGCCCCACTCACTATCACTCTGATTTCTATCTTTTTGTTACTTCAGCTTCAAAGGCTCCCTTCAAAAAAGTTAATGAAATCCAACATCAGGGATATTTATTCCTTCCATATCTTTAGATGTAAAGCAAAACCAAAAACCTTTAATGAATACAGAACCTTCAACATATAAATATAACTTATGCATTATTTACAGTCCTCATAATAAGTTACTTTTTTCAAGATAATTTGAAATAATCTTTTTTCTATTGATTTTATTTTGAATAATTGACAAACATTTTCTTCACAGAAACTGCTACAATATCTGGTAATAATCATGAAATGTAATTACTTTGCATAACCTCTCTTACCATTTTTACAATGCTTCTGCAAAAGAGCAGTTTGTGTTTTTGACTTGTTTATGTTATGGTCATTAATACTTGACACTTCATTTTTATATAAAGGACAACCTGCTTTATTTGCTTCATTGATAGTTGTCAGACCTTTGTGGATGAGATATTGAGATTCATATAAGATTCACAAAGGACAACCCTAGAGGTAATAGAAGATTTTATGGAAAAGTAACTTGAAGCTTAGATGCTATTTAACTTGTCTTAGGTAATATAAATTGAGAAGTTGTGGAGCTACAGTCGCACTTCACAAGTTCTATACCCTTCACTAATAGGTTAGGGAACATTGATTTATGTATTTATTTATTCAACATGTGTCTCTTCTTGAACATCTATATATAGCAGGCATTATTTTAGGTAGTAGTGTAAAACAATAAATAAAGCCCCTACTCTCAAGGAGTATACATTTTGTTGAGATAGAGATAGATAGATAGTGATAAACACCCTAAAGAAAAATAAAGCCTGATAGAGGGAATAGCAAATGATTTGGGAGTACCATTTTATATGGGAGGGGAGAAGATCTCTTTGATTAGATAAAATATAAGCACAGACTTGAAGGCAGTGAGGAAGGTAGCCATGTGAATAGGTCAGACAAGAGCCACCTAGGCAGTAGGAAAATCAAGAACACAGCCCACATTGGAGCCCAGCTGGTGGCTAAACTAAGGCAAGGAGTCCAGGATAGCTGGGCCTGAGGCCATAAGAATATAATCTGCCTTATTTTAAGAATAAAAGGACAGTTAGTATAAGCTATAATAAATACCTTCTTTTTTTCTATTTTACTTGAGAAATAATTGTTAGAGTATATATACTTGTCCCTTATCCTCTCATCAACCATTACTTTTAAAGAAGAGTAGCTTAAGCTATGAAAAGTTAATTAACTTGATCAAGTCACTCAGCTGGTAACTGTGGAGCTCAAGACCAAGTCTTGTGAGTCAACGTCCAGTACAGGTCATCAGAGCAAAGCCTCCACTAATGCTCTAGAACTGATCCAGTGACAATAAGAGACAGTGATTCAAGGCAAAAGTTTCTAAGAAATGAGGTCATATCATTTACCCAAACCTAAGGGACTGTATCTCTTACTGGAAGGAGCGAAAATAAATGGAGCAGAGGTGCTGAAGGTCCTATAAAATATCCAAGATGAATGGGGCTCTCCACTTGACTTATGTGTGCTTTCTCCTCGCTCCAAATGACTCACAGTTTTAAGTGGAAACAAAATGTAATATCACAGCTCCTGGGATGGCACAGAACTTCTATTTAACTGCATGCTTTTCATATCCATGCAATCTTACTATAATCCAATTCATGCATCCATTTTAATTAAGACTGTCTATGCCATGCTCATGAGTACAGTCTTAATAAATGCTGCGTAATTGGATTTGTTGGAACTTTTCCATGCTCTTGGCTGAATAACGTCCCTCTTTTGCATGCAATGCCCCTCCTTACTTTTTCCTTATTTGAGTATCGATACAGTTCTTATGAAACATAATTAAGAATCCATAGTGTGCCGAGTCGTGGGGAGTACAGACGTGAAAGAGATAGGAATAGCCAGCTCTCTTGAGGCATAAACAGATAATGGCTGCACTGATTGAAAAGACTTCATGAAAACAAATAGTACTGGAACTAGAAACTTCAGGAAAAGGGGTTTGACTAGGTTTACAGGAAAGGTGTGTGAGACAGCATAGTAGATAAGAATGCCTTTAGGAAAATTATTTCTGCCACTATTAGTTGAAAATGTATCCTCACTCATCCAAATGTTATTCATTCACCAGTCAATTATCCTAACACATTTCAGTACATTTCAAATATTGCCTCGTTTCTCATTCTTCCACCCCTTCTCTGGGATTGTAATTCCTTAGACAATTCTGTCCTTGCCCATAATATATACATTAGCAATCTAAAAAGGTAAATAAAAAATTAACAGAAGAATGCTAGTAATATTGACACTCCTTGCACATAGTGCTGTTATAGATTATGATTTGAGATTGTTCACCTTTAAATGGAAAGGGAACTGACTCTCGGTGGTGAGCATATAATGCGATATATAGATGACGAATTATAGAATTGTATACTTGAAAGCTATGTAATTTTACAAACCATTGTCACCCCAATAAATTTAATTTTTAAAAAAAGAAAAAAGAAAAGCAGAGTCTGTGCCAACAGCTTATGTGCAGTAGGTTATGTGGGATGGATCCCAGGAGCAGGAGTGAACTCGGGGAGAGAGAAGCGCAGGAGGTGAGAAAAGCAACGCAATGGTTTCCAGCAACCCTTGAGCAAAAAAGACATACATGATGGAGCTGAAGCAAGATGCTATCCGGTTATAACAGTGTGAGACCGGTTGCCCAGCAATGGCTGCAATTAAAGATAGGACCAGAGTATGTGAGGACACAGGGAGTCTGACATCCCCTCAGCAACTAATGCTTACAGTAGGTGTGCTGTAATTATTAGTGGAATTAATTGAAATACTTCCTCCTTGAGGCCTCTGCACAGTATCACCTGTGGTCCTCCAGTGTTAGACCTGGAATGCTCAAGGCTTCCTCTTTAAATCAATTATAAGCAATCTCTGATCGCCATATTAAAATGCCCTGAATGGCGAAAATAGCAAGATCATATGATCATGACTTTAGATATTTACAAAGCTTTTCTGTACACTAAAAAAAAAAAAGAGAGAGAGTGAGATTGTTTGCCTTTAAAAAACAGTAAAAACGAATAGCTGATTCAGGGCATTTAACTATATGAATAAGGAAGAGATGTGTTTCTCTTGCTTTGTAAGGCCTTCTCAATTTATTGACTCATGATCTCTGCACTGAGATACTCTACTAAACTGATTTCAGTTTCTCTTCCTCCTGTTTTTTTTAAATTCTGACTGCATTATTCAAATATTAAAAAATTTAACTCTTGATAGGAATTAACATTTGCAAAAATGGACAACCTCAGAAGTGGTCATTAGTAGCTCCTAAAGGATACTCAGCTTCATGGCTTATGGGTTCTCTGTCTCTCTGTCTCTCTGTCTCTCTCTGTCTCTCTCTGTCTCTCTCTGTCTCTCTCTCTCTCTCTCTCTCTCTCTCTCTCTTTCTTTCTCTTTCTCTTTCTCTCTGTCTCTGGGAAAGACAAACACACCCACCCACCCACACACACACACACACACACTTATAGATTTATTGATTTATTAATATTTTAAGCTAAGGAAATTTTCTTTAAAAATTCACCTCATTCATATAATTGTTTAAATCATAAAATAAGGTATAAATGGCTTCTTCCCAACTATCATGGTTCCTGTTAGAAAGTTTTGAATTCTAAACATTCCAAAGTCCGAACTTTTGATATAGAATTGCTTGATTTCCCTTAAGTTGTGTATATGGAAGAAGCAGCCATTTTGAAAACCAACAGAAATGGGAGGCATTCCTTGCTGTAGCCAAAAAAATCTGCATTGGAAGGGAATTGCAGTGTTAGCCCTCTCCAGGTGCATTGCGTTGCATAACTTCCCCCTCTTACTTTCAGTGTCCTGGTGAACTCCAAGAAAGTGATCCACTCCTTAGGTGGTAAATGAACTCTCTAAGTTAGCTAAACAGAGGTCGTGTGGTCTGTGCAGAGAGCCAAGAACAACCCCTTCTCCTTCTGTGGCTTCTTTCTCTTCCATTCTTGGCTTGGTTTAGGCAGTGTGAAGATCAACAGTAACTTGGAGAAATACTCTAATTCCTTATGGATTGCCTTTTTAATTAGGATGTTTTGTTAAAGTAATTATAGAACAAACTTTATTGTTTGTTCAGGGTTCCCTTAAAGCATGTTTGCTATTACTAACAGCTGGGAAGTTTTAAAATATTCATTTTGTGCCTCAAAACTTCAGTTTACAAAAAAAGGACAAGATTATTAAAATTCCCCAAAGTTCTTATGTAAATGGCTTCCATAAAGATATGAGAGAATGTGTGATGAAGTTCAGCAAGGTGTCCTGCAGGAAATTGAGCTGGGGGATCTGGTTGTGCTGCCTTTTTATTTTGTTCGAATTTTGACATGAACAGGTAAAAATTGCTATCCATAATAATGATGTAATTTATAATTAAACCCCTACCCTAAAACAGAGGAGCTTAGCTATCAAAATTAACAATGCAGAGAACCCTGAAAGTGCAAATGTGCTGTAGCAAAAACTGTGAACCTAGGAGCTCTCTCTAATTTCCTGCCTCCAAGAAATAGATAATTAGCCCTATTAGCCTGATCAAGTAATGGTTGAATGGAATGGGATTACTGCAAATTCATTTCATTTAGGATGTGAACCACGAAGAAGCTCCTGTGTTTTGGAACTTGCACAATATATGATATTCACTGAGAGCATAGCTTTGAGAAGGAACACATAAAGCTCATTTTTGGAGTAATGATAAAATTTAAGATGATGAGGCCACCCAGAAAGATGGAACAGTACATAGTAAAGCTTTCATACTTATTCAAAAAAATAGAGTCTGAAAAGTAGAAAACCTCTGGGCAGAAGAATGAAAAAAATAAGTTGTTGACTAATTGGAAGAAATTGAAAAATAAGAGAGAAGGGTAGGGAAGGAAAGGGAAGGGAAGGGAAAGGACGAAAAAAGGAAGGAGTGAAGAAAAGATAGGAGGGAGGGAGGGAGGCAGGGATAGGAAAATATTGTATGAATTGTAGCATGATGACTAATGCCCCCCAAAATGTCCATGTCCTTTAATATGTCACTTTACATGGAAAAAGAAATTTTGCAGATGTGATTAAGTTAAGGATTGTGAGATACGGGGTTATTCTGTATTATGCAGGTGAACCCTATGTACTTATAAGGTTCCTTATAAGAGGGAGGTGGAAAGATCAGAGTGACAGGAAGAGATGTCACAGGAGAAACAGAGGTTGGAATGACGCGGAGCCATGAGCCAAGGAAGATGGGCAATCTCTAGAGGAAGCTGGAAAGGCAAGAAAAGACATCATCTCTAAAGCCTCAGGAGAGAATGTGGCCCTGCTGACCTTAATTTTAGTTCATTGAGACTGATTGGAGTGCTGACTTCCAGAGTAACAGAATAAACGTGTTGTTTTAAGCCACTAAGTATGGGAGCAATAAGAAACTAATGCAGTTGCCAGGAATTTTTTTTTTTTGGTGTCATTTCAGTCATTGACAAAGATCAGTATACTTACACCAAAATAAAAGATTGCATTAAATAAGATAAATAAGTCAGTTTGTGTTTTAGTTTTATATTAGCATCATTCTGAGGCCAAAAGATATAAAAACAATGAACACTAAGCTTGAAACTAAAAAAGTAGGTCAAGAAAAGGAAAAAATTACAGAAATGAGAGGCTCAAAAACCTGGAATTTTGCTCTCTGAACAATTAATGGAAGTTGAATTTGAGCCAGAATCAGAGATAAACAGTATGTTCTATGATGATAGACTTACCTATTAGATATGTAAAACATACTCTAAAGCACAAAATTCTGTGATTTTATGGAAGACAAACCGCGTAAAGTTGAATGTCCAGCCAAGAATTGCTTTTTAAAAGCACATTTTTAAAAAGAAAATATGTGTTTTCTAAATCATTGGAGAAATACAAATAAATAAAACTTTATATAGCCTAATCCAGAAAATTAAAGTAATAAAGTAAAATGAAAAATACTTCTAGATGAGAGAAATTGTAAAATAAAACAAACCTGAATTTGCCTCTCTTTTTAAAAGAGACTTCCAGATCTTGTTAAAAACAAAATTATACTGTATACTTCTAAGACAAAGGAAAAATATTAAACAAAGAAAAGTTAGGCAAAGCTCTTTATGGACAAATTTACAAACCCACCATATAGCATGAAGACCAATGCTATATTCAGAGATTTTAACACAGAATTGGGAAAAAAAAATAAAGGAAAGGGTATAGAAGATTTACCTGACATAATTGAAATATCCAATAATTAAGGAGTCACATTTTTTTCTTAACCATCCAAAGAATATTTACTACTTGGCTATAAAGAAATGGATATTAAAGCACTTGGATCATACTAAACACATTTATTGATAACAATGTAATTAAAATAATAGTCATTAATATTATGATATCCTATATGTTTGGAAATGTAAAAACATACTTTTAAATAACTCATTAGTCCAAAAGAAATCGTATTACATCTAGAATGTAGCGTTTGACACCTGATATCTAGACAATCTGGTGTACTTGTATACCTATTAGATTAAAAGTATTAGGCAACATTTTATAAAATGGATTTATTTATTTATTTAATTTTACTTTTAAGTGTAGTTTATTAGTTTGCTAGGGCTGCCATGGATTTTTTTTTTTAACAAATGCAGAAGAACTTAACATTCTTCTCATCTGGCTATTATTTTGATAAAAACCCTGGTGAAAGCCAATGACATGTCGTTAAAACGCATCCAAGTAAAAGATACCAATTTGAGGGTAAGGAGGTGGTTTAAACAGTAGTGAGCTTGCAAATGTGGTCCTCTGGCTATAACGATGTTTGTGTGGGATTTTATGCACAGAGGAACGAATGAAGGTGTCACGTCGTGAAAAACGATTTGTTTCACATGGGTTTCGATAGGAGCCATTCACCGTAGTCTGGGTGCTAATTGACAAATCGATTTGTGAAATGAGATGAGCCAGTGGTACAGCAGCCAATCCATCATGAAACTGAAGAACCCATCCCCTTATTTTTATTCAAGTAAAATCCATCTTACATAGAGGGAATGTTGCTGGCAAATCCAAACTGGATTTTTGAAAGCAATTTAAAGTGTGCTTCTGAACTTGGCAAATTGTTCAAAAGCTTACAGCTCCACTGTGTAAAGGATGGTACAGATTATTTACACTTGGATAAGTGTTCATAGAAGTTTCAAGTCCTTTCTGTGACCATAACATACTTTTTAAAGTGCTCATGAAACGTTTGATCCTTTTATACATTGCTTGACTTTTTCTAGGTATAATGTAGTAGATAAAACTGTGGGCTCTAAAGCCTTAATAAGTGGATTTGAATCCTTTTCCACTCACTGTATAATCTTAAGCAAGTAACTTAACTTCCCTAAGACCTGAGTTTTCTCATCTATAAATAGGATATAATAATAGTATTCATTTCAATTGATCTTTGTGAAAATTAACTATGATAGTGGCCAAAAACGTGTTCAACTGTGCTTCAGATATATATTAAATGCTCAACACATGCTTATTGTTGTTGCTAGTTTTGATAAATTCGATTCAGACCTTCATAGTATGAAGTACTAATACCATAGATCTTATGAAGTTTCTTCCTGTTCCATGATGATAAACCTTGTCTGCATTAAGCGAATAGGTGCATCCCCATCTGATACAAAAACAGGGCATACATTCATTATCTCTTAATAGCTCACTATCTAATTAAGATATAATTTAAAGGGGTGTTGTCATATAATTACATCAATAGATGCAAGAGAGCATTTTGTAAAATTAGGCAGTCATTACCAATTTTTTTGAAAAATTCAGGGTAATGTGGAAATGTAAGGCAGCTTTCAAAATGTTATTGTTTTTGTTAGAAACTAAAAGCAAGCATTATGCTAAATGATAAAATACTAAATGTGTTGTCTTTAAGATCCAAACAAGCCAGGGATGCTTCCTACTATTTCTGCTATTCAGTAGTGTAGAGGTTTTGGTAAGAAAAAAAACAAAAACAAACAAACAAATAAACGAAAACTTAAAAAGCCGTAACATTTTATTACAGGAGAAAAGAAAGGTTATTTTTACAAAGAGTGTGATTGCATTTGGAAATTCCAAGAAACTACACTAAAACCTATTAGAACCAATATGAAAGTTTAATAAAATAGTAGATTATATATATATATATATATATATATATATATATATATCACAAAAATAGTTTTTTCTTATACTTGCATTAGTTTAAACATTAAAAAGAAAATAAATGCATGTAAACAGCAACCTAATGTATAATATCTATGACTAAATTTAACAAGCTGTAAACAAGTGTATATAAAGCAAACATTTTGTTTAAAGATATAAAATAAGATATGAACAAATAGAAAGATATATATGTTTCTTGATGCAAAACCTTCCCCTTATATAAAGGTTAGTTCTTTCCAAATTAATGATGAATTTAATACAATTCCAATCAGGTTGAACTTCATATGGAAGAGTAAATGTAGAAGAATTCCAAGAAATTTTGAAAAAGTAGAATAAAATTTAACATTTACTATAAAACCTGATTTAAAATCAATATTGTGCTGTTTGGCATAGAAATACACAAGTAGATCAATGTAACAAAACAGAGAGGACAGAAATACTTCTTGCTATGTTTCATAAATAAATAAAAAAATAAAGTTGCCATTTCAGCCAGTAGATTATTCAATAAACGGTAGTGAGACTATTGCCACTACTTAGGGTAGAAAATAAAGCTTTCTTTCTCTTTCATCAAACTAATTGATAATGGTTGAGTCTAGTGATGGAATTGAAGGCAAAAGACGGTGAAGTTAACACTTGTATATTGGGTCGTTGGGAAAGTCATGATGCATTTTTGCATTGAAAAAGATAGAAAAATACGTCACGGCTTTCCCGACAACCCAATAATTCAGAAATAGAAAGGTCACGGGTGGTTTTAAAGATTTTGTTGTTGTTTTTTTCTTTTGGTATTTTCAACTATCACAAAGATGGAGATCTCAAACACCCATCCCTTTATACACTTGGAGGTTGTGAGTTGATCTTTCAAGGTGTCATTTGTATTATAGCTGATTGTATTCTTCCTCCTATGTTCTTTTACGTTGGGACTGGTACCAGTATCCACCAACCACCCAAGCCAGCAGACTCCCCTTCATCCTCAACTCCATTTTCACTCCCAGCCAATATTAATTCAATCACCAGGACCTGTAATTCCTACCTTCCTAATAGATGTGGAAGCCATCCTCCCCTCTCCACTCCTACTACCACACTTTATGTCAGGCTCTCCTGGTTTGTTGCCTGAAAATAGCCTCCCACCAACATGCTCCCCTTCCTCTCCAGACTCCATAGTGCAGCGAGGATGATTTTTCATAACCAGACCTGATGCCATTTTTCTATTCAAATTCTTCCTCTTATGGTCCTGTTCTCAGCCTCAAGCCTGACACGCCATCACATCTTTGCATAGCTGCACATCCCTCCACATATACTTACGCATTTGCACTTAGTGTTTGTTCTGCTAGGCTGTACTTTCACATGACTTCACGCCTACTTGTCCTTTGAAACTCACTAGATGATGTACTTCTAAGAAGCTTTCTCTGATTGGAGTTTCATTCAGATGTCTTTCCTCTAAACCCTCTATCTTTGGGCAGACTGTCTTAGCAGTTATCCCACTCTTCTCAGTAAGCTAGAAACAAAGATCATGCTTTATTTGACTTGAACTATTTAGTGCTGTACACTGTGCCTGCAACATAGTAGTAGTTCAATCAATATTAAGTAGATGAGTGAATATATAAGCATTCATAGCTAGGTGTTAGTTGTGTTAAACTCATAGAGTTTATACCATGTGATTCTTCATCCTTGTGGTCAAAAAAATAATTACAGATAAATGAGAGCTAGAAACACCCCTTGGTATGTTTTTCCTTAAATATAGAAACACATTACCTTTTCCTCATATAAGATATTAAAATTGAAACCCAAGATTTCTAGAGAGCACCTTAGCATAAGATTTCAGAGATAATGTGGTTTTTTGTTTGTTTTGTTTTGTTTTCAAAGCGAGCAAATTGGCTTGTTTGAGACGGTAGGGTTGTAATCCAGTTAGAGGAGAAAAATTTATGGAAGTACATCATTTAGCGAGGACTGGGACCTTACCCCCCTTATCCTATTCAGGATGGGATTTACTGTTTGAATGGCCCAAAATTTGGAGATTATTCAGTATGAGGCAGCTGATAAAATGCATCATGGTAGAAACATCTAAGTGATACTTTATGATATTTGAAGTTAGTGTCCCTGAACTCTAAATGAAAAGAACAAATCTCCCAGATATTGATTGGCTCTGATTCCATAGCTGCTCTTAGATGGACACATCACCTCTGTCAGACTCAGGTTTTCTCACTCAAGAAGTCAGGAGTTTGTAAAAAAAAAATAAATAAATAAATTGACCTTCATTGGGTTTTCTCCTGTGTCTTATTTGACACGTCAAGCTTCTCCTGGACAGGTATCTGAACTTCTGACGGTACTTATCAAATCAAGTATCTTTTTTTTTATTATTATCAAGTCAAAAAAAGATTATCACCCTTTTGATAATCTGGAATTGGGATGTCGTAGTGTCTCTAAGCAAGAGAGGGCCAGGAAAGAAAAGAATCTTGATTGTTTTGTTAAGACTGCTTGGGGCATGTCATTGAGTGGCTCCTTTCTTGAGGAATATCTTACTTTTATCCTTCTTTTTCCCACTGAGTTATCATCAGTGAAAACCATGATCAGTGTGTGAAGGTTCAGAGGCTATAGGACCTAGAATTTGACCGATTATCTCTTCAAGAAGATGGCAATTATTTACTGGGCCTGGGAAGACAACTTGATTCCAGTGGTCTACCTTTATTGCCACTATTGTAAGATTGTCCATATCAGGAATTGAAGGACACAGATGTACACCACCACGGCCCCCACCTCGGGTCTGCCAGTTTGATTGACAAATTTAGGAGACATATTTTTTTCAGAATTAGAATTCACTGTGGTGATATTAAAGGATTGCATCTGTCAAAGCTCCCTTTTTAGATCACTGATTATATACCTACTGGCTATCCTTGAATTTCTATGTTGTTTTTTTTTCTTTCTGGTTTTGTCCTACATTTTATTTTCTTTTTAAAAATTTTTCCAGCTTTTTTGAGATATAACTGACATGCAATATTATATACAACATGATGATGACCATACTTAGTTAACACATCTATCACTTCACATAATGACCCTTTTGTGTGTGTAGGTGAGAACATTTAAGATGGGCTCTCTTAGGAACTTTCAAGTATGTGATACGGTAGCATTAAGTATAGTCCCTGTGATGTACATTAGATCCCCAGAACGTATTCATCTTATAATTGGAACTTTATACTCTTGGACCCATGTCTCCCCATTTCCACCACCACCCATCCCCTGGCAACCCCATTTTACTCTCAGTTTCTATCAACATTTATTTTTAATTTCAAGAGCAGTGATAGAGTAAAATTAATATTAGACAAACAAAAGTAGTTAAAAATAAAGTAAAATAATGGAATATGAGATTAGTTGACATAAAACAATTAAGATTGAAGGAAAACATATTAAAAGTAAACAAGAAGGTGAAATACAGTTAAAATTATAAATCCTAACTTTGAAAAGTAAAAACTTGATATAAATAATATGAAATGTATAGAATCATTAAGAGCACAGACTGGTTGCAAAATAGTAAATGATAAAAAACATTTATTGAAATGCTGAGTATGATGCTTATGCATAATGCATTTTCATAAATTTTAACCATTATTGTCCTTAGGAACAAGAACAAAAAACCTGGATGGCTTTTTGAAAATTTAATGCTGGAAATAAATGAGATTAGTCAGAAAAGCATATATTTGTAGAGGGATGAAATTTTAAAATTCATTATTTGAATTAATACTTGGGTTGGAAGGACTGACTGCAAAGAGGGCAGCAGCAGAAAATTTTGAGGGTGATGGAACTGTTCATTACTCTGACTGGGGTGGAAGCTAGAACAGTTCCTGGCACAAAGGACTCAAATATGAAAACAAAGTTTCTATTTCCTGTAAGGTTCAATGCAATTGTCATTATGTAGAACTGTCATTAAATATAAAATCACCACAATTTTCTATAACTCTCTCCACAAGATAAGAATTTTAAGAAAAAAATGGAATAACATTGAAATAAAACAAGGTAAAAATACAGTAATTAAAGTTGTTTTCTCTTAGTGGCTAGCAAAATTTGTCTCCGCTGGCTCTTCTTTATTAATGAAAACGATTGCTGCCGTTTACGGTCTGGTGTGGATGTCACTGCCAGATGGTGTCAGGCATTGGTCCTTTAGACAAATTCTCACATATGGTATAGGTTCATTTTGTGGATCATTTTGTTAGAGTTTGTCCCAGCCTATATTTCTTTACAGAGATTACATAAGACAATCGATACACCCAAAATCTGTCTTTTCAGGTAGATCTGGTACATATTAATGTGTTTTCATTTCTATAGTCAGGGCCTGTTGTTACCAATGGACATCATCTTCCTTAAGCCACTCACCTCTATCAACTTTGAAGGTCATATTTTTATTTTTGTAGTGTAAAAAACACTTCTAATCACCATTGAACTCTACCTTGTATTTATTTTCAGGCCTTCTCCTATCTTCTTCCCAGTATTAATTTTTTAATATATTTTTTAAATTTACATGCAGCAAAATTTACTCAGTGGTATATGGTTCTGGGTTATAATAGTATATGGGTTTTGAAAAACTCATTGAGCCATGTATCTACCACTCCAGTGACTGAGGTGCACTGAGCAAAGGGGAAAGTGGCAGGAGATGAGGACAGAGAGCTAAGGGGGTGGGGAGGTTGGGGGTGGGGAAGGTCATCCATGACCTTTTCGGCCATGGTAGAGAATCTGGCTTTAAATATAGTATGGGAAGACTTTGGGAGTGTTGAAGGGAGCAGTAACATGATCTTATTTGTAATGTATTTGTTTACACACATTTATCTTAAATGGCCTCTATATTCTGGTGGCTTCCACATCTATGAATATGCCCATGGCCTTTCATTAAACCCCCACACTTTATACCCACCTACTGCTCTGATATCTCCACCAGGGTGGAGTTACCTTTGAGTCTTCTTTTTCCCACACCACTCACATTTAATCTAGAGCTTTGTTGACTATACCTTCCAAATATCCCGAATATGTCTACTTCATCTCCACAATGGCCACACAGACGAATACAAAAACATTTTCAGAGTCTCCTAATTTTTAAATGCTTTAAAATACACATAACATAAAATGTACCATTTTGACCATTTTTAAGTTTACAGTTTGATGGCATTAAGTGAACTCACACTTCTGTGTACTCATCACTACTGCTTTCTCCAGAACTCTTCATCTTGCAAAACTGAAACTCCATACCCTTTAAATAATAACTCCAGAACACCCCGCCCCCAGCCCCAGCAATAACCATTCTACCCTCTGTCTCTGTGAATGTGACTACTCTAAATACCTCATGTAAGTAGAATCATACAATTCTTGTCCTTCTCTGACTGGCTTATTTCACTTAGCATAATGTCCTTAAAGATTACTCATGTTGTAGCATGTGTCAGAATTTCCTTCCTTTTTAAAGCTGAAAAATATTCTATTGGGTATATATACCACAGTTTGTTTATCCATTCTTTTGTTGAAGGACACTTGAGCTGCTTCTACCTCTTGACTATTATGAATAACGCTGCTATGAACACAGTATATGAAGGTGTGGTCACAAAATACGGTGAATGTTTAAATTTTTTAAAAAAGTATTACAGTAAAAGACACATTGCCATTAATCCCCCTCAAAATATTCCCTCTTGCTTTGAACACACTTATCCCATCATTCTTGCCACTTTCTGAAGCAGTTCTGGAAGTCCTCTTTCCTGAGTGTCTTTGGTTGCGCTGTCGTGGTTGCCTCAATGTCCTGAAACAATTCAAAACATTTGCCATTCATGGTCATTTTGACTTTGGGGAAGAGCCAGAAGTCACACAGTGTCAGATCCCATGACTAAGATGGATGATGACACACTGTAATGTTTATATTTGACGGAAATTGCCGTACCAGAAATGATGTGTGACACGGGGTATTTTCTTGATGGAGGACGAAAACGTTTGCTCATTTCTTAGGCTGTTTTCTATGCACATCATTTCTTAAACACTCTAATATGCTCTTGTAATATTCAGAGTTCACCATAATGTTCCTGGGTACAAACTCAGCCCACACAATTCCATCAAGGTCAAAAAACACAATGAACATCACCTTTCTGTTGAATAGCACTGGGCAGCAGCAGTCACTGTATTTTTTTTAATATACCTCATAATGCTGCCTTGAGAGCCACCCCTCCTTGTGGCCCTCTGATCTCAATTCAGTGGTAAGAGGCCATTAAATATTTAGATGGGGAGGCAGCATATATTCTTATATATCAATCCCCTTATTTTTTGTAATGTCAAAAATGTTTTCAGGTTTGGATGTAGTATTGAAATTGTCTTTATGCAGTAAAATATAAAGGTACGTCTTGTGTACAAACAGCCTGTCTTCAAGAGCCAGTGTGTGACTTGTCAGCATGGTACCCTCAGAGCTAGTGGGTACTAACCTAATTCACTTGCAGAGTTAATTCTGTGGTTTGGAGAAAGATGGAGAAAGTTATTGTTCTGAAAACATTTTTAAATTTATTTTTTAATCCTGAAAGATGTTGACCATTGTCATTAAAATTATTAAGGCTTTCATAGTGTTTTGAAAAAGTCACAATTGCAGAAAATCTGAATACTATTTAGTTCATTTTCTAAATATGAGATTATCTTGTTGTTCCAATAATTATTGCAGAAGCTCCAAATGTGTTAAACAGAATTTATTGCAGAGCCCATTACATTTCAAGAACACTGGAGAGCCTCCATGTCAGTAGGGTTAAAGAGAATTAACCCATCTTTTTCATCTCTTTTATTACTTTTACTTAAGTTTTATAGTGGGAAATCCTTTAAAAACCATGGTGTTTCTGATGTTAAGGTTTATATTCACATTTTGAGATAATTTTTTATGACATCTTTGCATATTATATCACAAGCTTCTCCAGGACAAATAATAGCTTGGCTCTTTTTGTTCACTAATGGGCATCTTCAGAAAGAAAGAAAAGCATCTTTAGAAAATGCTGTTGATGTAGCATCTTTAGAAAGTAGCATCTTTTGAAAAGCTATTAGTATGGTACCTATTTTAAAAACTTCAATTAAAGACACGATTCCATATATCACTTAAGCTAGAAGTGTGTGTGTGTGTTGAAGGTGGAAAAAGTTGGTGGCAGAGATTGTATCTCCTTTTGCTCTGACAGCAAGGAGAAAAATATATTGTAATATTACCTTTAATCATCAAATTCTCTTACATAATTTGTCATATGTCACCATTAGAGATTTTCAGTTAGGAGAAAATTAATGAATGCAAATAATTTGAATATGGATCAAGTCTCTAATATTTTTGAGTAACTTAATTGCCAGGAACTGTGCTAAGCATTTAATGGACTACAAAAGTTTAGATGGATACATTCTTTCTTAAAGTTATTACCAGAACACTTACCTGATTTTCAAAGAATA
>NW_017732377.1:267644-292174 GCF_001890085.2 Hipposideros armiger | reverse complement strand
TTCCTTTCCTAATCAATGTGCATTTCACAGATTCAGTAAATCATAGGTCAAGTACCATCCTAACCATGCTGAGCAAACCATGGCCCTAAACTGTTTCTCCCGACAATGTCTTAAGAAGAAAAGACTAAGTTTATTTTTATTTCTAGTTAAATCAGAACAAGTAATCCTTGGACAAGACAGTTTTTGACATTTCATTTTCCTTTTTCTTATTCTTAAATCTGCCTTGATTTTGTTACCGAGCAAGGGTCTGCTGCCCAATGCACATAAGAACCACAATTATGACACCAGCCTTTGAGAGAAGAGCTTATTTATTAAATGCTGAGTTGACTCACAGTAGACAAGAGGTGCTGCTTAAATCTGTCTCCCCTATGTGGTGTACAGACAGGTTTTAAGGATTAGGGAGAACAGGATGGTATGAGGTAATGCTGGAGGGGCAAGTTTTGATTGGAGGGTTTTGGAAGTTGGCCAGTTATGGAATAGGGTTGAAGGGCAAGAGAAAGCCCAAGGAAATCCCAGTCTGGCAGGGTTTGATTGGTCAGTTCTATATTTGTCCATATCTGGTCTGGGCACTGGATCTTCCTCCTTGAAGGACCTCTTGCTTGGTAGAGGGCTCCGGTGGCCACACCTCCATTACTTGAGCTCTGTAGGCTGAAGATTCTTGGCTCTGGGGTCATCTTGAGGGCAGGGATGGCACATCTGTAAAATAACTCAAAGATTGCATTAACCACCAATCTGCTTTAAGGGAGCAGAGCCAGTTTTAAGCCGGTCAATGTGACTTGTGTGCTGTTTCAGTTTCACCTCTTATTAATGACACCTAAGTAGTACTATATGGGGAAAAACATATGCCCAAAGGGGAAAAAAGAACCAAAAAACTATTATTGGGTTGTCCGGAAAAGTCATGACGCATTTTCGCAACGAAAAACAGAGAAAAAATACGCCATGACTTTTCCAACCACCCAATAGAATAAAGATGCCTGATGCTATGGAAGGAATTCATTACTCTCTGTGCTTAGAAAATTCTGTGAAACTTAAATAAAAAAACATGAAAAATGTGTCACATGTTGAAACAAGGAAGAACTGCGGCCAGAAGTGATGCACCGTCTGCGGATCTATGGAATATGATATTGTCTTGTTTAAATGGGAATTTTACCATGCTGTATGTTCTATTATGAGACAGGCTGACGATGCCTTTTTTTGAATTCTAGAGTCTCAAGTCCCTGACCAACCAAGCTCTCTTCATGTGAGGCCCCAGACCAACTGCATCATCATGAGCTGGACTCCTCCCTTGAACCCAAACATCGTAGTGCGAGGTTACATCATTGGTTACGGCGTTGGGAGCCCTTATGCCGAGACAGTACGTGTGGATAGTAAACAGCGGTATTATTCCATTGAGAGGTTAGGTGAGTGCCTGTGAGGTTTTTGGTTGTTTGTTTTTTTTCTATTAAGGGAAAAAAATGATTTATTTATCATTTTTTTCTTTGAAAATTGTCCTTTGGAATCTTATTTCAATTCGGAGCATATATTAATTCTCAAAATAGTCCTTTTTTTCTATCTTGTATCAGTCTATACACACACACACACACACACACACACACACACACACACATACACATATACACACATTTTTCCTCTCTGGATTTTGAATTGGGACATTTTATCTAGAGATTCTCGGTAATGAGTGCCCTGGTGTGTATCCTTGCTTATGTGTCATAAGGATACAAAAACTGCCTTGGATCATTTTTCTGTTACCACCGATAAATGGAAACATTTAATCTTAATAATTCATATAAAATGAAAGTCAACACATTTTTCATCTTTTTTTCACTAGGAAGATATTGTCAAGTTTTTTTTTAACCTTAAATTATCTAGTCACATTACTTTCTTTTCCTTTGCATTTATAGATAAAGCTGTGTGACTATGTCATTATGACTGTAAAACAACAAAATGAAAGATGAATTTTCAATCAAGCCAGTAACCTCAGAGTTATCAAACTCCTCTCTACATTTATTCCTGATTCTTCTCCAATCCAAGTTCTCTTATTGTACTCAACCTCAGTTCACTGAATTCAATACTTAAATTGTGTGATATTTGGAATCCATTGAAAATCTGTTTATTCAGAGAGGGCTAACATGTTTAAAAGTGTTTGTATTCATTTTATATCTGATTGTCCGTAGTGCAATAAGAGACTATATTATTAACAGAGGGAAATAAAAGAAATATATGTTATATACAGGGTGCCAAGAATGTAATTCTCATAAAGCAAAAGCAAGTTGATTCTACCTGTTGATTTAACACCATTTTATTTGCCTTAAATTACACTGACCTCCTCAAATGCAGCCTGATTGGTGAGGGGGGGAGGAGGGTTCTACTTATTTTTCAATGTCTCTCACAACAGAACATTTGTGATAAGAAGCCTGATTTGAATTTGAATAGCTCTTCTTGCAGTAACAAGAAAGGGTTTTTTAAGTGCAGGAGGAAAATTGCACTGACCCATTCTCTCTATAATTGCTTCAAACACTAATAAGAGAAGCACCTATTGCAAGTCTTCACAATTTTCATTAGCTTGGCATTTAGAAATAATAATATTCTCTCAGTCAGTCCCTGAGTTAGACTGTTAAGGCAATCACAAAACTCACATTTTATGACTGTCAAACCTATGTCAGGGGACCCTCATTTATCCATTATTCAGTATACATGGTCTCTGACAGTTCATCGTGATGCCACACAGCAGAGGGAGAGATTCTCCTGGCAGCACACAGGCTCTCCCGCGTTGCGAACATGGTGCAAGCTCAGAATAAACTCTTGAAGGGAAACTGCAATGTTTCACAATGTCCCTTTGATAATGATGCTCTTTATTACACGGAAACTCTCCAGGTGTCTCCAAGTCTAGCAAAGTTGAGGCATTTGGGAGATCAACACTGGCAAATTTCTCCAAATGCTTAACAAGAAATCTAGAATTTCCTCCTGGTGTAGGGAAAACTATTAAACCAGGTAAAACCGTTCTATAGGCACTTCCATAGGAACTGTATGAATCTATCTCATTGACAGATAATCATGAGTTTACATTTTGAAATTTACCCGGAAAGAGTAATTACACACAAACACCCACATACACACATGCATATGTATATACAGAGGATGCCAAAAAAATTTATACATATTTTAAGAAAAGGAAAAACTGTATTAAAATTGTAATAATGTATACCAATAACAAAAGATGAATACAAGTTATGTGTATACATTTTTTGGAACCCCCAGTATGTATGAAAGTTCTACCAGCTGACATTATTTTAACATAATCTCATGTCTTAACATAAAATATGAAATAAAATAATTATTATTTTGTCATTGTTCAAGCATCCTTATGGTTATGCATATAAACTGGTATTTAGCCAGTGTTAAACATTTATATATATCTTAAATAGGAACAATACATATTATATATGTGTGTGTACAAATGTCTAGATAACTTTGTGTTTCTAAAGTTTAAAAATTATATTTTAAATACTTTTTCAAAAAGGTACTTATGAAACTGATGTGCCTACTTTAATGTTCAGTGGAATAAATAAAACAATTAGTGGTTTCTTTGCAAAGTTTAAATGTTTTTTAATCATTAACCTTGCATCCTAAGATCTGTTAAATTCACCTCTTTGTTCTCTAGCAGTTTGTAGATGCTCTGAGTTTCCATTTAAATGGACATATCATATGTAAATAGGAAGTCTTACACTTGATTTCTGATCTCCTGCCTTTTGTTTCTTTGTCTTGCCTTCTATTGGTTAAGATCTAGTAAGATGTTGAATAGAAATTGTGGAAAAGGCATCTCTACCTCGTTCCTGATCTTAGTGGAGACATGAAATAGGATGCTAGCTGTAGGCTCTTCATAGATGTCTGTTAGATCAAGGAAGTTTTATAATTCTTCTAGTTTACTGGGAATTTTTATTATGAGTATTTGTTGGATTTTTGTGAAATTTCCATCTCTTGAAATGATCATATGGTTTTCCTCCTTTTTGTAATATGGTGAGTTATATTGAGTAATTTTTGAAGGCTATCTAATCTTGAATTTCTCATATAAATCCTATGTGGTCATGATGTATAATCATTTTCATATATTATTAGATTTGACTTCTGTGCCAATATTCATGAGGTATATTTATCTATATATTTTTTTCATAGTAGTGACTTTAGCCAGTTTTTCTTTTAAAGGTCTCATAAAATTAATTGAACAGTTTGCACTTCTTCTGTTACTGAAAAAGCTTGTGTAAAAATTAATATTATTTATTACTAGAATATTTGATAGAATTCACTAATGAAACTGTCTGGATCTGAGATGTCCTTTTTAGGAAGGCTTTAGATAATGAATTCAATTTCTTTAGCTCCTATAGATATTTTATATTTTGTATTTTTTCATGTATTCATTTTGGCAAGTTCAATTTTTCATGAAATTTGTCTACTTCATTTTGTCACATTTGTTGGCATAGAATTTTCATTCATAATATTCTCTTATTTTTTGTAGTGATAACTGCATTTTCACTTCTGATATTGATGATTTGTGCTCTCTCTTTTTTTGTGTGATGACCCTAGGTAGGGGTTTACCAATTTGTTGATCTTGTCAAAGAAAGAGCCTTTAACATTACTAATTGTTTCTATTATCTGTCTTTATTTTGTTTCTTTCATATCTGCTCTTATCTTGACTATTTCCTTTCTTGTACTTATTTTAATCATACTTCATTCTTCTATTTCTAATTTCTTGAGATCAAACCTCATAATGTAGATATTGAAACTATTGGTGTTCCTCTAAGTACTACATTGCTTGTTTCTCATAAATTTTGATATATTTTATATTCATTATCATGTAGATCAAAATGTTTTCTAAATTTCTATGATTTCTTTTTGTCCCATGAGTTATTATCTTGCTTAATTTTTTTTTTTTAATTTTGGGTTTTCCTAGATTTCTTCTTTTTACTGATTTTTAATTTTATTTTATTACGATTAGAAAATGTACTATTTGATTTCAGTATTTTTAAACTTACAGAGACTTGTTTTATGGACCAGCATACTATTAATTTTGTTGAAGGTACTATGTGAACTATATGTATTCTGCATTAGCTATAGAGTTATGTAAATGTCATTAGATCAAGGTCTTTGATAGTGTTTTTCGGATCACCTGTGTCTTTTCTAATATTTTTGGTCAGTAGTCTGAATTGCTAAGATTGAGTGTCAAAATCAAAACTTTCTAAAAACATGTAATCATCTATGCCTCCCTTTTTAAATATTTTGGCTTTATTTATTTTGGGAGTTTGTTATTAAGCCAATGTACATTTATAATTATAATGTCTTCTTGGTAAATCACTTCATTTAATATTTGAAATATCCTTATTTATTTCTGGTAATGTTCTTGTTCTTCAAGACAATTTTATCTGTTCTTAATATGGCCACTCTAGACTTCTTAAACTTAAAATTTTACATGGTGTATCATTTTCCATTCATTATTTTCAACCTATGTCTTTACATTTAAAGTTGTTGTCTCATTTAGGTGGTACAGTATAGTTGGGTCTTGCTATTTTATGCACTCTGAAAAATTTTGCCTTTAAATGGGAGTTTCTAGACCATTAAAATTAAATGTAATTATGTAAATAGTTGAATTTAGATCACTATTTTATTTTTGTTTTCTGTTTGTCCCTTCTGTTTTTTATTTGCCTGTTTTCTCTTTTCTGACTTCTCCAAGTTTTTACTTAATTCAGCAATCTGCCTACTTTTGTATAACCCTCAGATACTATATTGTTTGTTTTTGGGGTTTTTTTGTGGGTTTTTGTTTCTTTGTTTGTTGTATTTACAGTTTATGGTTGTTATCAATGGGATGAGTGAGCTAAGATGAGTGAGCTAAAGAGAATTCACACCATCATAGCAGAACTGAAAACTCATAGTCCCTTGTTAAATATTTTTGAACAACTGCTATGGTGAAAATTCTTGATAAAAATAAAATCACTTCCTAAATTATGTCTGATACTACTGCACACTGATTTATGTTAACAAAATAAATTAGAGGAACCACATATGACTGTGGAATATATAATTTTGTTGAAAACACAACATTTTGGAGCAGACTTCTGACTAAGTTTGGACTTCCGACCAAAGTTTAGTCATTTAAAAAGTTAAATTTCGGGTATCCATTTAACTAAACCTTTTTTTTAAGTATAGTATTCTAGTCCTTATGCAATGGAAATGATTAAAAATAACAACATGTACCTTTACAAACTCATGACAGTTAGAGAACAAAAGTTATTATGTGTAAATGTCCAAATATAGCCATTGCTTTTCCAACCGGGATTAAACTAACATGGCAAATATTCTACAAGAATTTAGATTCTTCCAAGTTTTATCAGTGCATTTAAAACTATCACTATTTTAAGGTGAATTCATTAAAATCTTTCACCATCATTGATATGGATTATCAGAAATGTACAAGAAACTAATTTTCTTAGAATTTGGTGTTACCGTATGAAAGAATGTACAACTAAAACTTTTGAAGTTTAATGAATATCTGTCACTTCTTTTGAAGTGTTACCCCAATATGGAAAGATGTTTTTTGTTCTTTTCAAGAATACTCAATTATTCTTTGCTTCATTCATATCTTCCTTTCAGTGATGTAAAGGACACGATTTCAATAGACTCCTATTTTAAAAATATAGTCTAAGCATACTAAAATGTAAATAAAGATGGAATTGGATGGGATTTCAAATCTGGGTTCAGACCCATATTTTTTCTTTGCCATAATGTTTAATCTTGGGCAAGTTATTTAAACTCTGGCCTTCCAGTATTTCAGTGAAAATGGGGGAAAAGAGTATCTTTTATTCCATATTTTATGGTGTCAGGGAGTTAAAAGATATTGAAAAGAGTTAATAGAGGAAGAGAAGCTGGTCTTTGTAAGACGTATATAAATATCAAAATTTGCATTCTCATTACAAAAATATTAAAGTTTTCCCTTAAATTAAAAGCATTCAGTATTTTAAGGTGAATTTATTACCTATGTCAAAATATAATTGAAAATCCTTTTTTATGACACTAATTGAAAATATTTTAATTTGGACTGTTTCGGAAAAAAAAAGACAGAATAAAAAGACTTTAAAAAATTCCATTTGTGATTAAATTTGTTCACAATTCAATGTTATAAAAGGCATGTTTGAATTCTATATCTAACAATGAATTAGTGGTCATATGTGGTGCATTAGTCTTTTCATTCCCATGCTGTGGGACTCTATGAGCCTCAGTTTTCTCATCTCCAAAGCAGGATAGTATGCTACCTTACAAACTTTTTATGAGATTTAACTGAGATAATAAAAGTAAAGCCATTTGCATTTTTTGAAATTAAAAACATTATGCACATAGAAATAAGGCATTGTTCTTATTATCATCTTTATACCAGCAGTTTAGCAAATATATATAGCATGGTCCATAGACTTTGAATTGTGTTTTTATAAATCTTGAAATTTGTAGTGTTCTGGTCTGTCTTTTTTACCTAAATGTAGACTATATAAAATACAATTTTAAAAGTAGTTGAGGGTTCTGGCTTTTAAACTCAGATAACTCATCAAATGCATGAAATTGTATGAAAAGTGTTCATTTCCTAAAATTAATTTGAATCCAACATCTAGACAACACAGTGACATTGAATTCAATAGGAAAGACAAAAAAAGTGAACTGGTTTCAACTATGACAGAATGCTGAGAAAACCCTGAGTGGGAAAGTTAGATTCAACATGAGCACCGGTTGCCCAAGAAGGAGTGAGAGAGAAGAGAAAAGGTCATTCCATGAGATCATTGCTCGGTATATATCAGGAAGAATGGTTTTACCTTTTATGATTTTTTTATTTGAGGTTAGTGTCTTTTAAACCTATAGGCATTTTCTAGCACTCTTTGAGGATAGCCTCAGGGTGATTCATTAATAATACATACCATTCTATTTGTAACTCTTTTCTCCCTTTCTACTCCCTGAAGTCCAAAGCAGATGCATTATCTTACATCTGGTGAATTTTCTGAGGCTATTAGGAAGACTTTTTTACAAAAGATGAATATTATTATTGAACTAGAGGAGAAAAGACCTCACTGGAAACATACACACACACACACACACACACACACACACACACACACACACACATATATATACATATATGTGTGCATATATATCCATCCCATTTTTATTCTTCTGTTTTTATAACCCTTCCATATTTCATCTTGTATTTTCAAATTTGAGTTGACATTTGTAAAATAAAATTAATAAGATAATGGATTATATGGGTTATTCATTCTAATATTAAATTCAAGCATTGGATCAAAAACTGTTCCTCCATCTTGTAAGTTTTGCTATAAAATGTTTTATTTGGGTCAGAGGAGTCTAGATCTTTCCTTAATTGTCCATATCATTTAAGGTATAAAGACAGCTACTCAGTGCATTTCGTGCAAATACTTTACAAATATCAATCTATTCCTTCATCCTCTTCATTTATTTAGTGTCAGGCATCATCTCAATTTTACAAATGAGGGAAGACAACAAGAGAACTCAAATAAACAAGAAAAGTCAAAGCTAATTTTTTAATGAAAAAGTTAAATGTTACGTTAATACACTCAGATAAATATTGTTATAAACAACAATGACCTGACCCGGCTCTTCCGTATGGAGGGTGGAAACAGGGATCAAATGTGAGCCTGATCAGGATATGCAGGTCGAACACACTACTGTGTGGAAATTCCACTTCCTATAGAAGTTCTAGAAAATTAAATCCCTTCAATTCAAGAACAGAATATTATAACCTAGTGAAACAGGATATAGCCCTAAAATTTCTGATCAAACACAACTTACATATAGCTTCAGGTATGACTCTCCGAGTTTAATCATGGAGGTCTGAGAATTGTTACCCTGTGAACTAGGTTTAGGGCTGACTTAGAGGAAAAAGAGAAAAACAAATGTCTGAGCATTTTGCTTTATTAAGCAATTATACTTGTAGATGAATGTTTTTCCTTTTTAGTTCTACCAGTTTTGACCTCATCCCCCCTCCCCACCCCTCCGTGTAATTTAAAGTTATTTTATAAGGTGTCTAATTATTTAGGATTGTTGTGTTCTCTAGATGAATTAACTACTTTATCATTTATAAACTTTTACTCTTGTCAGTGGTAATATTCTTTGCTGTATAATCTACATTGTGTTTGATATTAATAACTCCAGCCTATTTTTTGTTTGTATGTAAGCATGATATATATTTCCCCATTATTTTGCTTTCCCATTGTTTGTGCCTTTATATTTAAAGTGGATTTCTTGTAGGCAGCATAAGTTGGGTCTAGCTTTTTCATCCAATCTGATAGTCTCTGACTTTTAATTGAGGTGTTTAGGCCATTTACTTTTAATGTGAATATTGATATGATTGGGTTTATATCTCCCATCCTATTCTTTGTATTTTATTTGCTGCATCTGTTTTTCCCATATGTTCTTTGTGCCCTTTTTCCTTCTGTATCTACATTTTTGGGGGACTAATTATTTTTAATTATTTATCTTGCATCCTCTGTGAGCTCATTAGCTGTAACTGTCTTGCTTCTTTAGTGATAGCTTTATAACTTATAGTAGGTATCTTTGACTTATCGCTAATGACCTTACAGAAATATTATATAAGTTTGCAATACATTGTTATTCTTTTTCTTTAAGCAATCAAATATTCTTTAAAGGTTAAAAAAGAAGAAAAACATGTATTTTACATCTAACTATGTAGTTACTATTTTTAGTGCTCTTCATTTCTTTGTGTTAATCCAGATTTTCAACCAGTATAATTTTTCCTTTTTCTTAAAGGACTTCCTTGTAATGTAGTTATGCTGGTGATGAATTTTTTAATTTTTGTACATTTGAAAAAGAATTTTATTTTGCCTTTGTTTTTAAAAATACATTTGTATTGGAGATAGAATTCTAAGTCAACATTTTTTTTTCTTTCAATATTTTTAATTATATTACTGTACTTTACTATCTCCTGTATTACCTTGTTTCCAACAAGACTACTGTAATCTTTCTTAGCCTTGTACGTCCATACTTCATGTGTTTGTTTCTTCTGGCTGCTTTGAAGATATTTTTTTCTTTGCCACTAATTTTACACAATTTTATTCTGATGTTTCAGTGTAGTATTTTTTTTTAAGACTTTTATTGGGGAATTGAGGGGATCGGAACAGTGCTGGGGAATTGGGGGAAGGGGAACAGACAAGTTGCTGTCGTTTGGTTCTTCAGTCTAGCTGTGGAGGACGTCGCTTCACTGGCCCAAGTTGGCACCATCATTGCGCTCTTCCAGGGTGAGGCAGATCAGTCGCCGGCTTCTGGACAGCCGGGCGCTCACTGCAGCTGCTGGCCACTCATGCTGGCTTCTGGCTACACACGGTAGCCCATGGCAACCCACTGCCACAGGGGCTGCAGCCTAGCCGTCGCTGGCGACTCACAGCAGCCCAGCTCCAGGCTGAGCTGTTGTTCAGCATCTTAGCTGTAGAGGGCAGTGTCACTGGCCCTCATATGTGGGATCCGAACCGGGGCCCTCTGGCGTCCCAAGCCAGTTCTTAACCATCGCGCCACTTGGCCAGCCCTCAGTGTAGTATTCTTTATGTTTCTTCTTCATGAGGTTGTTTGAGATTCTTGGATCAGTGGGTTCATAGGTTACATCAAACTCAGGAGATTTTGGGACATGATTTTTTCAAGTAGTTTTTATTTCTTCCACTCTTACTCCTCTCAATTGTGGACTCCATTTACACATACGTTTTGATGCTTTTGGTTGTACTACAGCTCATTGATTATTTTTTCTATTTTTTTCAGTCTTTTTTCTCTGTGTGTTTCATTTTTTATAGTTTCTATTACTATATCTTTAAAGCCACTTTTGTTTTCCCCCCTGCAGTGGCTAACCTGACCTTAATCCTATCCAGTGGGTCTTTCATATTGCACATGATAGTTTTTATCTCTAGAAGTTTGATTTGGGTCTTTTCTACATATTCCACATCCGCGTTAACATGCTCAAACTTTCTTCCACCTTCTCAAATATAAGGAATATAGTTATAATATCTCTTTTAATGTTCTTGTCTACAGATACTTTCATCTATGTCATTTTTGGGTCTGTTTCTATTTATTAATTTTTCTCCTCATTAGGGATTATATTTTTTACTTTTTTCAGATGTAGATTAATTCAATAAAACATAATGCATATTTACTTTTTTGCATGTGTACCTCTTAGACATTGCATCTTTTAACTTGTGTGATGCTGTAGGTTTTTGTGTTTTTTAAAAGATTCTTGAGTTGTGTTCTAGAATGCAGTTATATTACTTGAAAAAATTGTGATCCTTTTTAGGCTTGCTTTTAAGCTATTACATGGTACTAGAACACCAGTTTAAGCTATTACATGGTACTAGAGAACCATTTCATAGCATAGGGCTAATTTGCCTTACTATTAAAGCAATGCCCTCTAAGTATTCTACCTAATTTCCCATAAATTATGTGCTTTTTTGAAATCTGTGTTTTGGAAACCCACTTATTCCTGGCCCTGGGTGAACAGCAAAGTTTTGTTTTGTTTTCTCCTTGCTAGTATTGGGTGGTTCTTTCCCCAGTCTTGGGAAATTTCCTCAGACACATGCACTGATAAATACTCAGATAAAGACTCAAAAGAGACCCTTTATTGATCTCCAGAACTCTCCTTTTGTGCATTTCTCTCCTCTCTGGTACTTTTCCTCACAAACTCCAGTTGCTTTGGTTATCTCAGACTTCCTGCTCTGTATTCTCAATTAAGGGAGACCAGCAGTCTCCTTCTGGGTTTCTTATTTATTTATTTATTTTCTACAGCTGGAAAACTTTCTCCAGGCATTAAACTGGAGAGATCAATGGGCTCACTTTGTTTCTCTTTTCCTAGAGACAAATGACCTGATGTGCCTAATGTCCAATATATGAAAACTGTTGTTTTGTCTGCTGTGTTTTTTTTTGTTGTTGTTAATTTTACCCAGGCAGGAGGGTAAATTCAGTCTTTGTTAATGTATTTTATTCAGAAGTGGAAGTCCTTTAATAAACAATTAAACAATCATTTATTATATCACTATGCCAGAACTTTTAGCTTTTTAAGAGTACCAAAAATGCCACACTGCATTATATCTATTTCCTGATTTCTGTCACAAATCTCATCAAGAATGGATCCTAACTGTCATATTGTATTTTTTGGAGAATAAATTTAACTTAAGTACTCTTAGAAACAGGTCTCTTAGCCTGTGGAGAAATGAACTTTTACAACTCCCAGAGTGCTTCCTGAGTTCAGTGAATACAAAGTAAATTATAATGCTAATCTCAGCACCAACCTCCCCCCCCCCATCAAAAAAAACTCTTTCATGCATGGAATATAGAAATTTAGAGTTTATGACATGCAAACATTTTAAATCAGAAAATCAATGCACTTTGGCAGCCTCTACAATAGTCGATGTACATAAATAAAAAATAAATAAGTACCATGTAGAGAACATTTTATTATTTTGAAATGAAGTACATTATAGGTGTTGGTTAACAAAATTCTGCTTTGTATGTTTTGAAACAGGATGTAAGCATTATGAAGAATGATTTTTGACCTGAAACTTGAAAAGCCTGATCACAAAAGCCCTAAATAAATAAGTTATTTAGTGGTAAAGACAATAAAAAGGGGGGGGGGAAGATTCACCCCTTTCTTTATCCCCAGCTGTGTCATTCAGAGTATTTATATATAGTGAAGCAATAGTAGACACAAACTCCAGCTGTATTTCAGAGTAGAGGATCATAATTCGTCATTGAAAATCTGCGTATTGTATGCTGTATAAGCACTTCTGGAAGAAAGTCACCTAACCTTGTTGTTATTATTACTATGTAATTTTGTTATTTACACGGGGAATCCCTGCTTATTCTCAAGTTAATATCAGTAACTCTATAATAAATTTTATTCTGACAGTTTCAATGGGTAGGCTCTAAGATGGAGTTTCTACAGGAACATGAGAATATCTATTGTTTATCTCAGATTTGATTGTACATGCCTCTTATCTTTGCTGCATATTGTTTTTCCCCGTCAATACTATTTGCCCAATATCTATATTCTAAATGTTGTGGATAGAATAACAACTCTAATGAATCCAAAGAACAATATATCTTCTTGTTTTCTTAGCATTTCATAAACTCTGAAATTCACCTTAGTAGGTTTTAATGCTCTTATTTTACAGATGTAGATGAATTCAATATAACATAATGCATATTATATGAGTCATAATATCATTTTCAAATATTCTTGGCATGACATGAGTCGAGACACCAAATAGGTCAATTTTCTATAGTGCAAGCAGTTGCTTAATTAAAAAACAAAACAAAATAAACAAATAAATCTCTTATGTAGATAGTGTGTTGAAAAACCAAAAGGTTTATCATTTCTTATCCTAGTTGGTGCATATAATTATTTATTGAGTAACTGTTAAGCTTAAGATAACATGTGGAGGGTAGAGAGGGATCCTAAGAAATGTAAGGTATAGTCTCCCAAAGCATTGTATGATAAATATAAAAACATTTCTTGAAAAGAATAAATGAGGTCAAAGGTTCCTACAAGAATAGTAGTTGCTTTGGTAGTTTGGGAGATTACTATATGAGGTTGTTAGAAATACTGGCATGACAATTTTGATGTAAAGGATGGGTAGGATTTATTCTTGTGGGAAAAGACATATGTGGTATGCGCAGGACTGCAAAGTCAATGGCAAGCAATGGAGGTTTAAGGTCTAGTGAACAAACCAATTTAATCGTGAGTGAAAATTCGTATAACGCAGTAGCAGGAGTAATGAATAGAGATAACTTGAGTGTGAGTTTAGGGTGGAATAAAATTGAAACTGAACATTCTTGGATTCACCTATTTCCAAATAATTCAAAGGGTTCATGTTGTGTATTTAACAGTCACTATATCAAGGAACTAATTGATTCCCAAATGCTGAGAATCTGTGTGCAAATTATTTAGCGAGTCAGTAAGTGTTACTCACTACCTAGCCTTTCTTTTCATTGTCATATATCCATTTTTATGAGATAATGTTCCGTATTCAAAAAAGTCTTTGGAAAACTGGAATCCAGGGTTAAACTGAGACTACATTGCAGTGTTCTTTGCATCCCAGACGTGGCCTTTCTAATGTGCAATTTAGTAATGGGAGACAGTCGTTGCTTTTCTATCTCTGTAAAATTGGTTAGTGCTCTTTCCCTCCTCTCCATTTCCATTCTAAAACCTGAGCCATTAACAAGAAAAGTGATTCACCCATTATTATTTAAATAATCCAGTATTGGACAGTTGTGCCTTATACTGCGGTTGTTGTCTTTAAATGCTTTGTTCAATATCCAGAATTTCTCAAGGTGAAGCTTCTGATATTCTCAAAATGACATTCGGAGTCTATCTTCTGATATCCTTAATTACTTTTAAGAGTCCTGACAATACACAGTTGAGTGACTTCTGACTTACCCTGCCATCTAGTCTTCATATCTAGTCTTTTTCCTTATATCCAAGTGGCTCGTGATGATATAAACTTTGTCCTCCTTCTGCCTGGGCATTTAATTGTTTTGAGGATAATGGTAGGGACAAAGCAGACTGTGGGACAGATAGTTAAGATTTAGATAATCAACATTTATAAATTAAGTTTTAAACAAGTCCACCTTTAAAAGTGGCACATTATTCTGTTAGATAGTGAATCTAAAAATGTTTCTCTTTTCAGGTGTTCTGCATGTGTGAGTGTCGGTGTGTGTAGGTGTATGTTTTAATGATCAGTATTCTATTGTAAAAGTGTGGACATATATAGGTCATGGGACTAATGCACATAAATTGGAAAATTAAGTACAGCAATTGAATGGAATTATTATTTCTAATAATGTCTACCCTGAAACATATTAATCAGTTAATCAAGTAATCAGAATATTCAATCTGTAAATTACTTACATATTTTATTTAATTAACACAATCATTTGAGAAGGGCTTTGGTTATACACAGCTCAAATCTTAGAACAATATTTAACCATGCATGGAAATACTTTGTGGTCTCAAATTCTGCTTGCTCAATAGGAATGGCTGTTCCCTAAACTCAACATTTTATTGTCTTATAAAAATAACAACAACAAAAAATGGTCATATAGTTCAGAAATAGCAGATTGTGTTATAAATCATTGTTGCTTTTCTATTGCTCTATTATATGTTAATTTATGTAAATAAGAAATAAAAGCAGAACTACAACAAAGCAGGCTTTCACCTGTTAAACATCATGTGTAAACTACTTCTTTCATTAGAGAGTCAATATTTGTTTTTGGTAACTTAGAATATTTCTGAGAAGTTACAGTGTTATGAGCCAGGGCCATTTTTTTTCTACAAGCATTTAAGTGAATGTCAACATAGCATCCTTAACAATTAGCATAGAAGTGGCATTTTAGAAATTACTCATTTTTTAGATATGCCTTTTTATAAGGTGTATGGAGTGGTTGGAGTGCCCAACTCCTAACCCAAAAAGATATGCCCACCTCCTAACCCCAAGAACCTGTTAATGTGACCTTGTTTGGAATAAGGGTTTTTGCAGATATATTAAGGATTTCTAGATAAGATTTTCTCAGATTATTATGTAGATCCTAAATTCAAGGATGTGTCCTTATAAAAGACATGCAGAGGAGAGACAGAGAAGAGGAGAAGGTCATGTGAAGCCAGAGGCAGAGATTGGAGTGATGCAGCCAGAAAGAATGCTGACAGCCTCCAGAAGACAGAAAAGGCAAGGAAGGTCTCCCTTAGAGCTTCCAGGGGTGTGGCCACCCTGACCTTGGTTTTGGACTTATAGCGTTCAGAATTGTAACAGAATAGATTTCTAAACTTAAGCCAAGTTTGTATAAATGGCAACAGCAACCCTAAAAAGGCAACACAAAAGGTAACTCTCAATCTTATTTTTTATTATTAAATCTATTGGGGTGACAATGTTTAGTAAAATTACATAGGTTTCAAATGTACAATTCTGTAATACATCATCTATATATCCCATTGTGTGCTCACCACCCAGAGTCGGTTCTCCTTCCATCACCATATGTTTAACCCCCTTACCCTCTGGTAACCACTAAACTGTTGTCTGTGTCTATGAGGTTCGTTTTTTTGTCTTGTTCCTTTGTTGCTTTCAGTTTTATGTACCACATATGAGTGAAGTCATATGGTTCTTGACTTTTTCTGTCTGACTTATTTCACTTAGCCTAATAATCTCAAGATCCATCCTTGTTGTGGCAAATGGCAGTATTTCATCTTTTCTTATGGCAGAGTAGTATTCCATTGTGTTTATATACCACATCTTTTTTATCCAGTCATCTATCAAGGGACACTTTGGTTGCTTCCATTTTCTTGGCTACCCTAATGCTGCAGTGAACATCGGAGTACATCTATGTTTATGGATAAATGTGTTCAGATTTTTTGGTAGATATCCAGAAGAGGGATTTCTGGGTCATATGATAATTCTGTTCTTAATTTTTTGAGGAACTGCCATACTGTTTTGCATAGCAGCTATACCAGTTTACATTCCCACCAAGAGTGTGTAAGGGTTCCTTTTTCTCCACAGCCTTTCCAACACTTGCTATTAATATTTGTCTTGTTGATGATAGCCATTCTAACAGGTGTGAGTTGGTGTCTCATTGTGGTTTTGATTTGCATTTCCATAATAGCTAGTGAAGTTGAGCATTTTTTCATATACCTGTTGGCCGTTTTTATGTCTTCTTGGGAGAAGTGTCTGTTCAGGTCCTCTGCCCATTTTTTTTATTGGATTGTTTATTTTTTTGTTGTTGAGTTGTACATTTCTTTATATATTTTGGATATTAGCCCCTTATCGGAGGCATTGTTTGCAACTATCTTCTCCCATTCAGTTGGTTTCCTCTTTGTTTTGCTGATGATTTCTTTTGCTTTATAACTTTATAAACTTTATAGTTTGATAAAGCCTCATTCATTTATTTTAGCTTTTACTTCCCTTGCCTTTGAGGTCAAATTCATAAAATCCTCTTTGAACCCAAGATCCATAGTTTAGTTCCTATGTTTTATTATATGCATTTTATTGTTTTAGGTCTTATGTTTAGGTCTTTGATCCATTTTGAGTTAATTTTTGTGTATGGGGACAGATAGCAATCTAGTTTAATTTTTTTTGCATGTGGCTTTCCAATTTTCCCAGCACCATTTATTGAAGAGGCTTTCTTTTCTCCATTATATATTTTTGTAAAAAATCACACGCCTGTATATATGGTGACTTATTTCTGGGTTTTCAATGCTATTCCGTTGGCCTGTGTGTCTGTTTTTTTCTGCTAATACCATGCTGTTTTGATTATTGTCATTTTGTAGTACAAGCTGAAGTCAAGGAGTGTGATACCTCCAGCATTGTTCTTTTTTTTAGGATTGCTTTGGCTATTTAGGGTCTTTTGTGATTCCATACAAATCTGATCATGTTTTTGTTCCATTTCTTTAAAAAATGCCATTGGAATTTTGATGGGGATCGCATTAAATCTGTATATTGTTTTGGGTAATATGGCCATTTTAACTATGTTATTCTTTCCATCCATGAACATAGACTATCTTTCCATTTATTTGTGTTGTCTTCAATTTTTCTTAAAAATGCCTTATAGTTTTCAGCATATAGATTGTTCTCAACATTTGTTAAGTTTATTCCTAGGTGTTTCATTCTCTTTGTTGCAATTGCAACAGGAAGTTTTTGTTCATTTTTCTGAAATTTCATTGTTAGTATATAGGAAATGCAGTGGATTTTGGTACATTGATTTTGTAGCCAGCAACTTTACTGTATCCATTTATTATTTCTAATAGCTTTTTGGTGGAACCTTTAGGGTTTTCTATTAAAAAAAAATCATGTGATCTGCAGAAAATGACAATTTAACTTCTTCATTCCAATTAGGATGCCTGTTATTTCTTTCTCTTGCCTCATTGCTCTGGCTAGGACTTCCAATACTATGTTGAAAAGCTGAGGTGATAGGGGACAACTCTGTCTTGTTCCTGAACATGAGCAAAAGGCTTCCATTTTTCCACCATTAATTGTGATATTAGCTGAGGGTTTATCATATATGGTCTTTATTATGTTAACTCATTTTCCTTCTTTACCCATTTTATTTAGTGTTTTAATCATAAATGGATGTTGCATCTTGTCAAATGTTTTTTTCTTCATCTATTGATATAATCATATCATTTTTATCTTTGTTTATGTGGTGTATCATCTTGATAGGTTTGCATGTGTTGAACCATTCTTGTGCCCCTGGAATGAATCCCACTTGACTGTTATTGTTGTATTCAATTTGCTAGAATTTTGTTTAGGATTTTTGCATCTGTATTCATCAGAGATATTGGTCTGTATTTTCTTTTTTGTGTTACTCTTATCAGGTTCTTATATCAGGATAATGCTGGCCTCATAAAATGAGTTAGGAAATATTGCCTTGTCTTCAACTTTTTGGAAGAGTTTGAGGAGTACAGGTGTTGGATCCTCTTTGAAAGTTTGGTAGAATTCACTAGTGAAGCCATCTGGTCCTGGATTTTTGCTGTTGGGAAGGTTCTGGATTAATGATTCAATTTCCTTACTGTTGATTGGTCTATTTAGATTTTCCAGTTCTTCATGATTCAGTCTAGGAAGGCTAAATGTTTCTAAGAACTTGTCCATTTCTTCTAGGTTTTTGAATTTTGTAGCCTATCGTCCTTCATTGCATTCTTGTATAAACCTTTGTATTTCTGTGGTATCCATGATACTTTTCTTCTTTCATTTCTGATTTTGATTACTTGTGTCATTTCTCTTTTTATCTTAGTGAGTCTAGCCAAGGATTTGTCAATTTTATTAATCTTTTCAAAGAACCAGCCCTTTGTTGCATTAATTTTTTTGCTTGTCTTTTCGTTCTCTGTTTCATTTAGTCCTGTTCTAATTTTTATTATTTCCTTCCTTCTACTGACTTTGGGCTTCATTTGATCTTATTTGTCTAGTTCTTTAAGGTATAATGTTAGGTTGTTAATTTGGAATTTTTTGTCTTTCTTGAGATAGGAGCCTGTAATGATATAAATTTCCCTCTTATTACTGCTTTCATTACATCCCAATAATTTTGACAGGATGTATTTCCATTCTCATTTGTTTTTATGTGTCTTTTGATCTCTCCTTTTGTTTGTTCTTTGATCTAGTTGTTCTTTAATAGCATGTTGTTTAACCTCCACATATTTGTGTGTTTTTCCTTCTTTCTTTTCGTAGTTGATATCCAATTTCAAAACCTTGTGATCAGAGAATATGCTTGGTATGATTTCAATCTTCTTAAATTTGCTGAGGCTAGTTTTATGTCCCAACATAAAACAAACTCCTTGAGAATGTTCTATATGAGTATATACTAGAAAAGAATGTATAGTCTGGTGTTCTATAAATGTCAATTATGTCCCTTTGGTCTAATGTGTCATTTAAGGCTGATATTTCTTTACTTATGTTCTGTTTGGATGATCTATCTATAGCTCTCAATGATGTATTTAAGTCCTCTACTATAATTGTGTTTGGGTCCATTTCTCCCTTTAGTTCTGTTAGTAGTTGCTTTGTATATTTTTGTGCTCCTGATTGGAGGCACATATTGATAAGTGTTATGTTTTCTTATAACATTGTCCCCTTTATCATTATGAAATATCCATCTTTGCCTCTTATTACCTTTTTTATCTTGAAGTCTGTTTCATCCAATATAAGTAGGAATACACCTGATTTTCTCTGGATACCATTTGCTTGAAGCATTGATTTCTACTTTTAAACTTTGAGTCTATATTTGTCCTTGTAGCTGTGATGTGTCTCTTGGAGGCAGCATATGGTTAGGTTTTGTTTTTTGATCTAATCTGTTACTCTGTGCTTTTTTATCAGTGAGTTCAGTCCATTTGCATTTAGGGTTATTATTCATATATGAGTATTTCTTATAGCAATTTTATCTTTTTCTTTCTGGTATCTTGGTGTCTCTATTGTTTCTTTGCCTTTTTGTTGCATCTGTTATTTTAGTGTGATGGTATTCCATGATTTTTTTCCCTCTGTTTCTTCTTTTTTTATGCTATATATTTCAGTTCTGGATTTTTTTTGAGTGATTACCATTAAGTTTATGTAAAAGAAAGTTTTATATATACAGTAGGCCTTTTTCTTCATCATTCCCCTTTGCAGATTCAGACGTTTGCTCTCTCCCATTTAAGTTTTTGTTGTCACACGTTATCCTTATTTATGCTGTGAGTTGATTTCTGAGTTGCAGTAGCAAGTTGTCTTTTTCTTGTCTGTTTCCTTTTTAGAAATGTTTTTATCTTCTTTATCTTTTATGTTATGTTTAGGTATATAATGCCCTACTTTGTGTAGGGGTTGCCATTTCCTGCTTCTGTCTGTCAGTATTCTTGCTCATGGTTTTGTATTCTTTTGATTTTTTTTTTATTTCAGGTTGAATAGCCTCCTTCAGTATTTCCTGTAATGTAGGTCTTGTGTTAGAAAATTCCCTCAGCTTATGTATGCCTGGAACGGTGTTTATAGCTCCTTAATATCTAAAAGATAACTTTACTGGATATATTATTCTTGGCTGATAATTTCTCTCTTTCAACTGTTTGAATATTTAATTCCACTCCCTCCTGGCTTGTAGGGTTTCTGCTGAAAAACCTCATAATAATCTAAGGGCCTTCCCTTATGGGTTACTGCTATTTTTGCCCCCTGGCTGCCTTGAGGGTTCTTTCTTTGTCATTAATTTTTGACAGCTTCAGTATAATGTGCCTTGGGGAAGGCCTGCTGGGATTGAGGTAATTAGGTGTTCTCTTTGCTTTTTGGATTTGAGGATCCAGCTCTTTCCACAGGTTTGGGACGTTCTCATCAACTATTTGTTTGAATAGACTCTCTGTTTCCTTCTCCCTCTCTTCTCCTTCTGGTATGCTCATTATTATTATGTTGCTCTTTCTGATGAAGTCAGAAAGTTGTTGTAGAGTGCTTTCATTTCTTTTAACACCCCCCCTCCTTTTAACCCTCTCTGTCTTCTTCAATCTGTGTAATTTCCAGATGTCTATCTTTGATATCACTGATTCTTTCCTCCAACTGGTCAGCTCTATTTCCTAAGCTGGCTATTTCATTCTTCTTTCTATCTATCTATCTATCTATCTATCTATCTATCTATCTATCTATCTATCTTTTATTGAGTTCTTCATCTCCAAAATTTATATTTAGTTATATTTTAAAATTTCAATCTCTTTGCTAAAATATTCATTTTGTTTCTGAGCTTATTAAGCTGCCTATCTGAGTTTTCTTACATCTCATTAAATGTTTTTCAGAACTGCAATCTTGAATTCTCTGTCATTTATGTCACATATTTCCATGTCTTTAAGTTCATTTTCTGGAGACTTCATTTTATTTCTGAGCTCTCTTGTTACCTTGGTTATTCATGGCAATTAATGAATTATTGTTTCTCTTCCTGGGCATCTATAGTAGTGGGTTCTGTAACAGGTTGCTAGGAAGAGATATTTCTTTTGCTTTCCAGTAGGTGTTGCTGAAAAGTTTTATTTTCTCTCCTGCTACAGCCTTTTATTTTCTCTCGCACTATTCCAGCCTCTCACACTATATGTGTGTATGGGGGAAGGAGGGGAGCAGTTCCTGGAAGGTGGGCTTCTCCTCTGTGAGCAGGTCTCCTGGGTCTCAGGGCCCTGACACCATGAGAGGATGTGGTGAGCGGTAGAGTTCTGAGCTCCTGACACTCGAATGCTGCCCCTGCAGCCTGATGCAGAGCCTGCGTGTCTCAGTGGCTCTGGTTGCCTCCACTGGGATCTGCCCAAACAGGTAGGGGCGGGGTGGGCTGTGAGAGGCGGCTGGTAGGTTTTTGTCTCTGAGCAATGGAGATTTCCAGCCCACAGCTGTCTCGCCCCAACAGCTTCTTCCTATCAAAGGAATTAGTCTCACTGTGTATCTGTGGCTGCAGGACTGTGTCTCCAGTGATTAGGGCAATAGATATTCTGTTCTTTAATCTACCATGTCTTCTGGTACCTGCTTCTAACACTGGGAGGGTGGGCTGGAGCAAGCTCTGGGAGGGTGGGAGGAGTCAGCCAGTCTCTGTGTGTTTGTTTTCTGTTTTTTACCCGGCAGTGAGGACTTAAACCACAGTTGTCACCCAAAGTCTCTGTGTTCAACCATATTGTATGCAGATTCCTTAGGCAGGACTGTGGGCCACAGGGAGCGAGCCTGCAGCCTCAATGCTTCCCTCTCTGGAGACTGCAGTGAGCTCCGGACTGTGTCCTGCGGCCCAGGTCTCTGCGCTCCCCCTTCCCCTCCCTTGCTTGCCCGACTTCCCCACCGTCAGGTGATTCAATGCCTAGATCTCTTAGACATGCTTGTGTCTTAAGGTTAACTTAGACACTTAGACATGCTTGTGTAAAGAATAACAAAGGTTATCCTTTGTTGAATTATAGCAGTTCAATTTGTTATAATTTCCAGGGACAATTTCAAGAAGCTCTCCTCATGCTGTCATTTTTGTGACATCTCTCCAAAATACCCTAACTCTCAATCTTACTTGTTTATTTTTCAACCTCATTCTAAATTTAAAAAGAAAAATATCTTCTAAACCAGGTACCATCTGCTTTCTAAAACATCATGACCAATATATAAAAACAAAAATTAATGGAAAGTTGAGGAAGAACTCAACATAAAAGGCAATGTTACTGGTGAAAGAATGCATTAGAGTGACAGGGAATGATTGTATGAAAAGAGACTTGATAGTGAAATCAGACGAATAAGATGGTTCTAACTTTGTAGTCAAAGCATCCAAAGTAGTCAACTATCCAAAGGCATTGTGTTCTTCTGGCTTGTCAGCCACACTTCTTATGTTAATGTCCAGAAGCAAATTAGGAACTAAATACCAATCTTGCATTCACCCCTGTCTACCTTTTGTGTAATGTGGCAAGACCTCTGTTTTTCAGGAAAAGATAAAAAAGAAACTTGGATGGAATACAATGAGTAATTGCACAGAGGAATTTTTTTAAGAGCAAAGCATATTTACAGCAAAAAAAAAATCAATTTTTTTTCCTAAAAACAAACAAACAAAAAAGAGAAAAACTACACAGAGCCAGGAATTATACCCACAAGAATAAAGCAAGTGATTTATCTTTATGGTAATCTAATGCACAAGGTTTATACACCAATTAGTCATTTCTGAGCAGAAATCAAAGAACACTATAAAATTACTGGACAAAACTGTACTTATGGAGAGGTTATAGGATTGGGGCAGAAACTTGATGATTTTTTTTTTGATACTTGACCCTATTCCTACCATTGTCTTTTGCTAACATGTTATCTCATAATCATGAGTAATAATTCAATTTTTAATTGTTATGTTCTTTTTTTTTCAAATCTCTTGTTTTATTGCCACACCATCTTTTACTATTTAAAATTGAGGTAAAACTTTACAACTGTGGGATGTATGTTTGATGACATACAGAAACCAGAAGCAGGGACACATATATTTTAAAATGGAATATATGTAAGGAACTTTTGATAATGAGTAGTAAGTGCTTTCATCTCTTGGCAATAACAGTAAAAGTATCCATTGTGTCTCTTCTGTTGCTTTACTTGCCTGAATGGGAGGGGAAGGGTTTTGATGTTCAGAATGTCAGTGTGCACGCTGCAGTGAATTTTCTGTTGTTGGTCAAGTCACCTTGCCTTTGTTTCCTGGTTTTCTCAATCTGTCAAATGAGCATAAGAAGCACTCCTGGCATTCATGTGGGAGGAGAAAACACCTTGTCAGCTTGGTGGAGGATGAAGTTATTTTTGAAACAAATATTCTGTATCTTCAGGAAACAAAGCCTGATTCAAGATTTTATTTCTCTTTTCTGAATAGGCCATTACTATGAAGATTTGAAACTTGTTTTTTATGTGAAGACTATACTTTAACTGTCTGTGACCTATGTTTTATGTTAGACTTTGAGGAGAAAACAGAAGGAAAACTAATATTAATAGTGTTCAATAAAACAGATATTATTGCTCATGCTCTATATGATAAACACTTAGGAAACTCAATATGTACATTACAAATAATTGAAGGCATCCACATCCCATAAAATGGTAATAAATAACATTTATTGAGCACTTAGTATGTGCAGAGCTTTGTGTATTCTATATTAGCCGTCTGACTTGATCATCACAGTTGTCCTAAGAGGACAGAGATCTAACTGATGCCATCTTGCAGAAGGGTGAGCAAAGCTAGATAAAGTTAGACTGAGGCTAAGAAGCTTAAATGACTTAGCAAGTAAGTGACGGAGCCAGGACGCAAACTGCCTGACTCAAAAGCATTTCTTCACCTCTGTGCTGTATTACAATAGCTTAAGTACCCTCCATAAGCTATCTTATGAAAGTCAAGTATAGCTCTGGAAAATATCTAGCAAATAAAGCCAATCACTCTGAAATACTAGAGTAATTTGCTGAAGTCTAAAAAATTTCTCTACCAGCACTTAGTACCTGAAGAATTCTTCAGTGATTTTTTTT
>NW_017732377.1:187716-267579 GCF_001890085.2 Hipposideros armiger | reverse complement strand
CACACACACACACACACACACACACACACACACACACACACACACCACATACATACATTAGGTCTTTTTATGCTTCTTTGTCCACTGTCTTTCATGTGTTTTTCTTACTTTTCAACTAAAGTTTCTCAGTTCAGCCATGTAGAGTTGCCCATAATATACAGAGAATGTGTATGATTTATATTCTATTTAAAATGCATATTAAATTGAATAATGATGACTCTTACAATAACTTCAAAGCAGAACAATTTGTTTTCTGTAAAGACAAGTTTTTCCATATCTAAATCTAGCTCTCCAATGCTTTGCCAGGTTTCTCTGACAGTCTATGAGCAGACTAGGTTTAGTTATTGTTATCAATGCAATACATATTAGAGGCACAAATATCAATAAATAAGTTGTTCAAGATCATTAACATTATAATAACAGCAATATAGAATTACTTGGATAAGTCTATTCAGCTAATTAGACAGAGTTATTGGAGCATTAGTGTGTTTGGAGTTTAATGCTGTAAATCAGCAATTCAATCAACATATATCAAGCCCCAAAGAGAGAAACAATGTTGCCAATTATAGCTGAATAGAGAGAACACTGGACTGGGAATCCGAGACGTGACTTAGAATCAGACCCTTCTTTTCATTATCTGGAAGACCACTGACAAATAATCAAGTCTCTCCAATCCTCCGTTTTCACATCATCAAACTAGAGATAAAGTTACAGATTTTTTGAGGTTATTGGGAAGATTAAAGATGTAAACCATATAAAACCACTTAAATATTTTCATACAGGCTTTGCTTCTTTTTCATAATTAAAGAGAAATGATCCCTGTTTCCCGACAGAAATAGCTGCAAGGTTGGCTGAAAATGTAATCTTTGTTTTGTCAGGACATTGGCCCAGCAAATGTTCATGGATTTTCTTATTGAGGAAGAACTAGAGAATGGATGGAGAGAGAACATTGTTAATCAGGGATTAACAGATAAACAGAACTAATAGGAGATTTTACATATATAATAATTATATATAAATGTAAAATCATATATATAATGATTATATGCAATCAATATATACACACACACACAATCATTATATGTATATAATCATGTTATGTATATAAAATGCCTGAATCAAAAGCATTATATATACATGTGTGTGTGTGTGCATATATATATATATATATATATATGCAAGCTAGAGACCTGGGAAAGCCAGTGGTATAATATAATCCAAGTTCATAGGCCTAATAATCAGGGAGATGATGTTATAAATCCTAGTCCAAGGGCAGGAGAAGATGAGATGAAATGTCCCAGCTCATGCAATGAAGTGGGGGGAAAGGGGTGAATCCCTCTTTCCTCTACCTTTGGTTCTATTCAGGCCCTCAACGGATTGGATAGGGTAATCTGCTCCACCCAGCCCAACTATTCAAACGAATGTCATCCAGAAACACCCTCATAGACCTCCCAAAATTAATGTTTCATCCGGACACCCTGTGGCCAGTCAAGTTCACATGTAAAATTAACCATCACAAACACTAAGGGTTTCTCCTGCTATATATACCATATCACAAAATGCAAAGTGACTTGAAAAATTAAAAAATCCCAACTATTATAAAATATTTCCACATAAGTAAAACAAAACAAAAAAAAATAGATGTGGTGATTGGGGAGGGAAGTGTTTTTATGTTTGTTACAGTTGTTTTCTACCCCCTCTTTTTAATATATGTGTAAATAATGTCATAACATCTCAATTTTTCCACATTTAATATTCACCATCTTAATTTCCCACACACGTTATTTCATACACTTAACATTTTTAAATATTAGACATAGTCTTCAAACTCTTATACAGCTTCCCCCCCACACACACACACATGCAGACACACGCAGACACACGCAGACACCATGATGTTTCCTTCATTGGTAGAAATTTGTCCTGTGTTAAGCATTCAGCAAACTCTGTCTGAATTCTACCTTCAACGATAAAGAAAAAGCAGCAAACTTCATTTCCTGAGTGAGCATCAATACTCTACCCTATATGGGCACCCACTTAGTCCATTTCCAGATTTAATATTTTTTTAAGGGATCCGTCCTGAAATTATTACAGCTGACGGGTAAAGGATGAGACCAGGAATATGTGAGTGCTCTTGCATTGAGCATTTGTGAAAACATTCATTAATCAGGTGTTAACCTTTCTCTTTATAATCATAAGCAACAATGCAGCCCAGTGGAATGAGCCTTCTTGTTAGAATTATTCATTTGAGAATCAGTCAGCCACAGAGTTCTCTAATATCCAAAAGGCTGAGAGAACAGTGGGGATGGCTCAGGAAATGTATGAGACCAGCATGAGCGTCTTTCACATTCCACAAAAGAAATGCAACAAACCCTTTGCTGACAAAGCTGTCGTCATTACAGGTTTTATATTCCAGTTTACTGAAGACGAGCATCCCTCAAGCATGTGACTTGTTTTTATCACTGAAATTTTTTGCAGGAGAATCACTTAGGAGAAAAACCTCAAACTGATCTGGGTTGAATCCTGACCCTACCAGCTATAAGCTGTTTGATCTTGGCAAAGATATCTTAATCTTTTTGAATGTCAATTTTGTTTTTTTACCTTTAAATCCCTTCATTTAGTCATTTTTTTTCATTCAGCAAATTATTTTTAAGTTTTTGCTACATGCCAGAAATGATGGTAGGCACTGGGGGGGGTATAAAAAATAAAGAAAAACGGCACCTGCCTTTAGAGAATGAGGCTGCTCATGTCTATGGGTAGTGTGTGCATTAAAGGAGAGAGCATGTAAAAATAGTTATCACTGTTCTGAAACATCCTGATAATTATTCTCTCTTGGAAAGAACTTTCCATGGATTGTCTCTTCTGATTCCCTCCAAAGGCAGTGTCTTTAATAATAGATTTTAGCAAGATACACGAACACGCAACTAAATGCAAGTGTCATGCGTGGTCTTTACGGTTGTGGATTGCTGTGTGACTAAGTTCTGGCCAGTGCAGATAAGCAAATGTGACAATGCCATTCTGAGGCTTTGCCACTCCCAGAATTCATGAGCACACGTGAGCACTCAGGCCCGTCTTGCGAGCTGGAAGATGACATGGAATTAGACCCAGAGCTGGAAGTCACAGAAATTGACAAAACCAGATGGCCAACACTGAACTGGTCACTTTTAAACTATCAGTTTTACTTTATTTAAGCTGCTTCATTTTGATGTTTCTTTATTACAGCTGCTTGGTCTATATCCTAAATTAATACAATATATTTGTGATAAATACAGTTCATACCATATTTGTTGTCTCGAGCCCTGGAAAGGAAGGACTTGTTAACATTTATCACTGAAAAATATTTTTGACTCATCTTTGACACTACTACTGTATTATTTAAGTATCTCTCTAATTATACTTCCCTACTTTGTTATTTTTGCTCTGAGTCAAATTCTTATAATAATTACAGTGCAGGAAAAATTGCTTACCCTCACAAAGGAGAAAAAAAATTGTTGTCTTGGTTGATAGCCCGCCTACTTTAAGTAATTCCAATAAAACAAAATTCTTGAACAACAAAATAATTAGAGTGCTTTCTTTAGGATTTGAACTCTTTGTTATGCTTTTACAATGTTTTTAAAGTTCTTCAGTCTTAAGAGCTTTGATATTCGACAAAATCTAGAAATGGTATTTAGAAAAGTCCTATATATATTTCGGAGTTAATTTTCCAACTTGATTTTTGCCTCTCCTGGAACACATGAAGAGTTTGGAAATATAATGGATTGAAATAAACATCACATAAAACAAGAATATTCCTTTCAGTAGAATATTCTGGTAGGAGCATAGGTAGAGTGCTGTATGATGCTTGGCCAACAGAATAGAATTTATAGAAACAAGTGAATGCTGCCCCACCTGACTGTTTCTTTAAGATGTTAAACACATTCCAGTGGTCCTTTTGGAAATCTTTGTTAGGAAAGGCGTTTTTGGGGGGTTTTTTTGTTTACAAAGTACTGCATATATTTTTTATTTCCTTCATCGATAGAAATGCTTATTGATTTGATTTAATAAAACAACCAACAACGATTCAAGGCCAAATCTTGTAAATGGCATGAACAACAAATTATAAACCATTTCAGGTCAGGGGGGGAAAAAAAAGGTCTAAAAAATGGTGATTATCTTTCTACTTGCAGCTTGTTTAAAGTTTTGTTTCTCCCTTAAATGATATATTCAAAATAGCCACAAGCAAACACCAGAGACACCTCTTGCCTTATAAATTATTCCTGGGCTAGGCCATCTAGTCAGAAGTATGATTTCCGTCCCTCATGTCAAAGGGAGTGGGGCCAGTTAGTGTCAGGAGAGAGAGTGGCTTAGTTGTAAGAATGATTGTATTTCCTTTCATGATCCACAAAGAGTGAGATGAATGACCATTCTCCATGTAACTGCACAGGCACAGGAGTGGGGAAGTAAAAATGCTCTTGCTCACAGCTACAAAACACTAATGGTTCCTGCAGGCTTTTAAGAGACAGAATATGTATCAAAGAGAAAGTTAGTCTCTCCCCCCAAAACCAGTAAACAAAACTTTAATTAAACCTGTAAGGAATAGGTATAAGAAGTCAATATAGGACATAATAATAAATCAAATACCGTTTATTAAACGTCAACCCAGTATGTAATTATTTTAAAATATAACATCAGCAATACATGTATCTTAAATTAAGGTATCACAATTTACATTTACAGATTTTTTAAAAAGACAAAGATGGAGCTTAGAAAAGTGAAGAAAATTGCTCAAAAATAGATGTCTTTTAAGTAGGCAAATTGATTTCCGACTTAGGTGTGTCTAATCACAGTGCTGTGGCCTTTCCACTCTAAATTCTTATAGCATGTTTATCTCCTTGGAGTGAAATCTGGCCCGGAGGGAAGTACTCTATCCTTCTGAGGCTCGCCCCTAAATGCTCAGTGATTCTCCCAGAAAGTCAAGGCCCCCGTGAACTCAGTGAGGTCGCATCCCAGCAGTGTTTCAGGTTTGTAGCCCCTCTTGAGTGTGTACCTCTAAATGTTCTCCGCTGCCTACTTTGCCTCCTCCCAGCTCTCATTAAACAAAATGCTGAAGAAAGGCCAGCCTGACCCCATGTTGTCTCCCCACCACTGGATAAGCTGCTATTTACCATTTCCCTTTGCTTACATTTTTTCAGCAGAATCTTCCAAACATGCAGCTGCATTACAATCTGGATCAGTTTAAAGCAATCATGTACAAAGCCGTCCAATGAAATCCAAATGAATATGTACCAGTAATATTATAATTACATGTATCTCCTGGGACCAACAAGTCTATTTCAATTCTTATTTCACTGACTTCCTGATATTGACAGCATTTTTTTTTTCTTTTCCCATACATCCACTGACTGTAGTACTATTCATGTTGACATTTGGCTGATTCTTGGCTCAGCTCATTTTAAGTCCATTCGATTTTGTCTAATTTTTTCCTCTGCTTCTCTTCCCCACTCACCCCAAGACAACCTGAGTTGGTAACTAGGTTGTTACCAGTTGATTTTTCTTGAGAACCTAGGTCAGGAGCTGTATTTGTTTATGAGAAAATGGCCTACTGTGATATTCCTTGTGTCATTTATCATTGGTAGTTATTATTTTTACTAGATCTTTATTCTTACCTAATTATTCCGACTTCATTTCTTCATGTTTTATTAAAGAGTGAGGTTAAAAATGACTTCAATTTTGCAGCCACCTTAGAATTATCATTAATTTAATATCCCTTTCCTTTATTAACAAAGTTATTTTCCATCTAGACATGTTTTCTTCAGTTGAATACATATTCAAATGAGCAAGAAATCCAAATTTTAGAGCGCAAAGTTGAAAACCATGAGTACTCAAAGTCTTATCAGTTGAGGCAGTTTTATCACCATGAGGATAGAAATTAAGATGTGTATAGGAAATTGAATCAGATACAAGACAGGTGCTTTATTTTTACCTTCAAATGTGATGTATATATAGTCAACTTACTAAATTATATTTCAGCCCAGGCTATAAAATCATAGTATGTGTCGTAGTGAGTTATTTCACATTTGAAGAGAAAGATAGCAGCAGGAACCCTCACATTGAATCCATTCAATCTGCCCTTGGCATTGTCCATAAGACTTTAGTAACTATGGCAACACCATGAGAGAGGAAGATAAACAGCTTCTATATAGGTACGCTGTCCTACATGGAAGTCACTGTCCAAATATGGCTGTTTAAACTGAAATTAATTAAAGTTAAATAAAATGAAAAAATCAGTTCTTCAGTCATACTACTCACATTTTCAGTGCCTTGCTCAATACTGGATAGCATAAATGTAGAACATTTATATCATCCCACAGAGTGCCAGAGGAAAACACTGTTTTATAGTACTTAGTGGGTTACATTAAATGGGACTCAGTCTGAAGATAATGAAGAACAGAAGCAAGAGTACATAGAGAAATGATAAGTAGGATTATAAGTAAATAAACACATATGTGCGTGCAGGCTGCATGTCACTAGAGTGTTTGAGAATCATCTATTTGGCATATTGGGTAATGAAAGGTGAACACTCAGACAATAAAAAACATTGCACAGATGAAGCAGGAACCTGAGTGAATATAGAAGCTCACAGGCTGGGCCGGCTACTTGATACGCACACATCTCAGACACTTGTTGAGTAAAAAAAAAAACAAAATCAAAGTATAAAATAATAGTCCCCATGACATATACTAATATACCCTGATGTTAGGAGAAAATGCAATGGCATTTACATGGTTTCAGTATACATTACTAAAAAGTGAAAAATTCAGTTTCGGCTCTGCTTAAAGTGAGTCGTGGTGGAAAACCAGAATTGTTTCTGTCTTGTGTCTTTGTTTCTACTTGGACACTTCCGAGCGAGTGTAAACCATCTGGAGCCTCTTGCCCAGGCTGTCTTTACTCTTCACTGACCCATCGGCGGACTCCCAAGTAGGACAGACCTGGCTTTGAATTTGTGCACGGCCACTTGATAAGCTCTGTGGCCATCACTAAGCCTGCATGTTCTCACCCCTGAAGTGGGGACAATCACTGTACCCACTTCTTAGGGTTCCTGCGATGATAAGCGTGATAAAGATGGCAGCGTTGGTATCCGGTACAGCGAGTGGCCTTAAGCAAGGATCCAAGTCATCCTGCTGACGTCTGCTGTCTTTCCTCAGCGCCTCTGTACTCTTATGCTTCTCATTTTTTCTCTTCATTTCTTCTGTTTTCCATTCTCTTCTGCTTTCTTGTTCCTTTCCCCTGTCCCCGAAACCCAAAGATATGAACAGAGAGCAAGGAAGGGGGTGAGCCCAGGAAGTAAAGAAAAAAGGAAAAAGGAAGAAGGATGCGGGGAAGGGGGGATGGCATTTATAAAAGGGAAAGATGCCGTTCCTCTTTTAGTTCGTAACCGAAGCATTTTATTATATTCGTTTTTTTTTCTTTCCTTTTTTCTTTTTTATTTATTTATTTTTTTATCTCTATGCTTGGGAGTCAGTCTGGCTGGCTTTTTAAACCAAATTAATAACTTGTTTGCTTGGATTAACTAAGGGAACGGTATTTGTGTTTCATGTTAATTGAATTCTCAGGTGGTCATACAATATTTCCACCTTTTTTTTTTTATTTAATCCAATTCTTTTTTCTTTGAGAAATGTGAACAAGAAGAGAAAAACCTGTATGTTTGGTTATATTGTCTCTGGTAATTTCCTGATGTAAAGCTTTGCTGAGAAATCATTTCTTTAAGTGCTGCATTTGTAAGCTGCTTGCCGTGCTCCATAGCCAAAGCGTTTACTCAGTCATTTTTCTGATGCTGAGGGCTCTCTGCCAAAGCCCACCTCACCGCCTGAAGCAGGTGAGGCGTGTTTCTTCTGCTCTAAGGGGTGACCAAAGGCCGCTCTATAGAATGTTCCAGAGAAAACCCCAATCTTCTAGTCCTGGCACCATGGAGGAGCAAACCTGAGCTCACAGAGGACACCCAGCTCTGCCTGTGTCTTCTCTGGCAGAGAAAATTATGCCTGGACCTCAGTGCCTCCACTTCTAAAATGCGCATGGTCAAACCCGCCCCATTTATTGGGTTGTCGGAAAAGTCATGACATATTTTTTCTATGTTTTTTATTGCAAAAATGCATCATGACTTTTCCGACAACCCAATACTTTGTAATACCATTGAAGGAAGTGATGAAGAATCTCATGATCGCACTCAAAATCTAGGAGTCATTCTTGATTTTTTTCCTCTCCTCATTGTCTCTCCAAATAGATCTACAAATTATGTTACTCACCCATCCTTGGCTCCTTGTTTGTACTATGCCACCTCAGGCCAGGCCCTCGTGATCTGTGCCTGGTCAATTGCAATAGCTTCTGTCGTATACCCACGTTCAACATCTTTCCCATCTTTCCTGGACTACATAGTTCTGAGGAATTAATTTCCCTAAAGGCACAATTCGAAACTTGTCCAAAATGTCCTTCAACTCACCATCTCTTATTCTATAAAAGGCAAATGGTACAGAGGGTAACAGGCTGAACTTTGGAATTCAAGTTCTTCCACTTACCTATAAGAGGGAATTGATTGTTCATCCTTTCAACAAATATGTCTTGAGTACTTACTGTCTGCCAGACACTGGATTAAGGTAAAGATTAAATAAGGGATCTGAGGTTATTAACCAAGGGCCTAATTAGACACCCAACAAATGTTAACACTAGGAGGAGAAGGAGAAAAGGGAGTTGTCATTGCCTTCGAGCTCTGACCCCTAGCATGCATGAATCTCCCGCCATTTTGAGCTGTTCATTTGCATTTGCTTATTCCAGTCTTTCTCTTCAACCTTTCTTCATCCAAAGATTCAGCAAAACCACCATCTTCTCCACAAGGCCTCTCTGATTCCAGAACACTTTGCTCTGATTTTTTTTTTAATTCCAACACAGCTTCTTCATTAATAGAGTCATCAAGGCAAATAAGACTTCTTTGAAAAATCCTCACATACCCTAGAAAACGTATATCCATGTGTTATATACAGAAGATGCTCAGTGATAATTGACGAGTAAATAAACAAATGAACAAATGAAGAATAATTAAATCTGACTATACAAGTGAGAGGGGGAAATGTGGCACAATCTCTTTGGATTCATTTTTCATGAACTTATATGCATCACTATAGGCAATTTGGGGTCAAGAAATCTGAGTTCTATGTTCAAATTGATTAGGGGCTTGCTATTTGACCATTACTAAGTAATTTAGCTTTTCTGGTCTCATACATTCATTAAGCAAGCCAGTATTTGTTAAGCATCTGAAACATTCCTTATATAGTTTATTTTTACCTGGTTTACCTCTTGGTGATAGATCTTGGTAGATTAAAGAAAATTTACCTTAGTTCTCCTTTTTTGGACTCAAAAACCTCCTCACACAAACTAGCTGAGTATGATACCTCTAGACTGGTTAATGAGCAAGTCGTTATAATCTGACCATTCTTTGGACAGTGTTTCTAGAAAAGAAAAAGAAAAAAGAACAATCATAAAGGCGCTAGTTAGATTAACTATTAATTACATTTGCAAAGGAGTACATGCAATAAGGTCAAATCGAATATTGACTATATTGCATAAATCACACCTTTCTCAACTATGAATTAATTACTCATCCTTTTTAGAGATCAATGCAAGCAACTGTGTTTGCTATCTTCCCATTACACCTAATTAAATGGTTTAGGTCCAGTGGGTCAAAGGTATGCCATCTGACAGTGTGTGCCATCCAACATGTGCCATCTGACAGCGATCCAGTGGCCTGTACTCTGGGCATGTGGTAGCCTTGGTTCACTGCAATGAGCAGGCGTCTGCGTTAGGGAAACAGCCACCGCTCTAATTTTCTCTAATTGACTCACTGGCAGTGCTAACAGAGAGGGCAAAGATTCAGGGACATGGAGACCAGGCCCTGACAAGCACTTGGCATAGACGGGGCCACTGAGTGAATAAAGGACTATGGGCTGTCAATCTGACACACGCCAGTGGAATTTAATTCACACAAAATATTAATTAAAAATAATGATTTTTTTTCTCACTGGCTTGTATTACCCAGTACAGCATCTTGGCCTATCCCCCAAAGAGCTATCTGCCAGGTCTCTTGATTCAGTCCGTCTGCCCCGAGAGCCACATTCATCTCACTACCTTCAGCCTCAACAAAAGCTCTTAGAATAATGGGTCTCTCACCTACCAAGTCTCTGGGGAAGGAGAACACAAAATTCTCCCTGTTACTCATCCCTTGTGTTTATAGCCCATATAATCAATAAATGTACATTCCCTTTTTTCCTAACCACGAAGAAGATACTGGCTACGAACTATCTATTTTCGATGCTCCAAGAATTATTATTTCTTTAGCCTCCTTTGTCCCCATCCAATGTATTATATAAGAAAGGTTAACCAAACAATGATGAAAATCTGATCAATAATTTGAAATCTGTGGAATCACTCAGACTATCCATAATTAAAAACAATTCCCATGGACATCCACCAAAACAAAGTTATTTCAATATGATTCATCCATAGTGAATTCAAATGAGAAAATACTGCTGTACTTTATTTTTCAGAGGCAATTGGTATTTTCAAGCCTAAATATCTGCAACATTTCAGCAAATCCAAAAAGTAAATTTACTGTCATAATTGTCACTAAGCGTATTCCTGAACAATGGGGTCTGACCATAATTAATGATTAATTCATTTGGAATTCATTATGCTAATATTAAATGTGTTTAACTCATTTGATGCTTCCATAGAGGGAGCAATTCTAGGCAATTCTTTTGTGATTTACTGGTTTTAAAGTTTAAGAGCGCTGAGCATGTGCGGGAAAATAGCTCCACATTGCCCTCTAGTGGTGAGCTAGTAAGTGGCACTCTTCTTTTGTATGGGTTGAAAACTCTTTCTCCTTTGCTCCCCATTCGTTCTCACAGGATCTTTTCCCCTCAATACACACCCAAAGAGACGCCTCATTCGCGATGTAAAAGGGGATCACAGCAGTATAGTCCACTGCCCACTATTAACCAATAACTGACTAATATTTTTATGGCTGTTGTTCAAGCTGATGCATTATTGAATCAAGCTTCATTGGGTCATGAAAAGATCCTATTGCTTTCTCAGATACAGTTTGACAAAAGCATTCTGCTGAAGTGAGAGAGCCTCAAATATGTTAATAAGTAGGTACAGTCTGAAGAGCAGAAAGAAAAGCTCTTTGGAAAAACTACACAAAAGGGGTTATGGAGCTGTCCCCAGTCTTTTTTCCCCCCCTAGGTAGCTTTTTGTTACTTTAGAAAAAGGGAACTCACCTGAACCTCAAATTGCTAACTGACAAACTGGATTAAAAGACCCCCAAGACCCCTAGCTCTATGAGATATTCTTATACCAGTTACAACTCTGTTGTAAACCTGGTTACCTTTCCTAAGGCTACACCATTACCCCTTTGTATTTAAATTTAAGGTTGGTCTTTCCTAAGGCGTCCACAGCATAGTTGGGACTTGTGGAATTTAGGGATTACTGTAAATCATTTACCCAACAGCTATTGATAAAACTCCAGAGTCTTTGCTTAGCGTACCAACAAAGCTGCCATTACTCAGATAACTAGAGACTTGATGCGTCTCAACATTAGCAAGAGTCAGTGTTGAAATGATGATTACCACACATTCACTGTGGGGGAAAGACTCAGAAACGATCTGTATTGCTCAGCAGCCAGATAGCAGATAGACGAGGGGCACGTGTTGTTCTAATTCCAGGTGAGACCAAAAATGAGAATAAATGAGTCAAGGTACTGGTTTTTCTTTTAAATGAGAAATAATATGCACTACAAAAGACTGAAAGCCAGTAGTGCAAAAATGCTGGAGGCTTGTACACAGTTTATTGTCAGGAAGGATAAACTGGGCAGCTGGGTGGTGCGGACAGAGGAGAAGGCAGGAATTGAGTGTCTCAGGGGCCATGCTGCCCACCTGTAACCTTCAGCAGGTAACTCTGAGATGGTTCTGTTCTTTAGATGAATTACTGTCTAGCAAGCTCTCTGCCCTATTGTCTCAGACACTGTGGCCAACTATCAATATCTGTCTCTCTCTCTTCCTCTCTCCCTCTCTGACTCTTAGATTTAAAAACAAAAAAACAAAGCAAAACAAAAAATTTAAAACCCTAACTCCTAAGGATGTGAGTTTGGAAATCCTGATATATCTCTCACTCCCCTGATAAACAAACTTATAGATAAATGCATAGATGTAGCATATGTATATTAGATGAAACCAAGTGTATTTGACCCACAAAAAGAGAATTTTATGTGGTTTGAACCTAATGTAAATGTTTTACACTGTAGTTACATAGATAAAGCACATGCCTTAAATCTACTTCAATAACCCATAAAAGATATTTTTCCTAGTAGAAAAGTGTTTTGCTGACCTCCCTAACTGTATTTTCAACATTTCCCATCTTTATTCCTGAGATGTTTTCTACCTCCTATCATTCTTCTACCTTTAAATCCTGCTTGGAATCCTCTAGGCCTGGTTCCAAGTCCATATCTGCCAAGAAGTTTTTGATGACCCAATCCCACATTAATTTTTTCAGGCCTTTCAACTCATATAGTATTTATAAGCCGTATCACACACTTTGCTCCTTAATTCTATATAGGCTTTGATTGTTTTCTCTGTCCAGAATTATGATTGTAACCTGACAACAGAGGCCCACTTTTTGCAAATATTCTTGGCTCTCCAAAACCATATGTTATTGACTGATTACTTTGTTATTAATTAATCAGGTTGACAACAAAAATTAATAAGTAAGTATTTTCTCTTACAGGGGAAGCAGTTCACTGAATAGAAATCTTTGACTACATTAATGCAACTTTATTCTTCTTGCTATATTCTTGTGGTATTGTGTGTCATTGTGGTTTGAAATATCAATATCTTTAACCCTAATATTTAGGTCACATAAAAATTTCACGAAGAAAAATTCATCTAATCAATTTTCAAAGAACACTGTCAGAGATAAATTCACTCATTTTAAAAGCTTTATTTTGAGATAAATAAAACTCAGGTACAGAAAACCACATGCTCAAAATGTATAGCTAAATGAATTATTATAAGTTTGAGTTGTACTTTTTTTTCCTCTATTTCTTGCAAACTGGTATTTGGATCGAGAGGCTTGATTAGAATTAGTAGGTTTGATCTTTTTGGCAAGACTCTAGAGCAGCAGTTCTCTACCTGTGGGTCGCAACCCCTTTCAGGGTCGAACGACCCTTTCACAGGGGTCGCCGGGTACTCGTATGTGGGCGTATCTGCATGTGGGCCTGGAGAGCGGTGTCTCGGTTCCTAAGACCATCAGAAAATATGTGTTTTCCTATGGTCTTAGGCGACCCCTGTGAAAGGTTGAGAACCGCTGCTAGAGGATAGTGTGTTTTTTGACTAGGACGTACTTAATATCTATATGTCTCTATTTTATCTTAGCAACCATGAATGCTTAATATCTAGATCCATTTGTTCATTGGGGCTGTAAAACAGAATTATTTGAATTCTACCATTGTTTTTTATTTGTCAGTTGGAATAATATTATAAGGAGATACTTCCCCCTCTTATGTGGTTGGTTACACAGTGGTAGAGTTTATTTAAGAAAGACATAAATATTGGATTCTTTACCCAGTTTTCAAGATAATAATTTGGTTCTCTGTCAACCTCAGAAGTGACCAACTCTTATTATTCTTTGAAATATTATTATGAATTCATGCATTCATATATATTTGTTAGCTTTCAACTTATTGAAACTTTTATCTTCATTGAAGCACAGATTGTACTCATCATCCTTGGTCGTTGTGAGCCCTCTTTGATTTGATTCCTGAATCCGTTTGAGATGACCCTTTTGGTCTTTGGTTGTTTCCTTTTTATCTAGTATGTCAAGATGTTTCAGGCTTAATTGGTACGAGCTTGAATCATCTCAGACCAGAGTCAACCTGTTCTCCAACAAGCCCTCATTTCTTGCACTGCAACATACTTTTTCAAATCACAGTCTGGGTGCTAGGGATGCTGTTGTTATTGAGTCAATGTTTCTAGACTTTTCCAGTGGATGAAACTAGAACAGAGATAAAAATACCTTTTAAGTTTAAACTGGTTTTTCTAATTAAATTTTAGGAACACAGTACGTAATTAACCTCATCTGTTTTTAAATCTGTATGTTCTTTTGTCCACACCAAGAACCTGGTTGTCAAAGATACATGGAATGATAGAATTAGAATTTCTAATGATTACTCGCTTGTTTTATCCCATATTACATTAGTCTCAGAATAACACTAGTAGTAGTATCACCATCAATAATAATTATCGAAACATGTTTGCTTATACTATACCTGTTTTCTCTTAATTTTGTCTTATGATTGTAATATACCTACAATATCAGAATATGTAGCCTTACAGAATAAAATATCTCTCAGTCCTCACTTAAACTTACTTTATTCAAAATAGCAGTTAGTTCAGTGTCTCCCCTGGTCATTTGGGATGTCTAAAGCTAATTTTTCTAGTAGTTCTCAGGATCAGGGGAACAATAACCCTGATTACTTGTATGTTGGTAACAGTTTATATTTCCCCTTTATATTTAAAGTTAATTTTAATTGACTATAGAATCCTTAAATCACATTTTTCTACTCTGCATATCTCAAATAAGTTACTTCAATTTCTCCTGGCATAAAATGTTGCTGTCAAAAAGTTTGATAATTATATAATGTCCCCCCTTATAAGTCATGTATTGCTTCTGACCTGATGCCTATAAGACTTTTTTTAAGTAAGCAAAAATTTCTTGAATTACATTTTTTAGTATTTGTTTTGTTCCCTTTCTTTGGTTTTCTTCCTCCAAGACAACTATTACTTGTATGTTAGATCTTCTCTAATATTTGTCACTTTCTCCCGAATTCTTTTCTATTCCTTCTTAATTTCTGTTTTTTTTCTTTGTTCTGCTTATTTGCTCATCTAGATACCCTTTATTTCTAAAATTATTCTTACACTTACATATAATTCTTTCTTGAGTTATGCCACTTCATTTCTGAGTTGTATCTAATTCTGGTTTATGTTACTCTTGCATTCCTGGCATTTTATATTCTTAATGTTGGTTAGCTCATTTTGAAATAGTAAATTGCAGGTTTGATCTATTTTTCTTGTGTATTTTTGATCATGTGTGTGTTTGTGTGTGTGTGTGTGTGTGTGTGTGTGTGTGTCTGAGTGATTTTCTCATTTTATTTTGTAAGGAATTAAACCTCAACAGACTTTCGTTGCCCTCTTTCATGTGATTTGTTTTTCTGCATTCCCAGAAGCTCAAATTACTTTTCTAAATGCACAGAACTCCATCTCCTGTGTTTTACATTAGATCAGGGCTCATGTCTTAGCAAACTATATAAACCTGTGGTCAAATCTGGCCCAGGCCTTGTTTTATTTGGACCCCATTGAACTAAGAATGTTATTTTTTATATATTTTTAAAGTATTATAAACAAACAAAACAAACACAAACAAAAACTCACATATGGGATAGAGGCAAAGTGGTCTACAAAGCATTTACCGTCCGGGTCATTTACAGAAAAGTTGGTTAACTCCAATATCCACTAAAAGCTAAGGCAGCTTGCTTTCTAAGTTCCTGTGGCTATTCCTCTCTCCTACGTTTATCTAGACTTTTCGTTTCCTTCATTTCTGTTGTTCTTGTTCTGCTCAAATTTTAAATTTATTCCCAGTAGTTTGTCCCCAGTGTGAGCCCTGGCCTGGAAAAGAGACTTTGCAGGTTAATTTTGAATATTATATTTACAGTTCTCAAACTAGTCTGCTGCCGTTTGTAGCATTACTTGATCATTCCTTTAGAATGATCATATGCTCATGTTTGATGCCTCCTTGTGATTTTTGTCACACATGCTGATGACATGCACGCCCTAAGGTTGTTGGTGGTGTTTCGGCATCCACAGCATTTCAGGGTTTGAGGGTACACCTCAGTCCCCGGTTTTGTTCCAAAAGATCAAAGGCTTTTATCTAATCATTTTTCGGTCCAGTCACTCGGTCTCTTTTACGTGCAGATTCTGGAAGCTCAGAAAAGCATGTCGCCACCACTGCCACCTTCTTCCCAGAGTCAAACTCCCTTGTTTTGAAACCACAGTTTACTTAACAGATTGTATTAAATATGATTTCAGGAAAATGTTTACCCTGAGTATTTCAGTACACTAAATAAATCAACATGTCTGTATTCTTCTGTTTTTTTTCTCTCCAGAGTCAAGTTCCCATTATGTAATCTCCCTAAAAGCTTTCAATAACGCGGGAGAAGGAGTCCCTCTTTATGAAAGTGCCACCACCAGATCTATAACAGGTAAGCTAAAATGGTTAAGCCTGTGTGACAGGTAGTCAGTGTTGGAGTTTTAGTGGGGAAAAGAAAAACAAAAAAACAGCCAAAGCAAAAAAGAAAGAAAAAATACAAGTTAAAAATGCATGTAGTCATGTTCTGAGCCTTTTATGTGTGTATGCACACACAAAGATTATTTTTTTGGTTTCCAAATGAAGTGAGAGAAATTCTGACAGTAGCTTAATACATGAACTTAGAGAAAGAGAACTCTCATTCTCCCTCTTCTCCAGGTAACTTCATATTTCAGTGACCTAATACCACGATTCATTCCCCTGAGCAGCTTGTCTCAAATCAGTTAATTTTGGCAGGAAAGTCTCTGTACAAAGGGACACTTGCTTCTCTGTAGAGGTTCCTTCTAGGTAATATGATGAGAATGAGCTGCCCTCCTGGGGCGGCTTGGCCTGGGCCAAGCAAGTTACACAGGTGACTTCTTCCTGACCTGGAACTACATACAGGTCACCTCAACAGTGCCCAGGCCTCCGGACATAAAAGGGATTGGTTGCTTCAAGGGATTATTACCTCTAGGAATTCTTATGTGAGTTGGATTGGAAAGGCAGCCTGCAAGAACAAATAGGCTCAAGGAACTGAGAATGGGATGGGTAAGAAAGGGAGTTCCAAGCCATTTAGGGAGACTATTTGTGAGCAAGGCTGGGCTCACTCAAATACAGAATGAATAACACTTCTGCGGGTCTGTCTGTCCAGAGTTCCTGGAAAGTCACGTGATCACCCTCTTATGTCTGAAATCTCAAAGTAAAAGCCAAGATTTCCTTCTCTTTAACTAATCCTTTGATTCTAATAGCTTTCAAACCCCACAACCCTCAGACCTCAGATAACTTATCAACTATTTTTACCTTCATGAGAATAAAGGCTCTAAGAGCAGGCTTTGATAGTAAGCCGCAGAGAGCATGGAGACTTACAGAGTGCCTAAGTATGAAGTCCTGAAAAGGAAGTGGGAATAAATAAACATAAAATAAATAGTGGAACCCTGTGACTTTTGCTACCACCTAAAGTTATATGAACTTGGTGCAGTTTGTTTTCCAAACCCACAACTTATATTCATAGACTATTTTGAGAACATACAGTTGTTACGCGATTGTTTTGAGAGCATAACATCACTTTATTGATTCCAGATTTCTTGTAAGACAAAGTTGTTATTTCAGAATCTCCTTGACTCTTTGGCCATTGGTCTCAAAGTCTATGATCTGCCTACAGTGGTATGCAAATTTGGGGTGTATATCAACATATATTCATTTATCTGTGGAGATGGTATATATCTTTCATTGTGTTTACAAAGAGGCTCATGACTCCCCCAAAAGGGTAAATAAGAAGTATTTTTGAATTATATAAGTTCATAGATAAATGCCAACAAACAGCATTACTTGAAATTTGAGGGATGCATTCTGAAACTGAGTCTCCAAACAACTCAACCAGCCATGAAAAATGTACTATGCTAAAATCCAGAAATAGTAGGATTGAGTATTACCATTGTTTGAACCAGAATTACTATTTCTCAAAGCATTACTATTAGACGTATTATCTCTAAATATGGAGAGATGAGGCAAATAGCGGCCCAGAGCAGAAAATACAAGATGCCCTGATGGGTGGGTGTCTGGGATTTTCACTTCTCCCTTTTCTCTTGTCCTGCCAGCAGCATGGTTCTTGGAGAGATAGCGGGCCCCTTTGCTGTATCCAGGCATGCCATTATTTCTTCCCTGCCTGTGGGAAAAGATGATGCTGATGGCTGCTCATTCATGAAGTGACTTTGAGCTTGTGATCAGGCCACACAAAATATACTATGGCCAGTCTTTCAAAGCTCTTATTTTCTTACCAAAGCTAAGCCCCATAAAGAAGGGCCAATTAGTTAAAAACAAAAACAAAAACAAAAACAAAAAACACAAAAAACAAAAACAAAAAAACTGACTTTTGAGCAGTGAGTAATAGTGGCAGAGGTAGTAGAGTTTTGATAAACTGAAAAAAAGTTGCCGTTTGAGGCGTTATTAAGTCCTTTTCCCTTAGCATGTGTTGTCATTCTTTCGTTCTCAGCATATGGCATTCCCAGAGTGGTTTCTAAAACACCAGTGATCCATAAGACAATTTTTATTTTTTCTGATGTGGCTCTAATCCTAATGGATCTGAGGAATGAAATGGTACCAAAAGTTGGAAATGATGGGAGGAATTTTCTTCTTGAAGGAAAGTCAGTCAGGGTTTGAAGGGGAAGGAATAAAACCAACCGTTTCCAAAAGAAAAGACTATACTTTTCCTGGATGTGGAAGACACATTTTATTGTGTTTCCACACGTCCTGGAGAATAAAGGACAAGTAAATGGAGTGAAAGGTTAAGGTTCTGGGAGAAACTCTATCAGTACATGTGTCAGAGCGCCACACCGAAGGCACGCTGTGACTCTGTGCTTCTGCAAACTATTCCCATGAGTAGTCTTGGAAGAGGCCAGTACAAAGTCAACACAAAATCAGAGACAATAAGTGCATCAGGCTAGAGCAAGTGCCGGGCTCTGCTCTTTCCCACACGTATGTGCTCGCGTGTCTTACACTTTGGAGCCCCATCTCGTCCTGAATATTATCAGGTATTAGAGCTGAGGAAAGTTTTACCAGGTCAGAAGGGCGGGTAGAGTTTCATTTTAGCTGTAAAGCCTTTTATTTCTTATTGTTGAAAGAACAAGACATTTTGAGCCTGGAAAAGGGAAGAGAGCAGGGGAATAATGAGGTGTGTTGTTTGAATTTGTTTATTCTCAACTGTTCTATCGATGTCTACATGAAGTACAATTGAGATGTAAAATTGTGTTATTTTTTTAAAAGCTCTTTTTGAACATAAATATATTGACTGAAAATTCATGGGCTCTTACCAAAACATCTATTAGGAATTGAATAGGCTTTTTAGCAAAAGGCTTGAGGGTATACTTTGCCTTTTTTTCTTTCATGTTATTTTTTTATTCTTTTGAATATAACTACTAAAAATCAATGGCATATAAGGGACCTAGGAGTATGCAAAAAATAAAACTGAAAATAAGTTGTTTAACAACAAAAGAATGTTTTTAATTAAATCACTCAAACAGATTTTGTCCTGAGAGAGATAATTAGCAATATATGTAGCATATATATATTTTTTAAATAGTGCTTGCTATCCACTAGAATATTCTACTTTTTTGGAAATTCTCTATTCTGTACTATCCAATATGATAGGCGCTAAGCTTGTATGGCTATTAAGCATTTGAAACTGACTACTGCAACACAAGAAGTGAATTTTAAATTTTATTGAATTTGAATTAATTTAAATTTGTTTGTTTGTATAATTAGTGGCTATTGTATTAGACATTTCGGCTCTAAAGGAGATGGAAAGTAAAATAATAAGCCAGGCCTGAAAAAGAAATTTCCTAAGATAGTCAAGAAAAATTCCACCAAGGGTAGACATTTTTGAGTAGTCTAGGCCTGTAGATAAGTGTCAACAAACAGCATTCCTTGAAATTTGAGGGATGCATTCTGGAACTGGGGCTCCAAGAAACTTAACAACAAATCGTGAAACTGTGCTATTCTGTAATCCAGAAATAGCAGGATTGAGTGCTACCATTTCTTAAAGTAGAATCCCTACTTTTCAAAACCTTCTGTATAGTACTTGTGAAAGGCGACAGAATTAATACAGGTTTACCAACAAAACTAGATGAAACAAAGAAACAACATACACGGTGACTCATTGATATAGATTGGTCAAAAACGGAGTTTGTAATTTAGTGGAGGCCTCCCTGTGTATAACATTCTTCTTGGAAAGTCAGCTAAGCATAGAAACAAGCAAAGTGAGGCAGCGCCCACTGTAGTTTGGCCAAAGCACTTTCCACGGATGTACCAACCCGATGACTGACAGGGATTCTCCCAGAGGCTGCAGCGTCCTCAGCGCCCCCTTCATCATTTCATAAATCCATTTGGCTTGAAAGGAGCCCTTAATAAAAAGACACATCAAAGGAAATATGGAAAGCCTGGGCCCTGTCATTAAATTTTAAACACATTTTTCTTTCTCTCTTTCTCTCTCTCTCCCTTTTGTTTCTTTCCTTTTGTTGTTTTGTTTTCGGGTTTTATATTTTGCTCTGAAGACCACAGCCTAGTAAACGACTAAATAATTCATTGGAAAACAGCGATGAGTGGGGGATAGGCATTTGAAATGCGGTGGACAAAGCGAAGTAATCATCAAAACCAGCCAGCCGCTGATCCTCTTGAAACTAGACTTTAAAAATATAAATTCTGCACGTACACAGCTTCAGAGTGTCTAGATTGTGGTAGGTCTGGTCTCCCCAAGGGGCACCACAGGTCCAGCCGGAGAGCTCATCTTGCTCCTTGTTGGTGAAATACACATTACATGATTTCAAGATCAAATATTAAAAATTTAAATGTCTTAGGTATAAAATAAAAGCCTCAAAATTGGACTCTGTGACCACAATATAACCTCCTCTGATTCCGATGTCCCCAGCATAAAAACAAGTACAGGATTTTTCTAGAGAATTTTTATAAAACCACAAACATCATTATGCAGATTCTTATTACGTTATGGACCAAAGCACCCATGTACCTCAGCGCAGAGCTCATCAGTCTTGTGGGTAGTTCATTCTGTCTCCCCACCCAGTAAGATAAAGTTTTTCCATGGAAATTGGAGTTTGAGAACAAGGAATGTAGCACACAAAAATGCCTGAAAAGACTAAAAACTGTGTTGACTCCGTGAGAATGTGGGTAAAATGGACACATCTAGATTTTCTCTAAGGGTTTCAATCCAAGGAAACTTGCTACACCAAGTGCTACCTAAAACCTAGTTATCAGATGTATCAGTCAACCATGAGGACCCTGGACGTGGTCAATCTGGCTTTGTACAATCACAGCAATAGACACATTATTGCAAACCTCAGGGTCCTTTTGTCTTATTTTTTATTTGCTTCTTACTTCACCAGTATTTATGCAGATAGGAGCTAAGCAATAATGAAAGCATTAGAGGAGAAAAACAAACAAACCCAAAACAGGTATTAGATAGGCATTTATTTCTACTGCAGGAGGAAATAAACCAGACACTCCTTTTTATCTTGTTATTTCAAGTTATCTGTATAGTCACAAATTCGATACTGTCTCTACTAGAGCTTTTAAGAAGCAATGTGCAACATCCTTAGAAGAAATGGACTTTTTTGAAATATAAACCAAAGCGACAACCAAATTGATAAAAACACTCCCAGGAAATGAGGAAATTACAGAAAATAGCCAGTTATGTTTTGTAATATAGCAATACGGTTTCTAATGAGTTTTCCGATTGAATTAATTGTATTTTTTTCTGTTCTTCTCATGTTCCCTTTCATCATTATTGCCATGCATTTAACTCATTGTGATGTGTTACCACTGATATTTATTTTTTAACTCTTTTATTTATGTATTTATTTGTTTGTTTCATTTGGTGGGTTTTTCAACCCAGATCCCACTGACCCAGTTGATTATTATCCTTTGCTTGATGATTTCCCCACCTCGGTCCCAGATGTCTCCACCCCCATGCTCCCACCAGTAGGTGTACAGGCTGTGGCTCTTACCCACGATGCCGTGAGGGTCAGCTGGGCAGACAACTCTGTCCCCAAGAACCAAAAAACGGCTGAAGTGCGACTTTACACTGTCCGGTGGAGGACCAGCTTTTCCGCGAATGCAAAATACAAGGTGAAGTTCTCATGGATAGTATGAAATTTTAAATGAATGATCATTTGTTTAATACTTTGTATTAAATGGTTCCTGGACTGTCATGAGTCATTTTGCTGCAGTGACACTAAATGGAAAAACAAAGCATTTTAAGAACTCAGGATGTAAAATTAGCACAGGAATAATTGTGTCTTAGGAAACAATTCTAAGGCAGGGGAGAAAAACATCAAGAGCTGTCAAGAGCTGCAAAATAATATTTGAATTCCACCAGATGCTGGATTTGTAGAAATTAATTGATAAATAAGTAATTCTATACAAAAGAAGGCCATTTTCCTTTGAAAACAGCAGGGGTCCGTGCTAATTTTCTGGCTAGATTTTGGTGTCTTTCTTTTCATTTGGAATCCAGATTGACACCAAAGACAGCCCTATTAATGTTACAGAGGTCCCATCTTAGAGTGACTATAACTGGGAATACACATCTTGAAGACTTTTATAGCATCCCTAAAAAGCACTCTAAACCACCAATACCTATTTCCTTCCTTTTGCCTTCGAAAACCCTCATGCGATACAGAAAACTCACAAACACACTCTTTTAACTAACATGAATTAGACAAGCCCACTTATTCTTGTCCTATCACTCAGTCATCTCACAACCCCCTGAGAGCTCCTTAGAGACACATATTTGAGGCATTGTCCTTACTACTTTCAAATCTCTATCTCAGCTCGCCACAGCAACTGCAACAAATAGTGATACACTGGGATGATTTTGTTACTCCCTAAGTCTGCCACAGTGTTAGTATATATAAACAATACACAAATGTAGGCAAAAATTAGAAGATCAACAAGTGATTATCAAGCACCTACTGTGTACCCAGAACTACGCTAGATCATAGAGGCAGGTAAACATGGTTTAGTTGTTACTTAACATGTTGCTTATCATTTTGAAATGAATAATACACTGAACTCCATAGATCTAGCTCAACAAATTCCTAAGTTATTCAAGTACAATAATATACCATGTTTCCCCAAAAATCAGACCGGGTCTTATATTAAATTTTGCTCCAACTATCTACATTTATTCATTTATTCATGTACAAAAATCTGCACTTATTTCAACAGTCATGTCTGGCTGACGCTCTTAACTGGGGCTTATGTTTGGGGTAGGGTTTCTATTACAAGCACCCTGAAAAATCATGCTAGGGTTTATTTTCCAGTTAGGTCTTGTTTTCAGGGAAACTTAGTAGGGGAACACATTGAAAATATAAAGCTCACAAGATGATGATATGGGAAGAGAGCTTGGCAAACAAGAGAATAAGTGTCACCCAACACCCATGTCAACAGTAGTTGAACTCCGGCACGTCAGCCTCTTCGGACTCCCCTTACCGCCCTTCTCTTCACCATTTGACTAAGGCAGCTCTCAGGGGGAATTTGGATCATCTCAAACTTTGTCCAGTGGTCTTCCTATTAAACCATCCTGTTGCTTCATCTGGCGTCAAGTCAGTGGTGATTAGGGGAAGGAAAATAGCCGTTGGGAATTTCTGACTATAAGGACCCTGGAGATAAAGCAAAGTCCCACCAATAGTATTTTAAGTCAGCGTCTTTCTTCGTGTAGCCATGCTCTGGATCTTCTAGCCTCTTTTCACTTTTAAGTGGCATAACATTCACATTCCATCATAAATCCGTTTTTAGTTAAAATCATTTAAAAAACAGTTTTCTTTGGTACTGCCGCCCTGCTCGGTCAGATATTTGGGAAAGCTCTCCAGGCAAGTCCAAATAGTATCATTGATATAAGATACTGTTATAAGTACCCTATCCATCTCCTTATAGTATTAGATTTAAGGCTCAGCAGAGCTATAAATAAAGATAACATTATCAGATAAGACAACCAATGAAACATATGAGAGCACTAAAAAATACCTCTCTTTATATATAGATTGCCCAATTCTAAATTTACTTTAAAAAGACTACTTTAAAAATTTTTATGCTCATAATTGCTGTGCTTTGTAGATACATTCATTTCACAGAAAGGCCTTGGGTACTTTGCCAAGATGTGAAATGTTCTGAAGGACAATGGTAGTTCTCTGCAGAATAGTTTGAGTTCCAAAATGTCTTGAGGCACACTATTTCCGTTGAATGTTTAATTCAGCAGACACGGAATTACTGAGCCTGACAAAGAATGCCAGTAAAGTGATACCCAACCCCAAAACTATCCTCTGTAAAGGCAGGCTGACTTCTTTCGTGGATTGGAGTTTGGGAATAGAAAACAATATATTTTAACCGTTTCTCTCCCCATCATCTTCCTGGACCTAATGCTTTCAATTACTAACACTTCTCACACTTGCACGTTTGACATTTACACCCTGAGAAAGACACCGTTTAGAGGAAAGAGGTGAGTAAATTGGATAGCAAGGATAAATGCAGAACATATCCAATCCACTAGAAAGACATACAACAAATGTGAATTTTACAGATAATGGTAATAGAATGCTTTGGCTTTGCATTTTGAACTTTTCAAACGACTGTCATATCTGTTATTTCACCTCATTCCCCGCTATAGCTTTATGACGTAGACAAGGCATACACACGATAGAGGGGGAAAAACACAAACATGTGCTCAAATGACGTGGGCTCAAGAGTTGACTTCACAGGGTCCTGTCATGTCACTTAACTTGCTCAATCTCAGTTTTCTTGTCTATCTGATTGGACTATTCATACCTGCTATAAAAAAATAAGGAACATTCTTAATAGATAAGTATGTTTAGATATGTTTTTGAAGACATAGGTAGGTTGTATAGCTTGACAAAAATTCCCCCATTAAACTAGAGCTGGGACTCAGATGACCTGATGGCATTATCCAGGGTTCTACTCACAGAAGTACTTTTCTACTTCATTTATTCTCAAATCAAGCCATAATCCAGACATTCATATTTCCATTGTCTAAAACCCTGTATTGATTTTCCTTATCAAATGGAAAAATATTCTATAATTTATTTTCTACTAAAAATGATGAATCACGTGTTGTTTTATATGACTTTCCATTCAACACACTCCATTCATTGATTATTGACTAGTGCTTACCAGGTGCAGCATGGGCCTAACAGAACACAAAAAAGTGTGCAAGACTCAGTCTCTGCCCTCAAGATGCTGACAACTCAATACAGAATATAACACTTGCTGGAAATTGTATATCACATTAAACAAGCATGAAATGTTGTAACTAACATTTATTTAATACATACTCTGGGCCAGATACTATGTTTTACTTATTTCACCTTTTAAATAATGCTGTGGTTATCTCTATTTTATAGATGAGGAAACTGAGGCTCAGAGAGGTAGTGCCCTGGGAGTTCTATGCTCACAAATATAACTGGCCATGATTTTCCAAAGTACTTCTAGGCTAATGATTTGTGATGAGCAGTAACTTTCCATGGGGTTCCTGAGGATACTCAATGAATTCATTGAAGGTATTTATATAAGGCAAGTGTGTCATTTTAGAACACAAACAGAGACAATATTGCTTAGTGGCTTCACAAATGCCAGTGCTGTCTATGCTCAAAGACACTAGTTTTATCAAAGTGTTATCCTTCCCTCCTAGCTGAAACATTTCTCATGGTCCCATCTCTCCCCTTATTTCCATCTCTAAGACTTAGAGGTGTTCATGATGATAGTGAAGGAAGGCAAGTTATATAAGGCGGTTATCTATATCAGCATGTCAGATAGAAGCTGCCCATTTTGTGTTTTATTTGATGGGATTCCATCTTGAGTCTACAAAGTATATTTACATGTATTTAGGTCACACATTTTTACAGCTATTTTTACGAAGAGCTTCTGATAGATATTTATAAGGTCATCATTTTAATAAGATAGATGGTCCCACCATTGAAATGCTATGAGTACAGTTAAATATTTATTTAGTTTTGTAATGAGATATAGGATTTTCATGGCTATAACCTAAGAAGGATTCATAGTAGAGTAAAAAATATATACCACACTAGGGTAGTAAAGGAGGGAATAGGCATTGTTTACCACAGGTGGGGGAAAAGAGATGTCTTTGTGTGTGTGTGTGTGTGTGTGTGTGTGTGTATGTATATATATATATATATATATATATATATATATATATATATATATATATATATAATATATAATAAATTTAAAAGTAAATGTTTAACTTTGGAAGAAGAACAAGATCTAAATACCAAGGACAAATTGATATTCATAAGAGGCACAAATAGTCTTAAATTTGCCTGATCATATAAAAAATAGAGATTAACCTGAGAGAGTAACCTGTTTTTTCTTAAATGCCATTTTGATATTTTGAGTAAGCAAGAAAGACAAGACTATTTACTTTCTACTAAAATATCTTCAAAATGTTATTTAAAAGACAAAAAATGGATTCAAAAGACAGACAATATTAACACTAATATGACCCTTTACTATTTGTCTAGTTTGTTGTTCTCTTCCTGACCAATTGTTCCAGTGACCATACTTACATATCTGTTTAATGAGAATTATGCACAGAGGAAGAAAACCATGTGACACAACATTGCTTTTGTCCACTGTCTTTATAGTAGCCGAATAGATTCTTGAATCACTACAAGTTTGTACCATAAAGGCTTTTTGCAGAAATCATAAGCAGAACTCTAAAAATTAACTTCAGTGGAAAGTAATCATGATAATCTATGTAAAATACATAACATCAAAAAACTTGGATTAGTATAAATAAATTGAAATTAAAGTCAGAGCCAACAATCTTAAAGATGGAAGTGGCGGCAGGAAATGGAATTGGTCTTCTCACTGTGGTTATTGCCTCTCTTGGGAAAATTTATCAGCTAGCTGCCCCTTTGAACAATGTAACACTTGATTTTGTCGATCATGTGCAATCAGACAGTGTAAACTAAGTGACAGAAAGGAAGTGCTATGTCCTAACTCTCTAGACTCCATTTTTGTTGGCTTATTTGATGGTCTTTTTACATGTCTTGATTTACCAAGTTGCTAGAGTTCATTGTTTTTTTCTCTCCTTATTTCCCACTTGTATAGTCAGAAGACACAACATCTCTGAGTTACACTGCAACAGGACTCAAACCAAACACAATGTATGAGTTCTCAGTCATGGTAACAAAAAATAGAAGGTCAAGCACATGGAGCATGACTGCACATGCCACCACGTATGAAGCAGGTATGTGAAGAAAGGCTTCAAAATTTCTTCTTTTGATATTTGGTAATGGTGTATCCCAGGGTCTGTGGAAGTTGGAACACAATGCATTTCGGTGTCTAAGTTACACCTTTTTTATATAAAATATTTTATAGTTTATAGTTCATAGCACTCTGATATCTAATATTATCCTCCCCACTCTCTAGAAAAGAAGAAAATGAATCCTCAGTGGATTAAGTAATCTGGTTTCAATCAGGGCATTAACTCGGGATCTGAATAGAAATATTTTTGATACATTTACATAAGGGTAGAAATCTATTCATTGAACCCTGTTCAAAGCATTTGTGTCTCCCTCATCAACAATCATGGTAGGTATGTACTTTTTTGTAACGATATATACAAAATAAAGCATTACATTATAACGATGGCCTCATGGATTCTTACCCTAAATAACCTCAGCTGGGTATGGGAAGAAGTTTCCAGGGGGTCGTGTTCACTATTTGGAAATAAGGAAACACAATGGAAAACCTTCATGCAGTCTGAAATAGCTCACATCTAGGATAAATGCAATTCACTGTAAATTTTACCAGTCACATTTATGGGTCATAAATTTTGCGTGTGTAACCTGAACAGACATGCAGTTTGCTTGGCATTTATATTTCACAGAGGTTCAACATCTGAAGAATACAGGGTTTAACATGCTTTTTAATTGGTTTCATGTATTATATCATATTTGGGGATAAACTGCACCACACATTTCCAAATTTTAAAAAAATCGTGACAATAAAACTCTTCTCTGGTTAAGCTGAATTTCTCTTTCTATTAGATTTTGTCCCATGGCATCGTAGATCAGATTTTTATTTTGGGCTATTATGTTAACTCAGTGAGTTCACTGTATTTTTACATTTTTGTGGACACTTCTTTCTATAAGTAGCTTTCTAGAGTGTCTCATTTAATTTCAACACCCTCTTCTTCTGTTTTACGTGTTTACATATATTAACTCTTTATCTTGGAATTCTGCCCTGCAGGCCAATGTTCACACCTTCTTAGGAAGAATAAGACAAGCTGAATGAGTTATGTACTATGGGGAGCATAAACGCTGCTCTTCCTTTTTATTTAAAATCAGACAAAAGAGTTCAATGTAAACCAGTAAGACATGTGGCCTTCCCTGAGTGAAAGAGAAGGAATAGTAATTTCCTCCTAAAGCAAGCAAATTTATTCATTTTCCATTTTCTAAACATAAATTGCACACCAACATCTGACTTGATAAATGTACCCTACTGATTTCTCATCAACCGCCTAACCTTGTAGGGACTCCAATGGTGAGACCCATCACTGACCAAAAGATGTGAACTTTTAGAAATGTGGTTAGTGGGAAGGGTGATTGTCAAATCAGATAATGATCTGGACAAGGGTGTAAATAGTATGTGGATGAGAGCTCTGGGTGATGATGAGAAGCAGGAAGTAATTCACACTTATCTGCAGGTTTTGCAACTGTGAGAAGGAAATGAAGTGAATGAAATGACTTTAGGGCTCACTTTTCTAATTCTGCAATAACATAAAGACTGTATGGGGCTGTATTGTGTGCACTTGCGCTGAAATTGCGCGTTATAAAGGTAAGGGTGGCAGGAAAATTGTTGAAATAAAACATTTCATTCTGCCCAGGTGATGAATCTTGAATTTTACTCTAGTTAGCTTAAGTAAAATAACAATGACTGGAATGATACCTGAAAAAATGAGGTCTTAGAAAAGGATAAGAACCAGCAGTAATCCCAGTCTTTAGAGATGGAGACCTATTGGACTGTCCATCCCATCAGTGATCTGATAGGATGTGTTTTTCTTCCCTGTGTTCACATTCACTTTCCCAGAAGAGAGAATCACACAGCTAAACTAAACAGAGAGTGGGATGAAGGCCATGAAGCTCACATGTCACAGAGAAGTTTTTACCAAAGGAAAAAGCCAAGTGCTTCTCGGAAGGAGAAAAGGATGGGAGTTGGACAGTCCAAATAACAAATGACCAGTACAATTTTCATGGCTAGAAATCAACTAAATCTTAAATGTTACCTTCCACTTATGCCCTTAAAGAAATTCAAACATGGGAAAAATTGAAAACCAGACAAACCACAGGGCAGTGCTTGTCCAGTCAGCTGAGATATTAATTATGAGTTGCCAATAACATTCATTTGTAAAATTGTCAGGTCCTGAGATAGGGACTTGGTATAAAAAGTAAAGAGATTACAGCCTATATCTCTGAGAGAGCTAGAATCTAATACAGAAGAAAAATGTTCTTAAAAAAACCCTCAAGTAACATGAGAAATATCACAGAATTGTGGGTAAGTTGGGATCACAGCAAATAGATCCAAGTGTAAATTCTGTCTGGAGAAATAGGCGGAGGTTTCACGAAAGAAAGAATGACTGAGCTAGGTGGATGGATCATCTGGGACCCAGTCCAGTCCCTTCCACAGGAAAGGAGCAGCATGTACAGAAACACACAAGCAGGTATCAGAAAGACATCTTTAAGGGACACTTACGAATGGTTTAGAGTGACCGGAGCACAGTATTCATGGGACAACAAGGGGAAGTGAGGCTGTAAAAGAAAGTCTAGGGCCGGCTGAGTGGTTCACTTGGTTAAGAGCTCACTCAAGAGTGTGAGCTCTGAGCAATAGGGTCACTGGTTCGATTCCCAGCCCGAGCTGAGCTGCCACTGAGCTATCAACAGGTGGCAGGATGACACAGCTAAAAAAAATTAAATTAAATTAAATTAAAAAAAGAAAGTCTAAATCCTGCAGAGTCTGGTATTTATTACTTAATGTTATTTATTTATATTTCATCCAAAATGGATGGGTAGTTAATGAAGAATTTCTAAAAGATTACTCCAGGCAGAACCCATGAGATCTGAGAAGGAGCCAACTAGAGACATTCTGCTTGACTCAGGAAGGCTCACTGAAGTTGGGAAAGCAACATGGTTTCCCAAATGAGGGAATAGCTTGCAGTTTATATGATAATCCTAAACATTTGAGCTATCGCTTCTAATACTAGAACCTCTATTTACCAACATTCACATGGCTTGAGGAAAAAGAACAAAGTTGCACAACACCTGAAATAGATTAGTTGTTAGATTGTTTTGTTTTGTTTTTAAGAACCAACCTTCATTGTATTATTTTGCTATCTAAAGTTGGAGTCATTTTATCTTTTTTGAATACCATAACAGGTTCAGTGAAGCAATCTAATCATCATTTGACTGCTTTCTATATAAGCATCAATTTCAATCTTAACACAGTTAAGAAAAAACAGACTACTCTGACTACTTAAAAAGACAGATCTTTTAATTTGTACCATAATTGGAAAATGCCTTATTATTCTTCGTATAATACTCTAAGTCAGTTTGTGACTATACAGAAGGTGACAAAAAAAATGTATACACACTTTAAGAAAGGATAATCTGTATTAAAACTGTAATACTCAATATATACTGATAACAAAAGATGAATACAGGTCATGTGTATACATTTTTTTGGCACCCTGGGTGTATCACCTTTCTCTTTGTGGCTTAGGACATACCTTGAATGAACTCTTTATGATAGATGTGAATATTCGGTGTCTCCTCTGGCATTTTATTTAGGAAAAGAGAAGCTGGAAATAGAGCATTGATAATGCTGAGAATCTGTACTCTATGAGCAACAGAAGGGCCAAAGGGAATTTTTAAAAATAAAGAAGAGCCCAGAATTAAGACCAAGTTGTACCTGTCTCCTAATGCACAAGCATTTCTGTGCAGAGATCAGAAAGCTCCTCCAGAGCCTAACCACAGAACTTAGATATGTTCTGAAATTGCCGGTGTCAGACTAAGAGTAACTTAAAAAGCCTACGGATAAAGGCTTGGAGCACTGTGAGCTACCTAGACTGAAACCTCGCTGCATGCCAAAGCATAGAGATTGAGACAGCAGTCAAAAGAAGCCTGGAAGATACTGGATTGGCTTGGCCAACTTGCTGCCATCTTTGAAGTAGTTAACAAACAAAATTTAACTGCGTAAACTTTAAAGTTCTTGGCATTGTTTAATGATGAATGAATTGGCAGCATCCGATCTAACAAGTAGGACATAGTTTTGAGGTGCCCTACAAAATGGAAGGATTTTATAGGCAGAAGGGGTGGAAAATGGGCAATTTCTAGCAAAGAATGGATTATTTCAAGGAAGGTCACCTTTCTTTGGAGAAGATCAGGAGTCTACCAGGCAGATTACCTCACTAGTGCTGACCAGGTAATTCCAGATTGACTGGTTAAAGGAGGCATTCCAGGGAGAGGCTGAAGCTGAAATTTAAGTCTTGGTTTGCTGTTGTGGGGTTTACCACAGGCCACTCCATTTGGGGCCTGTGGTTTCCTTTTAAACAATTATATTTAAAATTTTGTTGAGCATAGTACAGGGGAGGAAAAATAATTTTTCTTCCACCCTTCTAGGTTTTTGGCTGAGACCCCCGCCCTGTAATAAAAGACAGATTAACAGGAGAAAAAAAAACAGAAATTGAATAACATGTAACCCTCCTGTATACATAGAAGATACCCAGGAAAACTAAATAGCTCTCCAGAAATGGCCCAAGCCACCACCTTATATACCATCTCCTCAAAATCCAAAAGAAGATATTAGGGGGTGGAGCCCAGTTATGGGAGGTTTTCAGGCAAATCACAGTAAAGAATGGTATGGTTATTATGTAGATATAAGTTGCTTTCTTCTCCATTAGTAAGAGTTCTAGAGATTTTGTTATCCTCCTATTCCTGGTATAAAAAGAAGGGAACCCTTACAACTGGAGATTTCCCTTATAAACGTAAATTTCTCCTACAAAGCGTTAACTTCTCAGTTTTCAGAGTTTGGCCTTTGTATGCTGTTTCTTAAAAATATCTAAAATGATTTAGATATAAAAATATCTTAAAACATCTAAAATGATTCTTATACCAAAGAGGCATATTTTTGTGTGACAAATTCTGTTCCCCTTCAAAACTGTAGGAAAAGTAGCTCTAAGAAAGGCAGGAGTTCATTCCATCTAATTTCATGCCAGGTTGATACTAAGATCCTCATAAATCCTTACCTCCTCTGTTTTCAAATATTTCTTGGCCTTCTTGTTAGGAGATATCTACTATGTTACCTCAGCAAGATGTTTTGACCTGAGTTTAAATTCATGTATTCTTTTCTGGGAGGGGCTGCTTTTAAGGAAATATAGAATTAGGGGACATTTTCATTTATAAATCTTACAGTCATAACAGAATTCTGTCTCTTGGAGACATGTAGTCATTAATCTCAAAAAAATATGCGTACATTTCTTTGTTCTTATGATGGTTTTTACATTCGTAATGTAGCGCTCACTTGATAATCCCAGTTAGACTTTTCTCCTCTAGAGTCATACATATTCTCTTCTCTCTATATTTACTCCTTTGGAAGTCATTTAACTTCCATGAAAAAAACATTAACTTCTGTATTTTTATTTGTTTTGTTCATTCCATTCAACTACTTGAAACAAATTGCAAATGGTGAAATGAGCATGATATACTGCATGATAGATTCTGAGTGTCAACATCATGATTAGAAGTCCCATAAATGTCTGTTTTCTTTCACATCCAATGACAAGGCCTTGTCTCGGTTTCATCTCGCAGCCCCGACCTCTGCTCCCAAGGATTTGACAGTCATTACTCGAGAAGGGAAGCCTCGTGCTGTCATTGTGAGCTGGCAGCCTCCCCTGGAGGCCAATGGCAAAATCACTGGTAAGCTCCTCAGCTCTAGTTCCAGCCTCGCTCTGCTTGGCCTGTGATCGGCTGCCTTGTATGTGCTGCCCATGCCTTTTGTGTGTTCATTTTCTGTCCCAGAATTTCAGTTGACTTCCTGACCCTTTCTGATTGTCTCATCTTGCCCGCACTGACCGTGGAATTCTCCTAATGGTGCATACAAATGCGCGCACACACACACATTTCATTTGAGCTGCTTCCTGAAAGATGCGTATTTCCAGTATATAGACCTTTTTGTTTTTCATTCTGTGGAGCCCTAGGACAACCTTCCAATGGATTGCCTCTGAGCACAAATGACTAAAAAGAAACCTATTGTTGTTTGGAAATTATAAAACACAAAAGACACCTGATGACCATGTATTTTTGTATGGTGCATATAAAGAAGGGGGTTTGTCTATTTGGGGGATTGTTTCTCACTTAGCTTTTAGATTCTTACTTAAATCCTAAGGTTCAGAAAACACTTAATATTGACTGACAGAAATTGAACTTAATGAATATTTCACAGTGACAGATTTTATTTTACCAAATATTGCTGATAACATCAATGCCTAATTAAAGCATCCATTAGAAGCCTTTAATGTTAATTTAGTATGAAAAATATAATAAAGTCTTATCAGGGATTTTGCCTTTAAATAATCACTTTAGGCTTTTAATAGATGTCTTTGTAGCATATAATTATTATGAAAAATATTGTCTATCTAAAAGTGTGCACATTCTAGTGGAATTAACTTGAACCATTGGGTTAGACACATGTAAGAGTCACTCCTTTTTTTCCTTATTGCATGCAATAGGTGGATAGCACTGTTATAAATTAACAAAGTAATTCAGTCATTTTGTGATGCAGAGATAAGCGTGGAAATAATAGTTCAGATGACACTGTTATTTTATATGAGTTACTTTCTGAAATTTACAAATGAAAAGATAATGTGAAAATTCCAAATGTGATTTAAATTTAAGTTGAAGACTTGTTTTCTCTAGAAAATTGCTCTTAGTGCAATAGCTAACAGAATTTTCATTTGAGCTGATAATATGGAAAAAGAAGAGGGACATAAAAATCTTTTCCAAATCTCATATGCGCAGCTGTCACTCTGCCAGGCTTTTTAAAATGGAAGGCAGCTCATTCTAATTTTCGTCTTATTTTCCCCTCAGTGTTAGGATCCATTTTCGTTGGTTTGTCTATTTCAGTACTTTTGTAGGCTTTGATTGGGTTACATGATGCCTATTTTGTTATGTCATAAACAGTTATTTATAAGCATATGGTAAATCAACAGATAATAAGTTTAAGAAGAAAGAGACAGAAGTTTTCTAAATCAAAACAATTCTAATGGAAAAAATATGTGTTTACAACTGTGAAAGGAAGCCTTATTTAGCGTTTCAGGAGAAAAAAAATGAAAGTCTGCCCAGTATTAAGAAACATAAATGAATATAAGCCAAAAATTCATTGTCCCCAAATCACAGGTTATGTATAAGAAACTTTGTCCACATATTTTATTTAGAGTTGTATGTTCAATAGTTCCCATTACTAAAAATGTATTCTCTAAAAATGTATGCTAAAAGTATGGGAGGCAATAAATACTTACCTTTAAAAGCCTAGTTTATTTATGAAGCCCAAATTGTGATTATCAATTTGAGATATTTCAACTCAGTTCAACAGAGAGCAAACACTAAGAACCCTTAAGACACCTTTTGTTCCATACATATTTTGATTCTTTCAAACAAATTACTTTTAGAAAATAGGATGATAAAATGTTCAAAATAGCAGACCATTAGACAGAGGGCCCACATTTGCTACACTCGGTTTCTCATGGGAGTGTAAAGGATAATGTGAGCTCTATTCCAATGTTCCAGGGTAGGGGTGTGCTTACATGGGGAGACAACTTCTCTCCCTACCTTTATATTTCTTTGTTTTCCTAAGTCTTTGCATGTACACAGCAGTGGAGCAGGGTGGTTAAGAATTAAGGACTCAAGCTTCTGAGGGAGATGTCTGGGCAAATGATTTAACCTTCCGGAGTCTCACTTTCTCATCTATAAAGCGAGGATACTAACAAAACCTCTTTGGTAGAATTGTGATAATCAAACACTGAAAAAAGTCCCTGATGCCCAGTAAGTACTGAAACAAATTAGCTAATATTATTCCAATTTGAAATCCATTCTAGGAAGAGGCTTTACTGATGTGCTTTGCATAGAACCCAGATCATCAATTTGTAACTATATATACTTCAAAAAAGATTAAACAAAAAAGAGGACGAAGGAGAAGGCCCAGATAATTCCAGTGTGTAAATTCCTTGATCATAAACTGGCATCTTACGAATTTGGACTGACATTTTTCAGAAGAAAATGGTTTGAAATGAGTCAAGCATTTATTATATGCTTGGAATATCTTCTGAGCACTTTACTATTATAAGTGTCTATATAGTCCTGTTATTCCATTTTGCAGTGAAGAGACAAGGGCCTTCTCTGGGGTAAATGACTTTCCCAAAGTCAAATAACCAAGAAGTAGCAGAGCTAGGTGTTCCGTGAAAAGGCCGTGTATGTAGAAAGTGGCCCCCAAATGCTGAAGGAGCTGAGACCCAAAGAATGAGTCAGATAAGTCCCCCTTGTTAGTTCATGATTTTAATAAGGAACTCGCATAAAGAGACGGGGTCCTGGGTGGCAGCAGGACACTCAGGCCTCTGCGTCTTTCACCCCCTAGACCACCTCCTGTATCCCTCCACCTCCTCACCACCACCAGAGATAGACCTACGTGCTAGAAAGAAAGGAACATGTGGGTGGTCAGAGGGGAAATGGGAGGCCAGATACGAGAAGGCCCTGGCATCAGCTTGAGCTAAATAAAAAACATCCAGGGCACCTTGTCCCAGAAGAAGCATTAATGGAAACTTCATGATGAGCCAGAAGCCTCTATACTCGTTCCAGAGTCCACCAGAGGGAAAAGGAGGGTGTCAAAGGTCAGGGCACATTCACTCAGATGGAGTCAGCTCTGTCTGCACACTAGGATTCAAAACTCAAGTTAAAATTCTCTTAGCCATTACACTATGTGTCGCTCCAACTTGTTAGTTTTCTGCTGCTCTCAGTCAGTGATTCTCGATTTATGATTTAATTTATCTGAGGAGGAACTGAGCATGGTATTTTCTAAGTGATTTTAATACAGCTAGAGCTGTGAAACATTGATCTAAATAAAGGCAACAGCCAACATTATTTATGACCAGAGATCAAAATAGACAGAGGGAAGAGTCAGGTCTTCAGAGATTGTCACCTTATCATTAATGGTGAAGGTTATATTCACCTGTGTCATTTGATACTCTAATCCAGTTCCTCTTCCTTGAAATTCTCTTCTCTCTTTACTTTTGTGAAATCACCTAACCACTTTTCTTCCCACTTCTAGGCCGTATTTCAGTCTTGTTAGCAGACACTTCTTCCACCTGATCCTTAAGTATTGCCTTCCAGAATGCAGACCTTTCTATTCTCTTTGTTACTTTCTCTGAAAAAAGTGTCTATACGATAACCAGGGCTTCATTGAGCACAAATGTATGTCTCTGAAATCTGTATCTCCATCCAAGGAGTTCTAAATATACATGTGCTACCTCGTATCATACATTTTCACTTGCTTATCTGATTGGTACCTCATTCTATTCCTTAATCCATCTTTCTCCCCTACTTTCTCTCTCTCTCTCTCTCTCTCTCTCTCTCTCTCTCTCTGTCTCTCTCTGTCTCTCTCTCCCCCTCCTTCCTTCCCTCCCTTCCTCCCTCCCTCCCTCCTACCATAACCTGCTAAATAATGCACTATTATGGTCAGTAGTAGGTTGTAGGACCATTAAGGAATATGGACACAGCTGGGCACTCCCTCTGAAATAATATGTGTCTAAATATTCTGACTCCTATCATTTCAGAAGCCTCCACAGTTCACACAGTTGTGTAAGTTGGAAATTTCATCATCTTGACTTCTTCCTCCTCATCTCCTGTCCATATAATCATGAGAGCAAATCAAATGCTTATAGTGTAAGGCTGTAAATTCCATGAGAGCAGGTTTCAGATTTTGTTCAATGCTTCTCCCCAATAGCAATATCCTTAACACGTACTAGGTAATTAATAAATATTCATTGAGTATAGTAATCATTGACTTGCTATTAAATCTACTGTTCGACTTGAACCAAAAGTTTCAGCTCTTCCAAATATGACACTTCCTTAAGATTTATTAGTATTAAGAAAGAAAGAAAGAATGGCTGTAGCATTTATTAAGTAGTTACTATGTAGAAGATAATATAATAGAAATACCCCCATGTATTAAGCTCTTAAAATGCATTACCTCACAGCAACTTATTTTCCAACGAGAAAATTGAGACATACATAGATTAAGCAAGTTGCTCAAGATCATAAATAATAGAGCTATGATCTGAAGTCAGGTCGTTCTGAATCCATAGCCTGTTATTTTTTTACCACAAAGAAGGAAGAAATGGGTCCTTCCTTCCTTATATATCTACTTATATAGATGATTATCAGAATTAATAGTTTTGATGCTTAAAGCTCTCATTGGGCGGAGCTCCTTTTTGGTAGGGGTCACCTTGGTCTTGCCCACACTGCTCGTCTACCTGATTGGTCCATGGAAGGGAATCAGTAATGAGTGGCGAGAGTATGGAAGAGGCCGGAAAAGAGGAGAGAGGTGGATTGAACACTTTCTGACACTTTGCTCTAGAATTACAACTGCCTATTTGTATAAGTAGAGTCAAAATGACAGATGTATGAGGTTACATTTTATATATATTTAGGCAAATGTTATCCCATTGTGGGCGTGCCCAGGTGGGCCAACAATCCCAATTTTGCAACCTATGACAGGACATAATACTTCATTAGTTGCCCAGCTGTGGTGGGTAAGAGACAACAATGAAGTAGCAAAATGTTAGAGAAAAGGATGAGAAAGACAGAGACTTGGACACAGAGAAATGAATATATAGGTAGAGAAAGGTAGTGAGAAACCAATGAATTTGTTCCACCCTATGTGGTTAAATGGAAATCTATAAAGTAAGACTTTTATAATGGATTTAATATCCTCCAAGCATACGACACTCACATATCCAAATGAAATTGTATGTTTTCTTTAAGGCCATTTCTTAGTGTTGAATGATGTAGTGTGTTTTTCTACTCCCCATCTCAGTTCTTAAATTTACCGAAAAAAGATAGGTTTCTCCACCAGTATCAGGAAATTGCTCAAGTACAATTTGAAGTGGTCAGAACTTGATGCTTGTATCTTCAGCCTTACTTGATCCCTAACTGTCATTTTAAATGCTCAATTAAATACATTTTACATACAAAAACAAACAAACAAAAACAATGAAGGCAAATATTTTATTCTCATTTGACAAATGAAGAAAATCATGAAAAAATATAGCTGACCTGGAACAGGAATATAGTTCTTCAAGTTTTCAGGTTTATCATACACTTAAAACACCCCATGAAAACTTGAACAATTTAATTAAATGTCATGACTGGAAAACTTGTATGCTTCCTGGCTAGGGGATTTCATTCAATAAGTGAGTTTCAATACCTATTATGTGATGACTATTTTATTAGTTTTTTTGAAGAATAAAATGTAATATAAGATATGGCTCCTGAACTAAAGAAATGTTTTTATTCTTAAGGCATGCACATAATAAAAGCTAAAAAAAATATTACAAATACCAGGTCTATACAATAGATATAATTCTTTGGGGACAAGAAAGGAAACTGCTCTGGCTCGAAGAATATTAGAAGATGCTATTGATGTTGATCATAGGGGCAGAGTTATAAATGAATGGACATCTATGAATCAGAAACAGCTCTTTTATCCAATGATTCTTCAGAATTCTTTTTTGAATTATAGTCTTCCAATGTTAATACGAACCAGAGAGAGGAATCTTACAACCTTTGTAAGTTTTGCAGAATTCTTTATCTTGCTCTTTTATCTTCTGAGCTCCCTGCACCTTAAGACATTCATATCTGCAGCATCACCATCTCGACAAATGCATCTATGTACAGATTCCATATGCCAATAAAAACAGTGATTCCTGACCTTGCTGAATCACAGAAATCATCTGGGGTGCAGATTCCTGGGGGGTTAAATTGAACCTGTTGTACTGTCGATTGCTGTGTTACAATATCACCACAAATTCAGCATCTTTAAACAATACTCATTTGTTATCTCATTGTTTCTGTTGGTCAGGAATCCAAGCACCGCTTAGCTGAGTAGCCTGCTTCTGGGTCTCTTAGAAGGCAGCAATCAGGGCTTTAGACTCGATGGATGTCTCATCTGAGGCTTGACTGGGGAAATATTTGCTTCCAAGTTTATGTGGTTGTTGGCAGGATTCAGTTTCTTCCCGGCTGTTGAGCAGAGCCCATCCTGAATTCCTTACCACATGGCACGCTCCATCTGGCAGCTTATTTCATCAAAGCCAACAAGGGAGAGAGTCTACAGAGTGTGCTAGCAAGATAGAACTTATAATCTTACGTAATCATGGCAGTGATAGTTCATCACATTACTGTATTCTGTTGGTTAAAAGCAAGATTTAGGTTCTGTCTACACTTAGAAAGGATTACATACATACTACCAGGAGGTGGGGGAAATTGGAGGCTATCAAAGTCTCTGTCTGCCACACGTATTAAATCAAAATGCCCTTTCTTGTGATCTATGTTTTGTAACTTGTACCCAGCCACCAGGTAATTCTTATGATTGGGCAGATTTGGGAAACACCAAACTCGGGAAAAGGTCAAAGCCAAAGCAGAAGAGATGCAAGCTTTCAGCGTTGATCTGAATTTTAAGAGAAATGGACTTCCGGATCTTGGAGTTTACACAATTGCTTAATCCTGTAGAATCACAAGGAAGAAAGATCCAGTTGATTGTCTAGAACACATCCCCCAACCCCAAGCATAATTCTGTACGTCACTGTGGGATTAGGTAGTGTGTATGGTTATTTGGGGAGGGAAGTGAATCTCAGTCAGGGAACCCTATGACATAAACATTGAAAGATCTATGTATGAGGCTCCCCAGTCCAGATAGGACAAGCAGGACTCAAAAGGAAGGAATAAATGAATCAAAGAAAGAACACTGTTTTTAGAAATATGATTTTAAAAGGATGTATTCAATACATAAGAATAGAACTAGGGATATTTGTGGCCTGATGCAGATATCATTGCAGAATTTCGACAAAGATAGAGGCTGACACGGTAGTCATGTACCAAAGATACTTACGATGAACTTTTTTACACTTCCATCTGATAGTGTAATGCAAAATTATGAATTGATGCTTTTAAATACAAGCTAACTTGCATATCAGCAAAATATAATGTAAAATATGAATATTTTGCAGGGGTACCTCAATTTGTGTTGGCACATATTAGATTATCACCACTGAGTACCTTACTAGCATTCAACTAACACATCCCTTAACATAGAGGGTAATGACGCAATCAAATGGTAGATTATTAATATTTGAGACATTAACTGAATAACCTACAGTTATCCAGAAATACCTTGTCTTTTTTTTTTTTTTTACTTTCCTAGGTGGGGTGGACTAGGAGAAATAGTGTTGGATTTTTAGTATGGCTGTAGAGGATATTAGCCTAGCGTTTTCACCACCTAGCTTGGATCATCCTCAGTTTCATCATCTGTGAAAGGAAAGCAACCATGCCCCTGCCAGCCTCACAGAGATATTACAATAATCATATATGATCATTTACTTTTATAACACTTTATACGTGCACTGCATTTTATACTTTTCAGTGTATTATTTATGCATAAGCCAAAATAAACATTACTTATTTTCATTATTGGAATACAGTAAAAATTATACAGACTTGTTATCCGTGTTTTACATTTTTTATCACACTTGTGTATTAGAATAAACCAATAATCAGAATATATAGACAGCAGAAACTTTGCATTTTTAAGTATGACAGATATTTTTATTTCTAATAGCGCATTTCATTTTCAGATTCTGTACACTGAAGCAATTATTTATTTAACCTTGAAATGTGAAAAAGAATTATTACTTGTTGAACCAAATACTGTAGTTTATAGATTGGGGCTAATAATAATCATTGCAAATTATATTTGAGAAACACGGATGTTTGGAGTAGAAGTTTAGCATGCAGTCAGTACACTAAACAAAGTTTGCATTCATCTATTTATGCAGCTTATATCTTGTTTTATACCTTGGACAAGAACATACCAATTGATGACTGGATTATGGAAACAATCAGTGGTGATCGGCTTACTCATCAAATCATGGATCTCAACCTTGACACTATGTATTACTTTCGAATTCAAGCACGGAATGTGAAAGGAGTGGGGCCCCTCTCTGATCCCATCCTCTTCAGGACTCTGAAAGGTTTGAATCATTCTATTATTGCCTTTCTTTTCCTATGAGATTGTTATAAAAATAGTTTTGGATTTTGTGTTAGGAATTGCCCTATACCATTTCTGTTGGCAGCATGAGTGTAGTGAACATTTAAAATAAATTAAAATGCAAATTAAAACCACAATGAGATATCACCCCACGTCTGCTAGAATGGCCATCCATCATCAAAAAGAGAAGAGATAGCAAATGCTGGCATGGATGTGGAGAAAAGGGAACCCCGTGCGCTATTGGTGAGGTTGTAAATTGGTGCAGCCCCTATGGAAAACAGTATGGGAGTTCCTCAAAAATTAAAAATAGAACTACTATAGCAATTCCACTTCTGGGAATATATCCAAAGGAAATGAAAACACTAACTGGATATGATACCTGCACCCCCGTGTTGGTAACAGCATTATTTAAAATAGCCAAAACATGGAAACAACCTGTGTTCATCAATGGATGAATGGTTAAAGAAGTTGTGGTACACATACACAATAGAATATTATTCAGCCATTAAAATAAACAAACAAAAAACAAGGAATTCCTACCATTTATGACAATATGGATGGATCTTGAAGACATTGTGCTAAGTGAAATAAGTCAGAGAAAGACAATACTGTAATATTTTACTTATATGTGGAGTCTTAAAACAAACAAGGAAGCAAACAAAAACACACCAAACTAATAGAAAAGGAGATCAGATTTGTGATTATGAGAGGCAGGGCTGGGGAGGGGGAATTGGAGGAAGGTGGTCAAAAGGTACAAACTTCCAGTTATGAGATAAATAAATACTAGGGATGTAATGTGCGGCACAATGACTACAATTAACACTGCTGTATAATATATAGGAATTTTGTTAAGAGAGTAGATCTTAAAAGCTCTCATCACAAGAATTTTTTTTTCATTTCTTTTTATTGTATCTACATGACATGATTTATGTTAACTAAACCTATTGTGGTAATTATTTCACTATATATGTAAATCAAACCCTCATACCATACACCTTAAACTTATACAGTGAAATATAGGTCAATTATTGCTCAATAAAACTAGAACAAAAATAATTAATTAAGGAAAACGTACCTTTTTGTCCTGAAAGCCAGCATGTCAAAGAAAAATCTATTATATTATTATAGGTTCTGCCATCAGCCCAAGGCAGACGTTTTAACTTGGCTTTTTTTCATTTACAATCCTTTTGGAATTTTATATTGATTTTATGAATATTGGTTCTATTCAAAATATAATGAAACCCTTTTAGCCATTTTATGTAAGGGAACAAAAATTTAAAAGCATTGAATTGTGTGAATGGCATACTCTTGCCAACTTTAAATACTTTCTTTCAGGAACTCTTGTCCTTACCTATTAAAGGAAATTTTGGTATGGCAAGACAGAAAATCTCAAGCAAAATGAATGTATTTTATTTTAAGGACTCAGGATAGCAGTTATGAAAACAAATATTGCAGAATGATTAGAAGAAAACTCCACATGCTTGCAAGAATATAAATCAGTACTTACTTTAAGGGTAGTTTTATGTTCATTCAGGAAAATACTGAGGCCCAGTAACAGTAACCACATCAAAATAATCTTTATGTAAGTCCTTTCTATTTTAAAGCACAAAATTATTTTTTCTGGAGGACAAATGGTTACAAGAGTCTCTATTATTTATAATAGCAATTGAAGATAATTTAAATGTTTTATAGCTGATATTTAAAGATGTATTTTTGAGACATGATACGTGTTGTTCTAAAGAAGGATATTTGGCTCTTAAATCTGTGATCACATTATGCCTATATAGCTGGCTAAAAACTTGATAATACACGATGACAGGCAATTTGAAAATTAGAAACATGTTGCTGACATTTTCACCCAGTTGCTTGACATACTAAAGAGGAGTCTGAGAATAACTGTATAGTCTATTTCTCAATTCTCCCAGAAAAAATACCCTAATCAATAGTGGGCTTTTGAATTCTGGTGAGCCAGCTATTCAAAAGCTGGAGTTGGTAACACCTAATCTGAAACTTTGCCATGAATGCACAAACAAGCCTTCAGCCTAAGCCTGCGTGACAGTTCTTAATGACAAAGTAGGAGCTGAGAGGGGGACAGGAGGAAATGAGCTAATCTGTGTCTATCCAGGTTTTTAGGGCTTCATGTCTCAATCAGGTTGCACGCCAAAGGAGCAATCGAAAGGAAACTGGTTATTCATTTTGTGGGAGCATAAAATGTAACTAGATAATGTTTCACAAATGCTTCATCTTTATCTACAGATGAGTGCCAAATTAATTTTATGCTCCTAGTGGGTGCCAACTAGAGATCTCAGGGAGGGTTAAAGATGACTTGAGGCAACCAAATGTACTAAGCAGCAGAATGATGACTTATCACAGGATTTACAAGTCCACACTGATAATCATCCTGTAGGTTACTTAATGAACTCCATATCTCATTTGGTGCTGTTGCCCTAAGCGCCCTAAACTAACCTATGAAATGATGCTCAGAACTGAGAACAAATACAAGAATTTGTTATATGTCATAATAGTCCATAAGCGTTATTTCTAATATCCTGATTCTAATGTTTAATATTGTCTACCCTAAGTATATCATGCTCCATTTATAGCCAGTTAGATTTTTTTAAACAAATCTTGCTCAAAAATAAACTAAGTTTCAGATATCTTAAGTGTACTTTAGAATATTCAGAAATATTGATTTTGCCTGTCTTTATCAATAATTGGTATTGTACACACATACATCTTACATGTCACTTCAATGACAAATGCTCCAAGGTAAAATAAATCACTCCTCATAAGATATTTGAAGCCACAATGAACCAAATCTAAAGATATAAAATCGCCATGCTATTGCTCTTTGATTTAAGATTTTTATTTTCCAAAGCTGCTTCAAAATATAAGGCCACTGTTCAGCAGAGTGTAACTTTGACAGACAGAAAAGCTCACCTGTTATCCTGAAGCAGAGGAAACTCGAAGTAGTCTACTGGGTAACAGGCAATTGCTTTATTGTAATCACGTCCCGGGCAGGTGCCCACAAGCTTCATTCTTTTGTATTCAGTCTTTGCAAAGACAGAAGCATTTTCTACTAGAGACTAAAGTTTTGTCTTTTTTGGTTTTAGCCACCAGCCAGAAACATACAGAAAACTCAATCAGTAATCACTGGTTAATTAAAGGGACATTTATAATCAAGAAGGGATTAAGTTCCTAAACTCTTATGTGCATGAATATATGTGGTGTGTCTGACTCTTTCCTTGGAATGTTAATTAAAAGACTCTTGAATTGATTCTCTGACCACATAGGACTCTGCAAATGCCCTCCTCCCTTTCCCAGATCCTCTCATTACAATACCCACACGCTGTCGAATGCTTGGAACATGTGTAAGTCATGCTTATCTCTGCCTATCAGTTGTCCAGCCAGTCAAGTAAGCTTCTCTGTGTTGGCCGGTCAAGTAATAGGGAGGAAGGACGCTCCTGATGGAGCAGACAGACCAAAGAGGATTTCTGTGGGGGGATGGAGTCACCCTCAATACACGAAGAAGCAGAACTTCAGCGATGAAAGCGCAGTAGAGTATGGTGTGTTCTCTGGACACGGGCATCCTTCATCATCATCCTGAAATGTGCATCTCTCCCATCCAAGGCTATGGAACTGTAAGCCCTGTACCAGAATACACAAAAGTGTTAGTCTTCAAATTACTTTGGGGCAAAATGCATGATTTTTTTGACAACTGACACGAGTTATTAAAAAGACACAAATTACAATACTTTTAAGCCATTATTTGTCTTTTAAAAAGTAACTATTACAATACATTTGGTCCATGTGGGGAAATACTCTTCAGTGGATAACCTTTCTTGAGACAGTCACTATTTCTCAAGTTATATTCAGTCCAGATTTGCTAACCGTAAAACAAATCCAAAAGACAAGCATGAAGATGAGATTGTCCACCAGAACATATATTTGTCACTTGCAAAAATATTTCTTAGACTGCAGATAATATATGTATATAATGAAAGCCAAAGCAGAGATAAAGAATGGAAATGAGATGAGATTGTTGATTTTTCTTTTTTTTTTTTTTTAAATATTATTCCAAACACTTTTCCCCTGAATATGTGATGCTGATTTTGGTAGTTTGTCTACTGTGTCCTATTCTGGCTACCAAACTTTTACCCTTCCTGGATGGTGTGGTCCTTTCCCATTGTTCCTGGGAAACTGGTATTGGCACTTCCTACAACATAGCATCCTTCCTTAAAAGCTGCATTAGAATCTTATCCCTGTCTGTAAAGTACAGATAATTCAGTTACCTCTCAACAGCCCCCTAATACTATAATACAATGTATTTGGAGAAGCCATTAGTCTTCAGTGATAACTAGGAGAAAAAAATCAAGACAAAAATTAGATCATAATGATGAGATTAGAACAGATTAGATTAGATAATCTGGTAAATTTAAAACTGTTAAATCTTGAAGTGCTACAAAGACATTTATAAAATTTATATAAAGCTTATAGAATCTTAATGTAATAAGCACTCTTATGTATACCATTTTCCAATGAGTCATTCAGAATTCAAAGTCTACTTCTTATTGATACCATTCCCAGTTTACCATTTTTATAGAATATGCCTACATATTACTTTAAAATTTTAAAAACTGTAAATGATCTCTAGTTTGGAAATCTGTCCTTCTATGATGTGACATTAATAAACCCTGTTCATCTTAAAGGGGCTTTTGTTAACAGCATCATTATTTAAATATTTTGATTCTATGTATTCTTTTGGACAATAATCTGTGTTCCTTAATTTAGAAAAGGAAGGGCCACCACCACAAGACTTGAAGTTATTTTTCAAAGAATGAAGATGGATTTGCTAGGAGACTGCCACACATAATGAGAGAACTGACTAGGTTATAGGTTGCTGCTCATAGGAATGCTATTATATTTTTCTGTGTGAATTTAACTGAGGCATATAAAAGAAGCAAACCAGCAAGTGTAGGAGTCTATGTGTGAAGTTTAACTGCAATTGAGTTAAATATGCCCAGAAGACTCAAAGCTCAAAGAAAATCAAGTATAGGTAAAATCATTCTAATTGATGGAGACTTAAAAGGTATACACTGGTCAAAATGCCATATCACAATTTCTAGAAAAGCAATGATATTAGAGATTCAACTCCCATATAGTTACATTTGGTTAATCAAAAATAAGTCATCTTTTAAAAAATTTTGAGATTTAAAAAAAATTTAAAACAGAAACAAACTGATAGACACCGGCAACAGACTGGTGGTTACCAGAGAGGATGGAAGGTAGGGGGAAGGGCAAAATGCATAAAGAGGGTCAACACGTGGTGACAGATGGAAGTTAGACTTTTTGGTGGTGAGCACGCTGTAGTGCAGTGGTTCTCAACCTGTGGGTAGCGACCCCTTTGGGGGTCGAATGACCCTTTCACAGGGGTCACCCAAGACCATCAGAAACAAAAAGATATTTACATTACGATTCATAACAGTAGCAAAATTACAGTTACAGAGTACCAATGAAAATAATTTTATGGTTGGGGGTCGCCACAACATGAGGAACTATATTAAGGGGTCGCAGCATTAGGAAGGTTGAAAACCGCTGCAATGTATATAGATACAGAATTAGAATGTTGTACACCTGATACTTACATAATATTATTCATTGTTACATGAATAAAAGTAATTTTTTTAAAAAAGAAACGAACAAGGAAAATGTCACTTTCCAGAATATTACTCATAACACAATTGAAGTTGTGAACAACTCAAGAGTTTTCTTCACAAAGTCTAAAAATGTATCAAACCATTTAGATTAAACCATGTTCATGATATTTTATTATTTTACTGTATTCATGTGAGAATTGGTTAATTTCTCTTATAAAAAATGAAAACAAGAAAATAGCTTTCTTAACTTATTTAAAATATATGGGTGAAAGTTCCTTGGTAATCGCATGCGTATTTTTGCTATCAATTATATATTTAATTAAACTTGTATGATGATTATTCTGAGTTTATGGCTAGAGGAAATGTGACAAATAACATTTTTAAGAACACAATTATACAGCAAAAACATTATTTTTATTTTTTCCTCTAGTAATTTAATAGAAAGAATCACATTAACCTTGATTCCTTATCAATTGTATTTCAATAGGGCATTGGTCTTCATACGAGAATTTGCCAACAACTGTTGATTTGAAATGTCAGCTTTCTTGCTGGGAACTGTCAAAGTCTAATAATAATGTTTCTTTTCCCCTCACAGTGGAACACCCTGACAAAATGGCTAATGACCAAGGTATGGTGGCTCCATCTGTCTTTTTTATTTTTTCCCCTCCTTGAATCCATCTTGTCTGTTGGAAATGTCAGTCATTATTTTGTATTCCTCTTTTCACCTGGGCCATACACCTGATGAAGCAGACACTGGAGTGATAATTAATCTTGTTAATGAAGTTCTGCTTGGCTGAGGCTGAGCCTTTGATAGGGAAGATGTAAATTTTCTGGAGAGGAAATTGTTTTGTCTCTATTCTGAAGGACCAATTAAAATGTCAAGCTTCTTTGTATGAAATAAATTCTTAGTCTCTGTCTGCACTTCTGAATAATTCACATTAAGTATAATTAAGCTCAGCATAATTTTCAAGCTGCTTTTCCACCCTTTCATGAGCTGTGGATTAAAGTTCAGTAACTCTACAGAGAAACACGGTAAATTATGTCTGCTTTCCCTCTACAATGAGCTTTTAATAAATAAAAACAAAGTTAGGTCAACTTTTTTTTAGGGCGTTACTATTGTTCATTTTGAAGCCAGAGAGCTTTCATTTCATGAATCAGATGCTAGTTGACTTGGAGTATTTTATCCTCTTTCCATGCTTTTGCTAAAAGTGGATTTGTGTAAAGAAACAGGGATGGTTTTACACAAAGGAAAATGGAGATAAGTAAGTTATCCATCAATTCACAGGTAGATACGAATTTGCTATGACCATGACTTGTAGAGTGATAAATTAGGATTCTGTTATTTTTACACTAAGGGTAATAGAATGCTAGAGGAGAAAAAGGATAGTTTATGAGTTTGATTTTTTTCAGGATGTTATATTCTCTAAAGAAGGGGGGGTTTGGAAATACTCATAACTGGTTATGGTCAGCATTGGTATTTGTCGGTTCAAGGTCTACTTGTATAGTTTGTCTTCTGCTGTGGACATCTACTGGCAGCAGAGCTTACTTACAAGCACCATGTCTTATAAGGCCCTACATTGTAGATTGGGGGAAAACATTCTTTAACAAGAATGCTTTTTAACTTTTGACAGGTATTAAGTATCTGGTTCTTAAGGCTCACTAACAACAGAAGGTTACCTATATGAGTGGTATTTTATTTAATGATCCTGTGTTCAGGTTTGTATCTGGTCCTTATACTGTGTCTCTTCTTCAGAGAACAAGGCTGGGGCTTCAAACAGAGAGTAATAAACATGACACTGTGCACAGTAATGTCTACCCAGAGTTAAAATTTTTATTAATCACCTAGCTGCCCCACTTGTTTCCACTTAAAATATTTTCGTAAGATCAATATCTACTAAATAGTAATCTTTCTGAAACTATTAATAATGAGTAATTAGCAGTTAGCATATGTTTACTTAGGGAAATTAAATGTTAGTACTGACCAAATCCAAAGCTGGAGTAATTAATTAACAGAAGTGGCTTTAGTATTTCAGTTGTAAAATAAAACAACCTCTCGTAGCTTTCTTAACTTAAATGAATTTGTAACTTCTATAGGCATATAACTTCTAGCTTTTGAAATTATATTTACAAAAATTATAGAGAGGGTCAAAGAGAGGAAACACACACACACACATACACACACACACACACACACACACACACACAAATTTTAAGTAACTGACCCAGGTGAAATGTTACATTATTAGCCACTTGTATTACAACACTCTCAAGCTTCCTAATGAATGGATTTCCAGTTGTCTCTGGATTCCTTTTAGTTGTTTTTTGCTGTTATTTTTCAGTTAACTTTTTAAAAATATTATTTTAAGCTACCAAAATATATTTTGTACATTGATCCTTTTATAAAAGAAAAGACAATAAATGATTCCCCAGTTGCTCTGATCACACACTCTCCATGGATTTTACTTAGATTTTCATATAAACAGTAAAATTAGATCAATTATCAGGAACAAAAAGAATTCCCAAGATTTATTGCCAGTGGCTGAGTCTGTTAACATTGTTGGGCAATTGTTCTTTTTCTTCATCTAACATTACTTAGAAAAATCCTATCACATAATACACTCCTTGGTTCTTGATCCAGTCACAACTGGTAAAAGGTTGGCCAAACTGATAGGTTCTAAATTTTACATCAAACAAATCATTTGAAAAATTAAAGGGGACTGATTATATCTAATTTAGTGGTTATAAGTAATATCTTTACATTCTTACAAAAAAGCATATCAAATTTTCTGGCCATCCAAAGCTATTTATAAACAAAATAAGTTTCCTGAGTTGATCACCAAGTGCATGAAAAATAACCCAGAGGAAAGATCCCTTTAAGGTTGATGAAAATAGTAGGAGAAAGCAGTTCTAGAAGTTTCCACTCTTAGCATATAGCCTATCAGTTAAATATGCTTAACTGTGCTCACTGTTAGACCAATTTGTCTCTTCTCATGGCAAAATGAGCCCCGTTAGACTTACAACAGACACTGAATTTCTGTTTAGAGAAATTCCCTCTGAGAAAAAAATTAGCACCCGGGGTCAAAGTTAACCTTGCAAGGATGAAGCCTAAGTAGACTTCATCTAATATAAGAGAAAATGAGAAAAATTTTGATTGTTTAAAAAAATATATCTTTGTAGGCTCTTGTCACAATTTCCTGTTCTTGGAATCTATTATCTGCCTTGAAGAGGATAAATGTGAAAACAAAGTCAGTTATATTTGAATCAGTTGTGATTTGGGAAAAATATTGTCTTCTGAATAATAGTAGAAGTAGTCTGAAAATAGTAGACAATTTGCATAGAACCTTTTTATCCTTTATGTAATTATAAATTGATTGTATCTCACATTTGCTTAACCCTCTAATCTCAATCTACTCTATAATTCCTCTTTTTTGCTTCCCCTTATCTCTTGTTCCACTTCTTAATTATTTCTCTAGTCTCTTCCAGGCATAAGTGGCCAATAAATTTGAAAGTAATCATGCAATTTTAGGGATTAACCAGAGTTTAATTTTGGGGAGGGTCAGGTAGGTTAGGGAAATTGTGTGAGCTATGGGAAGTGGGTGCAAAGGGTATAGAAATGCTATGCTTTAATTTCATTTTCTTCTTTCTCGTCCATATTTTGGTAAAATCCCTGTCACTTTGTGTCTGTATGGGCATGTATAATGATAACCACTCCGTGTTCTAAGAGCATAACATGTGTTGAACTCATTTAACCCTCATAACAATACTGTGGGAGAGATGGTATTGTTTTCTCCATTTAGTGATGGAGAAGCTGAAGATCAGAGAGTTTAAGCGACTTGCCTGTAAACACACAGCTAATAAGTAGCAAGGCCTTGATTCAAACCAGAACAGCTATGTTCCAAAACCCCTGTGTTTAACCACCAAATGTATTCATTACATGTATGTTACATATATGCATACACAACCCCCCACACACATACACACACACACACACACACACTCTTTTGACATATATCTATAAAGTTTCTGTATCTAAAGTTCATGTATGGATATTTTCTCAGTATTAAACTTTCTTTCCCCAACTCTGTGAATAGTTTTCTAAAAAAAAAAAAAAATGGCAAAGAGCTCTCAATCTGGGGCGCCTTAGTGGGAACTCACAGCACTGAGTATGTCGGATCCTGACAGTTCTTCATCTTAGGAAACAGGGATGACTCTAATTCCACTTAGTCAGCTCAGGATACTAATCCAAAATACCAAAGGCTGGGTGGATTAAACAACAGAAATTTATTTTCTCACAGCTCTGGAGGCTAGAAGTCTTACAAGACCTGGCAGGGTTGGTCTCCAGTAAGAGCTTCTTCCTGCACTGCAGACATCTACCTTGGTGTGTTCTTCATGATGCAGAGAGACTGAGCTCTCTCATGTCCCTTTTTACAAGGACACTAATCCTATTGGATCAGAGCCCTACCCTTATGAACTCATTTAACCTTAATTACTTCCATAAAGGCCCATATCTCGAAACACAGTCACATTGGGTATTAGGAATTCAACATATGAATTTAGTGGTGTGTGTGTGTGTGTGTGTGTGTGTGTGTGTGTGTGTGTGTGCGTGTGCGTGCGTGCGCGTGCGCGCACGTAGGGGAGACACAATTCAGTTCATAGCACCTACCTTCCAAAAAAAAAGCAGTTCTTTCCTTCACTAATTATCTTCCCAGGTTTTCAGATGGGGAAGCAGATGATATTGTTTTACCCAAGATTACAAAACTATAGTTGTGGACAGAGTTACAACCCAAACATATTTCCCTCTGATTCTAAGAGTCTTTCCACTGTAGACTGCTACTATATTTATTAAAAATTTGGCTTTTTGTTTTTCTACAATCAGCTTAAGTCTTCTAGCGCTTCTCACAGATGCATTCATAAAATCCTCTTGTTTGGGAGCTACAATGAAGATAGCCATACACTAAAGTATGACCAATTCTCAAAAATGATCATTACATCAAACTTTTAATCTTAAAGGATTGTTTTTCTGTCCTTTGATTCAGTTTAACCCCCAAATACTGTTCTCCACTTTAAGGGGTCTAGGAGTAAACATTGGTAATTCTTAGCATGCGCACAAAATGTTGACAAGTTCATGGGTGTTTCCGTGCCTGACCACTGTGTCATTAGAGGAGGCACTATCCCCATGACACTGTACCTTAAAGAGGGCAGGGATCTTCATGGCATGCTCTGTAACAGCGCTGAGATGAATCAGGAAGAAAATGCTTGCTTCAAGCACTCTCAAGTGTCTAATTCTCCATAGCCTGTAGAGGGGTGATCTAAAGCTGAGGCCTGGAAAAGAGGCCTAAATGCATAGGCTAGTTTATTGACCCAGATGAAGGCAGCCTGCTGAGACCTGGCCCCCACTGTGGGTGGGGAGAATTACTCTCCTCTGAATCATGGGACTGGCTGATACTGCTCTGGCTTTCCCGTCAGAGGTCACTCTGTGTGCTGGAGAGCGGTGAAATACAATCAAATGCCTCCAGTTCTAGCTCCATCCTGCCACTGTGACCTCCTGGTGACGTTGGGCATATGACTGAACTTCTCCCAGCATCCTCACCTGTAAAATGCCCACATGATCTTTTGGTTTCTTTCAAGATTTAAGATGATCAAGATTTATGATTGATGTACTTTACATCCAGAAAATACAGTCATTAACGTTGCAACAACTATGTATAGTACCAGGTGGGTACTGAACTAATCGGGCAAATCGCTGTATAAATTATATAAACATCTAACCACTATGCTGTACACCTGAAATTAATGGGAAATAATACTGAATGTCAACTGTAACTGAAAAAAAAATTTCTAAAAAAGGTTTACAATAGGTATTAGAATAAAAAGCCCAGGCATACATAGCATCTTCGCATAGTGTAGCATTCCCACCATATGTCACTCTTCTGGGCACTGTACGTGTTCTGTCATATTTAAGCCTCATAACATCCTTACAAATGGAGAAAAATGAAACTCCAAGAGGTTAAAATCTGCCGGAACTCTTACAGTATGTAAGTGGTTAGGCCAACACCCAGTGAAACGAACTTGAGAATATCTGCTCAGAACTGTATAATTTCTGGAAAGGCAGTGATCTACTTGGCTCCTACTTTTTTATTAAGAAAGTGAAACCTAAATAGCCTCACCATAAGCTCACCTGGTTTGAAGGCCTTGTCTTCTCTCAATAGGGCATTCAGACAAAGTACTCAGAACTACACCTGCCATTTTACAGCTCAGTGGTTTTAATCTCATGAATAAACAGAATGTTAATTGTTTGCATTTTCAGGGAAATTAGGGTTTTCAAGGCAGTCTAGTCAAGCTTGGAATTTAGTTAATGTAATCCAAATTTTGCAGGGTTTGGATTATAGCAGCCAGACTGCTGTTTGAAAAATTGAAACCTTTAGCCCCTTTTGATGGGAGCTGTTTAATTGAAAATTAAAACCTCTTTTACACCCGTATTATGTGTAGTTTTAACTCACTTTATTATTCAAGTGCTTACTCCACCCTTCGAAAGAGCTATTCTCACCTGTGCTTTTCTCCAGCCCCAAATTTTGCAATTTTAGAAATTATGACTATGGTGAAAAAGAAAGTAGAGGCAAAAGAAATTAGTAATGTGCTTTTAATAAAGTAGTTGAGGTGCTTATCGTGTTTCCAGCAAGTGGTCAAGTAGCTGCTTAAATCAACCTCTCAGAAGTTTTTATGTTTTAATAGGTAACTTTGAAAAAAAAAAAAGCCACACTCAGTACTTATAATAATTGATGACATTCATGGTGTAATTTTATCTGTCTCAGACCTGAAAGATAGACATTTTTGTCAACAAGCCCTCAAAAAGATTTCTTAAGCAAGTTCCTGTAAGAGTTACTGTGTTACCCGGAATGTCTTTTTTTTTTACTGTAGACATTTAGCCAAATACTGGGTTCCTCACTTTATTCTCTTCCCACTTCTATCAGCCCTGAACCTACCGCCTCAGCTTTTGTTCCAAAACACAGATGGTTCACCATTGCTTACAGGATGAGGTCAGTTCTTTGACATCAAACCCCCTGGCCATCTGACCCCATCTTCCCTCTTATGGCCTCACGACCAGTATATCCCTCCACAGACACCACAGTCCATTAGCAAAAATCCACACATCATCCTGGGAAAAGTTTATTTTCACAACTCTGTGCTCTGCATGGTACCATTCCCTCAGCCTTACCAATACTTTCTCTTCCGGGTTAAAGTCTTACCTTCCCAATTCTATTTTCTCCAAGAAGCCCTGCTTACCTTTCCAGTCTTTTATTCTTCTCTATGTCCTTAACACCAAATTTATTTATTGCTATATTGTCCATTTTTTATAGTTTGTTGTTGATATTCCCAGACCCTTGCCCATGTTGTCAATTCTTTGGTGGCAGAGGACTGGCCGGGTTCATTGTCACTCCCTTTCTTCCTGCACCACCAGTTTCTAACTATGAATGTATCCTATGATCATTGCCTGATAAGTGTTTGTTAAATTGAATTATGACACAGATCTCTGGGGGGTAACAGTATAACCTGGACAGGTAGACTTTACCATCTAATTAAAAGTTTGGTTGGAGAAACCCAAAAGTAATAGTGCTCATGACTCTGGGTACTGTATATGTTACTGATCTTGGGGGAAATGAAATAGATGTGAAAATATCTTTCCAATTGGGAAAAAATATCTTCAATATTCATCTATTCAATTAAAGCTACATGTAAAAACAGCAACTTCTCTGTGATTCAGGAAATGGTGGTCACATTTGTAGGTGAGTCTGACCCTTTTCTTGACCTCCACCCTGCCTGTCATTTCTTGTTAGCAGAAAATGCATGGACTTGCGTTTCACAGCTGCTTGTAATTCCGAGTGCAGAAAGGAGAAAAATCCAAACCAGTGGGTGCTGGTGAGTCTTGGACATTTCAATTGTGCGTTAGGAAAAGAATTGGACTCACTTTTGACAACTTGCTGATAACTATGTACCTAGCCTTGTGCTGGGTGTGACGAAGCATAAGATAGAAGTGCGGTTTCATGGGACCATTGTAAAGAAGCATGCACTATAGGTTGGAGGAGTATAGAAACACTCCCAGCTCAACACGAAAAATATGAAACGCTAAATCAGGCGGTGCCATCTAACATGTGTTTTAGGGTTTCAGAAGGGAAATTACTGTGGTGACGTGGCAGAAAGGACTTCTTAAAACCTAAGGCTGGGCTTTAAACATATGAGTAGAACTTGAATCAACATAAATGACTGCAGGGGGAAAGATTACTTGGACCTTTATTTAGAGAAATCCTAGGATGGAGAAATCAAGAAGGGAGGATTGCAGAATGCATTTAGAGGACATTTGGGGCCCAATGTGCAGAGTAGTGCACTACGGTAAAGAGGTACGTTGGTAATGGGGCTTTGGCTATTTTTCTCTGTTCTAACTAACACAGCAGTTCTTAGGCTTTTCTACTTTTCAACACATCAAGTACCTACTGTCTACGCTGGCCACCGAAGGCCAGATGCTCCCCTGGATCTAGAACCCTGCAAACCCACTCTTGGCTGCTGGTGCTGATCATTTCTTGCTTGGTGTGTGTGTGTGTGAGTGTGGGGGGGGTTGAGAGTGTAGGGTAGGGGAAGGAAAAGAAGAACTGGAATAGGAATAGGGCCTCAGTATCTGTCATCTTCAAAGAGTTCCCCTACCCTTCTTTGTCTACTTCCGCTATGCCTTTTATGAAGTGTCACCTTCACGTGCCCCAGGGTTCTGCATGGTTACATACTGAGCTGTTTTCTTTCTCTTCCAAAGCCTGTCTGGTTCTCTGCGTCCTATTGAGAATGAACCTACCCCCCACCCTCATCCCCCAAGTCACACCCATACACCTAAACCGTCACATGCACACACCAGGATCAACTCTAAGAAATGCTCTAATTTCTTCTGAACTCTCTCTCCACTCCTTCTTTTACTTATCAAGTCACCTACTAAAGATAAAATAATCACCATCAGAGTCAGGCAGATTCAGCCACCTAAAATGAGTAAATTAGTAAGTCTTTCTTAGCTGTGGTTTACCCATCTATAAAATGGAGCTAATCATGCCAGCCTCATGGAGTCATAATTAATATTATTCTCACTCTATTTATTACAACAGCCTCTTCTAATTAATTTGTTCTTCCCACTCAGCCAGAATAACCTTTCTAAAATACACATGTAATGAAATCACTTTTATGCTTGAAATACCTTCAGTGAATCCCCATCCCCTACAACATAAATTCTAGACTCTTTGGTACAGCATATAGGGACATTTCTTATTTTATCACTGCCTGTCTTTCCAAGTTTCCGTACCTCACCCTTCTCTCTTTGATAAATTGCCCCTCATCCTTTAATTCTCAACTCAAATGTCACCCATGAAAAGACTTCCATCTTTTTTCCTAGGCAGAAATAGTCAATTGTTCTATTTTTCCATTGTTCCACTATCTTTTTTTTTTAACTTTTGACTATTACAGTGCAGTTATTATTATTCACTTAACATTTCCTTCTCACTAACTTATGAGCCTCTGGAATAGTCATTTTATACCTCTAAGGCTTAGAACAGTGGGTCCACTCAACACATGTGTTGACTAGATGGATGGATACATGAATGAAGAAATTTTGTGCTCCAACAGTGTTAATATTTACACATACTAGCAGCGCAGCCAGCAGATACTCACATACTAGTGTTTTCATACTGTAATTGCAACTTCCGACGTGTAATCACTCAGAAAAGAGCCTTCATGCACTCCTATTCTTACCGCACTGCTTGGCAACTTCACGCAAATACAAACATGTCTCACACTGGCTTGGAGATGAGCTTATGGACCACCCAAGTGGAGGAGGCTCTCCTGCATTATCCAGTCGCCTTTGAGAAGAGTTACTCTTTTCTAATCCACAAAAGACCCCGCCTCATTCTGTGTTGTAGTCTGGCCTCCTCTTGGGAAGATCTAGTCATCCAGGAAAGTGCCCATGTTTAAAGAAACAGGATGCTGTGTAGATTTTTATAAAGACAAGGCTGCATCTAAAAGTGACTTCTTAGACCCATATGCTGGTTATTGTTCCAGATACACTATAGGTAAAAATGCATATAAGGTAATTCTGGTGAGGAGGAAATTCAGAGACCAACCTCAATCACCGTATCATTAATATTATTACCATCTTTATTTTTTATTCTATTAGCAAGTTTCATTCTAAACTTATGTGAATAAACATTATAATAGCTAATCAACTTATTGGGCTTTTGATATGTGCAAGCTTATGACATGATTAAGAGCAGTTGATTAAGTTTTTATCAGCAACCAGATAAAGGGACACAGACTAATTGTAGTTAGTCATATAGGTAAGACTGTATAGGCACTCCTTACCTGAAGCCTTTAAGGAATCTGCCTTTTTTTCCTGTGATCAAAAGATTCTGATCTGCCCAGGTCCTTTGGTGCCCTGATATTTGCCTTTTGAGTTTTTGTACATTCTCCTTTGCGAGATGTTAAGAACAAGTGGTGGTAGAATTCATAGGAGTAACAGATGTGCTTCTGAAATACATAGACATATATAAATGTATATACATATATATGTGTGTATATGCATATACATATATACACCAGAGGTGCAAAAAAATGTATAGAAGTGGACCGTGTTGCTCAAGCAGTAGTTCGCTATAATCAGAAGTGTCTGGATGCTGATGGTAACCACTATGAGCACCTCTTGTAATTGCAGGAGTCAAATGTGACTTGTATTCATCTTTTGTTATCGGTATACATTATTACAATTTTAATAGATTTTTCCTTTCTTAAAATGTGTATACATTTTTTGGCACCATATGTATGTATACACACATACACATACACACACACATACACATATCTTTTTTCTTCTCATCATCTGACATTTATCATCATATTTAGGAATCCAGATACCACTTGAACTGGCATAGTCCTGCTTGCAAAAGAAGAAGAATGCAATATTTATAAACTTCTTTCCTACTTTAGAATATTACTCACCTAATTTTTCTTCACCTGTGAGTTGTCAAACTCTGCAAAAGACTGCACAAATGCCTCAGGAGGTCAGGACTCAGAATCAAACTGAGGTGTCAACCAAGAGCCAGGAATTAGGAGTTCATTTGTTTAAATTGTTCATGTCTAGACTAACTATAATTTCCATTTTGTCCTGAGTGGCCTTATTAATACCTGGGTCCAGGCAAAATTGATAATAGCACCTTCTTTCACTCTTAATGTGTCCTGATTTTCATAACTGTATGGTCTGTCTATTCATGTCATTTGTTCATGAAATTATAATCTTAGAGTTTAGATTGACTTCTAATGATTCTTAAAAATCAATTCACTTCTCACCATCATCTACTCTATTCATATTTTATGGCATAAAGGCAGAAATTAGAACTAAAAAAAACCTGCCTCTCATGATCATGGAAAAGATGGATAATGGCATATATGGTTCTCTTGCATTGTGTCTGACTCAGAGTAGGTCACCAAATACATTTCCATTTCCATAAAGCATTGCTCTTAGACTTGCCACAGGTCTAATAAAAGGAAATGTTTTGAAGAAAGGAAGGCAAGAAAGATTTGTTGAGCTCTAAGCCTCAGTATATGGCAGGCATATTAGCTGCCCTTCCTGATAAAGTAGTAACATTCTACTTCCTTTCAATCAACAAATTTTCATGAAAACAATGTATTGAACCTTAGGAAAGGGTGAGAAAAGCTCATTAGTTATTTTCTATTAATACGTGTTTGAAATATCCTAGGTGTGGCTTATAATTTTGCATTTTTAGGTGTCCTGATGCCTTTGTTCAAAAGTCAGCAGTATTATCAACTGTATGATAAATTGATACCTGAGACACATTTTCCAGCCTCTGAAAAACCATGCGCTTTAAATATATCTCAATATGATCTGTGCATTGGACAGTAAAACTGTATTCAGATGGCATTAATGGATGATCTTTATGCACTGGTATACAAGACATAAAGTCAATGCGATTTCCTTCATTATCACCAGAATTATTTTCAGAGAACCAGTTCTAACATCAAAAAAGATATCTCAGTGTTTTACATCCTTGAGAGGATGTATATTGAATGCTTCTTAGATGATCAATCTGTCCATTTGGTTTAGATTATGGGTCATATGTTTTCCTTTGGGGTTGATTGTGTGGGTACTATTCTAGAGCACCCTCTGTTATCCCCATTCAGGAAAACGGATTAAAAAATACATTAGAAATACCACATCAAGTTTTGTCCCTGTCCTCTGCAAATTAACTTTATATTCACTCCTCCCCAAACTTATAAACATCCACTCAGAAAAAACAAACAAACAAACAAACAAAACCCAGACTTTAGAAATTAAATTGCTAAAAATTTTTTATCACGGAAATATTTTCCATCTGCCCATGTGTGTCAAAAGTAGGGTTTAATGTTAAATGTTAATGTTTCTTTTTATACACACATGCACACACTGTGATAAACATGTAGAAACAATATTTTATGCAGTAAGTCAGAACAAGAACTTATAATTTGTATAATATTAACACATTACAAAGCATTCTAACTCACATTAGTCATTCATCAGCACTGGGAACACAGTAAACATATCACTTCACTAAGCACCAAGGAATATAACAATGAGCACTGAAGGAAGCTGCTACCTCTGCCCATTTTTTCCTCAATCCGGATAGCAAGTGACAAGGAACTCATGAAGATTATCTTTTGCCCAAGGGAGTATTCTCTAGCCATAAGAGGATGAAAAGAAGGCTCCTTATAAGATATATCCTTTAAATAAAATAGAAAATGTAACTCTGTAAATGATTTTGTATTTATAATATTTTACAAATGCAAATCAAGGGAAGGAGCATGAAATTTTTAGTTTGGACCTACCTTAGAGCTACCCAAATAAAATAAATTTAAAACTATATAAACTATTTTGAGTAACTAAAAAAGCCACAATCTTTTTTTTTGTTGTTAAAGGCTTCCATAGGCTCATTTTTTGTTTGTTTGTTTTATTTTTCTTTCTGAAACCACCGTTTCCTGTTTTCAAAACCTAAGGAAAAGTAAAAACATTTGCTTTAATTATCAAAACTTTCTGCAAGAAGTGATTTTTTTTATGAAATTATCCTAGTTGGTTGAGTGATACATAAATTTATTACTCTTTATTACCTTAGATATTTTCCTCACTTCTAGTTTTCTATTTCTATTAATAAAATATGGATACACAGTAACACAAGAATTCTTTATGTTCTATATATTACAGTATTATATTTGCATAGTATATTCTGATTACTGTGTTCATGTAAAGTTATGATATTATTAGTAATTCTATAAAAAAGAAAACCTAAACTATCCATTTCCAATATTTTGAACCATGTTCAGCTTCGTTTGAATTAAAATAAACCTATATACATTGAAATTCATTACATTATTTCCACAAATGTTATATTTAAATTTCTATGTATTCACTTACTTATTTGATGTTTTTTCATTTTGAAAAATGTTAGAGATTCAGTACAGCATGCAAAAAAAAAGAAATTCAGGAGTTTTAAGACAAATATAATTGCAGAACATATAACACTGAGAATAACACATTTTTTTTATTTGCATGTAGTTCTTTTAAGAATCCTAGATAAATAAATAAAAAAATTAAACCTAATAGTAACTTTATAGTAATAGATGGATTAGCTCATCTTTAAATCTTTAAAGTCAGAGTAAATGGAAAACCATCTGCAGTTCACTAACATTAACTGTGAGTAGGCCTGTATGGGATCTGGTTACAATGAGCCAGCTCCATCTGTCGTGGCTGGATACATATCAGATACACTTTTTTAGGTGACCCCTTCCCTGAGGATCTAGGACTATGCCTTGCATATAGTAGGCACTTAATCTTCAATGAATTAGTATCAGTTTTATGCCCCATTCATAAAGTTAAGACCCCTGGGATCAGACAGTAGTTTATATCTTTGTATTAACTGACTTTCCATCTTCCAGAATCTAATTAGTCCACTATTCCCTAAATCAGTGCTTAGAAACGAGCCAAGTTAACTAAAGACATCCAATATTTGATCCATAGCAAAAAGCCCTTTAAAATGCTTTAAAATTCTGAGCAATAAATGTGTCGTCTTTAAATCTCCAGTGTCTCCTCATTTGATACTTTGTGGTTCTTGTCTTCAAGCAGGAGTGTGTTCTTTTTTTTTCCCTTAACTTTTTATTTACCCATGAATGATGCCTTCCTGGAATTTAAAAGACATTTTAGAGAATAAAAACATAGCACACAAAATTAATATTTGATTCTCACGTCTTTAGATGAAGAGATCTCAGACTCATCAGTATACCAGAAATGAGTTTTATGTTTCTTTACGGAAGTAGTGTGCAAATGCTAAATTACCATAAATCCAATCTTGCTTGTTGATAGCATCAAATTTCTTTAAAGTACTTTCTGTTGGATATGTTATGAGTTACTTAATTTTCTTTTGTGGTAGTGATTTCATTATAACCAACAAAAAGTTAACCAGTGTCAATACACTAGAACGCATGGGTAGAATGCTCAAGCTTTAAGCTGCTCTCTCTTATGTAGAAAGCATTTCCAGAGTTCCTTTATCTTACCCAAAGCTCTAATCGTATGACATCTGATTTTCTTCTACATAATGAAATTCACAATGTAATCAATAGCCTCACTAAATCTAAGGGGTGCTATACGCATAGAGCTTTATGCCTAATATATGGCTGTGCTTGTGGGCTTGTTTTATGCCTCTTCCCACAAATGAGCTTGGAGAGTGAGAAACTTCATTAAAAAGACATTTGTCAGGATGCTAGAGGAAAAGGCAAATCCTCCACAGGCCACAGACCCACTTCCCAGCCAGTACAGGATTACTCCCCACAGGAGTCATTTATTGCTTTACTGGCCTAAGTGATGGGGTTGTTAGCATCTATTTTGCCTGGCTGCTTTGCAATCTAGTTGCTTTTAGAGATGAGAAAAGTCATCTTAATATTCATATAGAACTTCTGTCTCACTTCATTTCTTCCAACATTGATCTTACAGTGTCCCATGGGCAAAGCTTATCCTCTGCTCACTGAAACTCCAAATGTGCATGAGTCCAACAAGCAAGGTATTGGGGAAAAAGGGCACAGCTTGCCCACATTTTCGTCAACCCACCAATTTTTGCAATTGTTGCTTATTTCAATTGTTCCTCTCATCACCACCACCACCCTGCACCGCCCCCCGCCCCAGCACACACACACACATAGAGTCTACATCTTAATTTCCACTTCTTTATATGCCCACAGTCATTGGCCAGCAGATTTTACATGTACCAACCTATGCTGAAAACAGAATATGGGAATGCACTAATTGGTACATTGCTTGTTGGAAGCTTGACATCCTAACTTCAGCTCTGATTGATATTAAAATAATTTTAAAAATTGTAATTGTAGTCTGTTAACAAGATTTAAGTTGTTTCTTCACAACTATTTTATAAATAAAATGAGTTTTGGGGAAAGTTTTAGTAAGAGGAGTGTTGGGTCTGCAAAAGAATGTCATAAGAGTAGCACTTGAAAGACTCAAAGAAAACAACTAAAATATATGCATGTGAGAAAACAACCAGTTATTGTCACTGACAGCCCCAATTGGCTTCCTCTATACCATCCACTGATTATAATTGCTTTCAGAAATAACTCCCTGAAGTGAATAAAGTGGAGAATTTGCTATATTCTTGTATGTGTTTCATATAGATTAAACTCCCAGATGTTTTTCTATAAAAGACCTACCTAATAGGTATTCTAGAACTCAAAATCTAATCAAATAATCTACAAATGTAACAATAGAAATAGGGATTTCCTGTGGTAAACACCATTAATTAAATTTGGATGATAGTATAATTATTTCTGGTTAATTTCTGGCTCAATTCTGTTAAATACTATTTTCACAACTGTTGAGCACCTAATGGAAGGCAGTGTTTCCCATGATGTGTCACCAAAGAAGCCTTCTTCCTATCCTAGTGTGTTTGTAAGAAATATTCAGACCATGTGTATTGTGACATACCCCTCAGTCTTGACGCCATATTTAATACCTCCTTCCAAGGCACCTATGTAGCACAAACTCAAAGTCCAGTTATGAGATGAGCTGTGCTGACCCCTTGTACAGAAATAATGATAATTTGCCACAAAGTCATTCCAGATGGGCAACAGTGTAGGCAACACCTCTTGTAGCATAAAGGAGGCTGGCACTACTCTTAGGAGCCCTGTACTATACTGAGGTGTCCAGGACAGCAATACTTAGACTAGTACTGTGGGTGTACCTTTTGCAGACTTTTAACAAGAATATGGTAGGGGAGAGCGCAGCGGGGAAGAGGAGAGAGCAGCTTTTCAGAGTGGAATTGAATTTAGCTTATTGATAGTCCATTTTCATGACAGGTTTTCTTCTCACACAGAAAATAACGTTTTCTCATAAGGTATAAGGGTATTAACATTCTCAGGCTTTCTTTGAGGTGGCCAACATAATCTTGTTCAATCGTTTGTGTACTTTAAAATATTTATTATTTGTTTCTGTTTGTTTTGTTTCATTTGTGCTTTCAAAGGATACAGCCACTAACATTCTGATATACTTTCCCAATGAATAGGTCGTCATGGAGATGGAGGTTATTGGCCAGTTGATACCAATTTGATTGATAGAAGCACCCTCAATGGTAAGTATATAAATTAAGTTCTATTGGATTAGTTACATTAATTAAATGGTTAATTCTAGAGTGTCTGAGGCAAGTTTCCAATTGATTGCAAGTGCCAAGACCCTTGGACTTAGGTAGGGTCTTAGTGGGAATAATAGAAACATGAAGTTATTAACAAACCTGTAGCATATTCCATCAGATACAATGCTGATGAAAGGTGACAAGTACACAAAACAGCCAGAAAAGCCCAAGCATAGAGAATGTTATAAAAGACACAGGGCTGTTAAACACCTAGATTTTATAGTATTATATGTATTTTCTATATTTCCAAAAGTTGGATTTTATTAGAGAGAGGTGATATCTAAGATAGATTAAACTGAAGCCCACTTGGTTTCATGAATTGATGTTACTGGTACGTGTTGCCTGAAGAGTATGTTTCCTCTTCGAAATCTTTTAGCACCTTATTGCTAATTTTCCTTCACACTGTCAAGAGTAGACATTCATGTCTGTTCATCCTAATGGAGCATTCACACATCTGTTGGCTTTGACAATGACCAGAGGGAGGTCATCCTAGAACTGCATTGAAGAAGCAGGTTGGCATTGGAGATGTCTTCTAGAATTTTGTCCTGAGTTTTGCTTAAATAGAAACTTCGGGAAGTTGGATTAATACTGGCCACATGCCCAGGGACGGATGTGTATGTGATAACTTCCTCCTGTAGGTTTTTATTTTTTATTTATTTTTATTTTTTGTATGTTGTTATTGCTATTGCTTGGCTTGGTTTACTAAAAACATACTTCATATATTCAAAATACAAATATCAACACATGAGCCCATCACCAAAGTTAAGATATAAAATATTCCACATATAATTGAAATTTCTTGTATGTCTCTGCCTTATCACATACTTTTCCACCATTCCCTCCATTTCTCCCAAGTATGTTTATCATATAGTATATGTATCCCTAAATATTATGATATTATTATACATGTTTATAACTTTATAGAAATAAAGTTATCATACTATATGTATCCTGCTGCAGCTTGCATTTCTCTTTAACTTTGTTTTTAAGGTTTACTCATGTGTTTACAAAAGCTCTCCTTATTTCCCTTTGCGGCTGTGTAGTGCTCTGTTAGGAAAACAACATGACTCATTTAAGCATTTCAGCAGGTTTTCATGATAAATTTGATTAATTACTAGCTAAATATCCATTTGGGTGGTGGTCTGTTAAAAAAAAAAATCCACATGAGAAGCCAAAATTGCAATCTAAAAGTTGCTTGCTGACCGTGAAATTAGAATACGGGAGTGAGTTAAGTGATTATTTCCTATCATAGGCTCTAATAATCTAATGCATTCATTTCTAAAGAGGATATTCTATCTGGGGAGCAGACTAGATGTTCTAGTGAAAGGCTCAGTGTTCCCTCGCCTCTGGGCAATGGTGGACTCAGGAATATATTTTCAACTGTTGACTCTTCCTTTTCTCTAGGCATACTCTGCTCTTCTACTTATGCATTTTATTTAACCAGACAAGTATTTTCTGACATGTAAGTTTCCTAAATATATTCCAATCAAGCCTCTCTAAAGTTGTTTCCAGAATATTCTCTCCGGCTTGCTACAACCTTCAGCACTTCTTCTTTCTTAAACAGGTCTTTCCTCATTGAAGTCACATTATTGTCTTTTGTAGGTATTTGAGTTTTAGATACCTGTGATAGCTAGAGCCTGGCTCTAATAGTTCCTGGGCTCTGATATACACAAGAGACACTTTAGTGAGCTCAAAGCAGACACATGAGAAATGGGATGTAACAGACCAAGGGCATGCTCCCTAAAATGGGTTTAGACATGATAGTTCCTTGCCCCCAGCTTTGTAAGTTTCATTCTCTTGCCACAAATTTTATCTGAATTTTCAACAATATGCCAACATACTTCATGCATTCAAGCAGTCAGTAAGAAATGCTACAAAGCTTTCACTGTATGCAAGGTTCGTGCTGCGAGCTATGGGCACAGATGGAAAAATAGACACTGCAGGAGCAATAGACAAAGAGGGAGAACGAACCAGGTGGACACAGCAGAGAAATACTTTCCAGGAAAATGAAAGAGAGTGAGAAAAATCCCAGAGATGGGAGGAAGGGTAAAGAAGGTTGTGGTGGAAATGGTATGGAAACATAATCATAGTATTTCATACCCTGAGATGGAGAGGTTCTAGGTTTGGGATACATACCAGGAATTAATGTTGTCCCCTTTAGAATGATCCTGCAGAGCTGATTTCAAGATACTATTTCTATGGGAGGTTCAAGTTGGAATTCATTCCTGGCTAAGAGCGTGACTATACTAGCACAGGATAGTACTTTTTACAGAGACAGAGTACCAAGAAACCAAAGAAAGAATCAGCATAGATAACAAAGAAGGAACAAGGATCTCACAGTTCCCATCCACTACTGAGCAGTGATTAAGTGTGTGAACAGGTGTAGCAACTGTCAGCCACAGACAGAGAACTGGGTGGTCTCCTCAGCTGCGTGTCCTAAAGAATTGAATCACGGATAGAGCTGCCAAATTTAGCACTAAGAGATACAGGAGGCCCAGGAAAATTTGAATTATTTCTCATTGCCTATACATATGAGATAAAGGAAAATGTTTCAAGGGATTACCACTGCAATATTTTTCAATGTACATATGCATAGGCAACTAGAAATAAGTCAAGTAACTGGGTCTCTTTGTTTTAATTAATAAATCTGGCAATTCTAAGTTTGGGTCAAGTTTGAAACTTTGGTAGTGACTGTTTGAACTTGCCCTTCAAAATAAAACAAATTCTCTGATTGAAAAGAAACCCCAGCCCAAATCTGATGTGAACAGCTTAATCAACAAGAATGTTTCTTTTCAGAGGAGTCAGACCTCAGCTGAATAGAATGATAGTAACTGAGAGAAAGGCATGTCATTTTATTTTTTTCCACTTTATTTAATATTCCTAGTGAGAAACATAATCGGAATTAATTTGATCTGATATACATTACCTCACAGGAGAAAGTCATGAAGATAAAACAGATGAATGGCATCCAGTGAGTATGAACCAGTTTAGATTATTGGCATTACCCTTTCTCAATTTTCTGCATCATTTAATGATGCTCTAGGTATTTCTTATTAAATGGATGGGATGAACAAAGCACCTGAAATATTCCTAGAATCCTTACTGGAATAACAAATGATTATAGGCTACTTGGCTAAGGTGCATTGATAACCTCAGAGAGACATGGATGATGGAGGACAAACTTACTCTGTTTCCTTTGCTATTTTGCTAGCAGATAAATGATAGTAAATATGTAATTTGAGTTTAGCTTGGGCTATTCCAAGCAAATCAACACAGGCATCTGAAAATTTTAGCTTCTCATGAAAATTCTGCTAATGTCGTATGCCTTAAGAACGGGCTGTATTTTCTAATTAGATGGACAAATGAAACCCTGACTGATAAAACTCCAACCCCATCCCGTCTTTACAAAGTAGGCTGCATCAACAAGAACATTTTAAAACCTGAGTGTTTGAACCTCATATACAATGAAAATTTCATGTATCTCCTCTTAGAGTGACAGAATTATAGAGGTTTCCTATCTTTCCCTACACTTGCTGGATTCATCCTTCAAAGCATTGTAAGAGAATAATGACTTATTGTCATGATACTCAAGCCAGTTGCAATAAATTTAGACCTCACTAATCATTTACTTTCTCCTATAGCATGTCACTCTTTTTAAAATGCATTCTTGGAGTTCAAATAAAGGAAAACAAAGATATAATTCATGTTTACTCTTGTAGTTGGAAATCCTTAATTAAATTAAGGAAACTGAAGAGGTTTCCTAAATTATTTTATGATGACAAGTAGAATCAAAGCTAATATGTGGTGATACAGTCGTATTTTACTTTTATGAGCCATTCAGTTTAGAATTGAAGTACACATTCTTTTTTTTTTTTCATTTTCAGGTTTTTTTAAATTAAATTTGTTGGGGTGACATTGGTTAATAAAATTATATAGATTTCAGATGTACAATTCTATAATACATCATCTATATATTGCCCATTCTTACAGTAGAAAAATCTTAACTTTTGAAAATGTGATTTTGTAGTTGATATTTGTATGAGTGACAAGAACACTGAAAATTATTTCAATTCTATCATGCTTTTCCCACTGGGGAAGATAAATCACCAATTTCTTTTTGTTGGTTGCTCTTCCTATAATTTTGAAATTAGTAATTTTGGTTAAGAGATCTACAAACCCTACAACATGTTGTTATATTGACTTCAACCTTTGAAAACTAAATTAAGTTTAACATTGATCCTTTGGCGAAGCATTACTTAAAAACCAATATTATTAATTTTTGAATATTCAGAATCATAACTTCCACTCTGTGTTTAGGAGAAAAAAACATGATTTGCCCTCTGGTTTTGTAAAACTTTTCTGTATTGTTTTCAGAACTCACTAACATTTAAATTAATCTAAATAATGTTTACATAAAAGCTCTTTCCATATTTGCATGAAATCATCAGCATAGATTGGTAAGCTATTATAAAACACTCAATAGACACCTTAATGCCAAAGGAAAGATCCAGAAGTAAAATTTTACAGTTGTTTTCCCAACAGAAAGATAATTGGAGTGTTCCATGGTCTCAAGTTGTATTCTAAAAGAGACCCTGCCCACCTACAACCCAACCAATATCTATCCCAAATGATTTTAAGGATCCCAGAATAATCCCAAACCCAGTTTTCAGAACTGACTTTGCCAGTGATTAGGACTGTGTGAATAGAGTTGCTTAAACTCGTTGGGTTTCGATTTTTCATCTGAACATAGAAAGTGTTAAACTAGATCAGAGCTTCTCAACCGCAGAACTCTTGCTACTGGGGGCTGGATAATTTTGTGTTTAGCAGCATCCCTGGCCTTTACCCATGAGATGCCAGTAGTATTTCCCCCATCCCATGTTGTAACAACCCAAACTGTCTCTAGACATTGCCAAATTTCCCTTGGTGACAAAATATCCCCAGAGACCTAGATTCTCTTTCCTCAAAAATTGTTCCAGGGTACATGCGTCCTATGTGAAACTATAAGAAAAAAAGTGCTCCAGTATCAAATAAGCATTGAGAAACTTGTTCGGCAACTCACTTCTCTTTTGCCTGGTCCTCCACTTCTACCTCAACAGTAGAGGTCTTATTCTTGAGAGAGCTTCTCTGCTCATTCTATGAGTATACTCTATATTTTAGTGATCTATATTTTGGAATACCTAGGGCTTTAAATTCCATGTATGTGACAACTGCCAAATCGACATCTCTAATGCAGACCTTCTAGCTGCCTCTCTATAATTGATCATAAGATCTCAACCCTGACATATTCAAGACTGAGCATTTGTTCTTCCCTCACTGAGCCTTCTTTTTCACCCTTTCCCTCATCTCAGACATAAGGACTATTGCTTAAGCCTGAACTTGACTCTTCCTGTCTTTCCTTCCCCATATGCAACCCACTTTGTTCATTTACTTTCAAACAGTGCCATGTACTGCAGTGGTCCATGGCCTCAAGTTCTTTGCTTGATTGCATTTGCCACCATCTCAGTTCAAGCTGTCATCATCTCTCACCTGGAGAACTTCAGTATCCTCTTAGCTGGTATCTCTGCTTTGACCACCAACCCCTCTCTACCCAGCAGGAAGAGATGTCTTCTTAACACAAGTCAAGTCTGTTGTCAGTTCCTCGCTGAAAACCCTGACATGGTCTGTGGTTATACTTAGGGTAACTGAGTGTGATCTCTAAGGCTCTGTATGACCTGGGTCCTGTTTCTCCTTCCAGCCTCATTTTGTGCCATTTCCCCTTTTGCTCCCAATGTTCCAGAACATGACCTGCTCTTTGGTCCCTCGTGAAGGAACAGGAGCTAACTCCTAGCAATCAGTACTCCATGCTCAGCCTAAATGTGACTTCTAGGAAGTCTTGTATGACCTCTCTCTTCCTCCCATGACTATTTTGTCCTCATATTACATCTTTTTGCATAAACTTTACTTTTCTCTTAAGCACCAATTGCAGTTGTAATTTTATATTAATCTGCTTCATGATTTGATCACTGTAAGTCTTTTCCAGGTAGTTGTAAACTCCATGATGTCAATAATCATGCCTCTTTTGGGAGTGGGAGGAGTGTGTGTGGGGGGTGGGGAGCCATCACAATATAATAATATGAAAATTGTTTTCAGACCACACAATATGCAAGAAGACCATGACATGCAAATTATTACAAAACAAACAATGTACGCATGGCCCAATAAATACGTATTAATCGTTCTATACCCTGGCTATTGTTCCCGCTCCACCTTTCAAGAAAAGTCGCTCAGAAATGGAGTTTTCGTAACTCCTTCCTAACACCTACGCGTTGATCCCAGGTGAGAAGTAACCTGACTTGTCTATTCGTGTCACAATTACTCAGACGAGTTACAGGTTTTAGGAAGGGAAAAGACAGGTCATTTAATGTATAATTTTTCCTTCTCTGGCCCAACTTGTTAGGCAGGCCTCTGGATATATCAAAGCTGTGTGTACTGATCTCATGTGGTTTCTTTTTGCCTGCTTGAATCCTTCCACGGCTTCCCCTCCAGGTGTATTGAGATATAATTGACATATAACATTGTATAAGTTTAAGGTGTACAGTATGTTGATTTGATACACTTACATATTGCAAAATGATTACCACCATAGCATTAGCTAGCATTTCCATCACATCACATAATTATCATTTCTTTTTTGTGATAAGAACATTTAACTCTGTTAGCAGCTTTCAAGTACAGAATACAGTATTATTATGCTGTACATTGTATCCCCAGAATTTATTCATCTTATAACTAAAGGTTTGTACCTTTTAATCAATAGCTCTCCATTTCTGCCCAACCCCCAGCCCCTGGTAATTCCCATTCTAGTCCCTATTTCAATGAGTTCCACTTTTTAAGATTCCACATATAAGTGAGTCATAAGACAGTATTTGTCTTTCCCTGTCTGACTTATTTCACTTAGCAAAATGTCTTCAAGGTCCATCCATGTGTTGATCACATCATCACACCCACCGCACCTAACTAGAACTTTGATACATATTTATGGAATAATCAGATACATTCGATAACATTCCTGCCCCACCTCCCCTGGCAATTCATAGTTCACATTAGCATGTTCAAAATTCTGAGATTTGAGGAAAGAAATACGTTTTCTAACCTAATTGACCAAGGAAACTTTTTCCCCATAATGCTGATTAATATTTCATTTTACGGAACATTGGGCTTGATTATATATGATTTCGTTTCCAGCTGATTGACTATATGACCCCCTTATTTCAGGGGGAAATGCTTAGAAATATTCAATGTCATATATGAATTTCTGTTCAAATCCAAAGACCTGTAAAATTATTAAGGCATAGTTGAGCTCAAAGTGTTCTAACAACAAAACTGTTATCAGGGAAGACTATAATTGTAGGAGAGAAGTTCAGTCCTCAACTAGAAACGTTCATTGGATCCATTTCTCTCTTCAGAGCTGCACTTGTCAACCTAAGGTTCACCTTATTTACTTGTCTGTTGACTTTGTGTAGCTATTAGAGCCCAGCCATTGTGGCAGTGGGATCAGGTCCTCAAAAATAGGTGCTAGGACTCCTGGATTCAATACCTGCTTTGTTTTCTGTAAGAGAATTAAGCGCCCAGAGAACTGGTCTATCAGTGAGCTTACTGTGGGGTTTTTTAGTGCAAATATGATAAGAAACATAAAATATTTTTGAAAGCCTACAAAGTATTATAAAAACAAAAGACATTATTTCATGAAACCAATTTTCCTAATCATTGTCAAGCCTTTAAGACCCATCAGATTATAACATATCTATGTTTGCTTTTATTACATTTAATAGAAAAAGCATAAACACTTTTAGGGTGATCAAACATCATGAAAATAAAAATGGATGGAGTGCTCATGTGATTTGAAAATAAATCGATTCCCCCTCACTGATATCTGGGAAACATCTAGGTCTTGCTTTCTCAGACTATGGATACCCAACCATTATGCTAACACCAGGAACAAATGCATGAGGATACTCTATTTTTCTTTAATTTGGAAAAATCACATAGAATGAAACCTACTGAGCCGCATCACAATGTCTGTCGAGTGCCCACTGCAGGGCATGGGGTCAGTGTGTTGCATCCATTATCTCATGAAATAAACACAGGTCCTGGAGGATATTTGCAAGTCTTTGAATTACACCTTTTAGCGTCTCCTCAGAAGGCTGAAAGGTGGTAAATGTCATTATGTCCCTTCTGGAGTCAGGCTGTCTCCCAGAAGTCTTAACTGCACTAATCTAGACTTGTGAATTCTAAAATTCTCCCTAATTCGGAACAGCCTTTTGAGGTATATTAAACATACAGTTGATCTTCATTATTCACAGATTCTGTACCTGTGAGTTCACTGACTTGCTAAAATTTATTTTGAACCCCCCAAATCAATGCTTGCGGTGCTTTCATGGTCATTTGTGGACATGCGTGGAACAGTCAAAGTCTGAGTAGCCCAGTGCTCACAAACTCAGTTGACATGGAACAAGGAGACTTGTTATTTCAGCTTTCATAGTGTGAACAAGTGTCCTTTCCGTGATATATTTAGTGCCAGTTTTTCTCATTTTTGTGTTTTTTGTTGTTGGTTTCTATTATATATAAAGTAGCCCCTAACTGTGATGCTGAATGCTGTCTAGGGCTCTTATGCTCAAAACGCTGTGATGTACCCTTCGGAGAAAATGTGTGGGCCAATTAAATCCACTCAGGTGTGATGAGTGGAGTTTATAGGGATGTTGGCTGTCAATTCAATCTGATGAATCAACAATATTAAAATGAGGTATTTTTTAACAGAAACACACATGGTCATATATTGATTGGTTGATAAAAGTTTTGTCACCAGAGGCTCACTGGAACCTAACCCTGTATTTCCTCTAGAACAGCGGTTCTCAACCTGTGGGCCGCGACCCCTTTGGGGGTCGAACGACTCTTTCACGGGTCGCCTAAGACCATCGGAAAACAAAAAGATATTTACATTACGATTCATAACGGTAGCAAAATTACAGTTATAGAGTAGCAACAAAAATAATTTTATGGTTGGGGGTCATCACAACATGAGGAACTGTATTAAGGGGTCGCGGCATTAGGAAGGTTGAGAACCGCTGCTCTAGAAGCAATACTTAGTATTCTTAAATTCAGTTCAGTGTTTCTGTCAACTTCATAGGCTGTAACTTGTGCAAATAACAAGGATCAACTACATCAAGAGACACCATTGCACTTGACTTTCTTAACTACCCATTTGATGTCAGATATTCTGATCATTCAGCTTTTGAATTGAGACTGGGAAATTAATGAAAGACCTTGAATGCTGACTTTTAAACTGATGGGGACATTTACAAGGAAGTCATAAAGGACTGGAATGGGAGATTTATAATAGGAGTTCGCGTGAACCCTTCCTCTCCGAGGGAAATGACATCAATATGATCCCACAGTCATTATTTTTTGACTTGAAAAATGATGTCTTTTTGGGTGCAAAGAAAGAAAGAAGAGTAGACATCTGAAAAAAAATCTACTTTACAAAGTTTTTAAAAATGTTCATAAGGTGTACTGCTGTGTACAACTCAAACTAAATTTGTCAGAAATGGTGAACTCAAGTTATGCTAATAAAAATCCATGCTAATAAAGACCCTCCTGTCTCCATTGTAAGCTCTCACATAAAAGGTTAATTTATTCCAATGAATTAGTTTATTAAGCACAGAAAGGACAGATTGAGAAACTATTGTAAAATGACTTTTTAAATTGTAAGTAAAACTATGATACAGAAAGTTCTGACCTTTCATTACTTGCAACATTTCTTTGTAGTAAATGTAAAATTACTTCCAGGAAACCTTATTTCTTTCATTTATAATCAGAATATTTTAACAGATAGTGCTATTAAAGACTTTTGATGAGTTCCCTCTCCCCAAGATTCTTATATCAGAAATGCTTATTATTTTTCCAATAATAACGAATCGGCAATAGTTTATTTAAGCTTAGGTGATGATCTTTTCAAAAAAGCAGTGATTCTTCGATAACTTGTCAAAAGAGTGTTTCAATTTTGGGGCAAGTATTGGGTTGTTATTATCATTTTTTTGAAGCTAATTTATCTTTCATGTTGAATATTATTTCTAAAAATTTTGTATTGGGTCGTCGGAAAAGTCATGACGTATTTTTCTTTGTTTTTCAATGCAAAAATACATGATGACTTTCCCAACGACCCAATAGTTTGGTAGTCCACACCAGAAGTATTCCAAATGGTATAGAGGTTATTAATATAGGCAACATTTTATTTGATGTTTCAATAGTGTAATGATATTACAAGCATTTACTCTGTATCAGGCATTGAGATGGTTGCTTTGTATGAATTTTCTCTAATTATGACAGTAATTGTATGCAGTAAGTATTATTATTTTCATTTTACCAATAAAAACATTGGGGTGGGAAGGCCTAAATGTTTTGCTTCAAGGGGTATAGAAAGCTTTTACAGGTTGTCAGAGAGACACATCCAAATTAGATCTATGAACATATCCAAGCTTATTGCTTTCTGCTACTTTCTAAATTAATTTATAAATAAAATTATAAGCTAATAGTTACTTTTTAAAAATGTATGCTTGAAATGACAAACATTACATAGAACACAATATTTCTGATTGATCACTGACTGAGGGTTTAAAGAAAACAATTTAAAGAGTCATTAGCCATTCTTATTTACATAAGCAAATTATCAAAAATGTCTTATTCTATTTTTGCCTAAATATTGTCTACCATAAAGTACTGTTGCAACACAGGAAAATATTCATCAGGACCTTATGACACTCTTTCGAACCTAGTGACAGCTTTTAAGTGGCATCCACACACCTTCGACAGGTTGAAATTTAAATGTGCTTTATAGATAGCTTCTTAAAGAGAATGGAGGTAAATCGTGAGTGGTTGGTGTCAAATAGTTCATCCTTTACAACATAAAAAAATAGCATTTTTCTCATAAACCTTCGTCTTCTCTGGTTCTTGTCACATCAAAATTCTTATAGTACAAAGCAGCATCCTTCTTCCCTTCTCCACCTTCTAGCCAATGTGATAGTTACTTGTTTTTAAAATTCAGATGTAATTCATATAACATAAATTCACCCTTTAAAAGTCTACAATTCTGTGGTTTTCAGTATATTCACAGGTTGCGCCATCACCACCATCTAATTCCAGAACATGTTTATCACCCTGTACCCATTAGCAGTCTTTCCCCATACAATTCCCCTCCACCCCTCCCATCCCCCCATCTACTGGCAAACACTAACCTGATTTTGTGTCTGGCTTGTTTCACTTAGCATCATGTTTTCAAGGTGCATGCATGTTGTACCATGTGTCAGTGCTTCATTTCCTTTCTACGGCTGGAGAGGATTCCATTGTATGGATACACCCCATTTGTTTATCCATCCGTTTGTTGATGGACATTTGGGTTTTCACTGTTGTCTATTCTGAACAATGTTGCTATGAAAGTTCCTGTATGAATGAGTTTTTGTGTGGGCATAGGTTTCATTGACCTTGGGTAGGTGATTTAGATCTTTCTTCTCATGTTTCATTGCTTTCTTCTCAGCTTCAGGAATACCCAGAACAATAGGAAACTCTGCACATCCTTAGCAGAGCTTGATAAACACTGGGTTGCCATGTCTCCCTAAACCTGACCTTCCTTTGCCTGTCTTTTCCCAGAGCCACCCATTGGCCAGATGCACCCCCCACACGGCAGTGTCACTCCTCAGAAGAACAGCAACCTGCTTGTGATCATTGTGGTCACCGTTGGCGTCATCACAGTGCTGGTGGTGGTGGCCGTGGCCGTGATTTGCACCCGGCGCTCTTCAGCCCAGCAGAGAAAGTAGGTAACAGCTGGTTCCCAAAAGGAGGAAGTCCCTGCCTGACCCAATTACCATCTTTTTGAGTTATATTTCTGGTGGCTGTCTTCCTGTGCTCTTTCATGATTCACCACATGTTCCTTATCTCTTGACCTGGGCAAAACCTTGCCTTTTGTCCATCCAGACACATAACTTAAGGAGTAAGGTCTAGATTTGCAGACTTAACAGTAGAATCCTGGAGGCCCATTTTGCATTTCTGTTTGATTGTACTTCTTGAGGCTAGATTCTTCCTTGCAAGTGAGGGCAGGTGTTCCTCCAGGAACACTTAGAGAATGGCCTATTTATGGCCCTCTCTGCAATTAGGTATAAAAGGTTGGAGATGTGTATTCCTCTGAAAGTGTTTATGTATCACGTTGGCAAGGAGGCGTGTAGGCATTTAATCAGTGCTTGTTGCATGAATGGCTACATACAGAATACCTAACTCAATGTAGTCAGTTAGAGTGTTTAGTTTGGAGGCAGTAGTTAGGGAGGAAGAGAGATCCAGAAATTCAAAATGGTTCGTATTTCCTTGCTATGATTGATTCTCAGAAATTAAGAGAAAAATGGGTGGTTTAAAAGTATTTTCATCTTATGCGGCTCTATATTCTACCACAAGCACAGAATGACACATCAAATTACAAAGTTTAGAATGGAAAGGTGGCTTTAATTCAGTTTATCCCCTTCCAGCAATACCCCATAACCAACATATTAACCTTGTTTCAGCCAGTTGTGGGAATCAGCAATAACCTCTTAGTTATTCTCTGTCTCCTTGCCTCTCTAACATCTTCCAAATCCAGCCTGATATGTTCTTTCAGCTGTACTCTCTTACTGGATTAGCTATTATGGACTCTTCCTTCATTATTGTTGGTTTTTTCTGGCATGGTGCCCACTCTGCAGGCCTGAGGTCTGGACCCATAGGTGGTTTGACAAGTATACACTACATGCATTGCTAGAGAAAGATTCTGTAGCAAATAATTTTCCCTCTTTTCTTACCAATACCTCAGCCTTTCTCACTTTTTAAAACATCCCATGACTCTATTTTTTTAGCTATAGTGAATCTTCCAGAATTTTGAAGTGAGACATTTAGAAACAGGATATAGGACTATGTGTATACTGAAGAAAGTGACCAGGGTGTAGATACAGTCTTTGCATTTAATTTATACATTCACAGGGCAAATTTGATATCCAGCTGCATTCATGAAATGGGACTAACTTGAAGCTGGTGATAGCTGGTGTGCTGGTCCATTGTGCCTTCAAAAGAAAGTACCAGAATGACACCTTCAAAGAGTCAGTCTCATGTGTAAGCATTCTGGAATTCATAATCACCCACAGAGCTTCAGAGCGCTGGGCAGTTAGTAAGACTCTGGGGGAAAATTAACTGCAGTTGAGTAAAGCTTCGAATAATCTCTTGTTCTGGCATTCCCAGAATGGTGGGCCATCAAGGCAGCCCATCTCTGAAGCAGAGCTAAGAAAGAGTCACATAAAGGGAAGCAGGCAGGACACCAAAACCAAACTTGGCGTATTTCATGCTAGTTCTAGAAACATCGATGCATTCACTAAACTAAATTTAACTAGCTAAACCATCTGTAATGTGATGTTTCATTTTCTTTTCTTTCCTTTTTTTCTTTTTTGCATTTTTGTCATTGTGAGAATGTTTTAGAGATTATTGACCTGATGAACTGGAATCCTGGACATAGTTTGTCACTCCACAGAGAAAATGCAAATCTCCTTTTTGCCAAAGTGACATTTGATGCTATTTTGAGAAGTTCTCAAATTGTCTTAAATCTCACCCTAAGCACTTTGGTCAAAGCTTAAAGATTTTAGTTAGCAAGAGTAGAAGCTGAGCCCTGAGTATGACTTATTTTTTAAATTAGGGAATAAATGAAAGGATAAATCATTTCATTAATAACTGAAAACCTAATGGAAGTGAATGTGGAGATCCTGTGCTACTGCCACTTTGGTTTTCCTCCCATCATTCCCAAAGTCTCTTCATATTTACTGGGCGTGTTTTTGCATTTTTGCTTCATACATCTTTCTTTGGTAACAGACCTGTTGGCATTCATCTCTGTCTCTTTGTATATGTTAACAGGTAAAAAGAGAAAAAGAAAATTTTCTCCTTCAAGATATTTCTGAGTTTTAACTTAGTGTTTCTTGATTTCATTGAGGACCCCTCCCCTGGATACTACCACAGTTGAGTCTTTTAGAACAAATGAAGTAATGCAGATGAAAGCAAAATCAATTCCAATTTGAAACAAATAATGTCCCTTACAGGGCTCTCAGAAAAATGGGAGTTTAGTGTAATTAGTAAGATGAAGTAGGAAACCCGTTCATGGGCTTCTCAATATGTCTTGATCTGGGATTGCTGGAGAATGTAAATTTTCTTTGTGTTTTATTAGATTTCAGTTGCATTCAAATGGATTTGAAATGTGTGTATGTACAATTAGTAACACCTTATTCAAGTTAGTGTCTATGCATTTTATTCTATGGTTTATCATATTCATATGGTTTATCATGTATGCCTCAGATATAATAACCAGGTGTGTTGTCTGATTGACAGACATTCTAGTTTGTGAGATAGAAAATAAGAGAAGTTAGAACCCAAGATCTGGTTCTGATTCTATCATGTCTTTAATTAAATTAATGGTATTTAATTAAACCTAAGGGAAGGCTTCTAATCCCTATTAATTTCCTTAAATGAGAAATAGGACTAAATACTTTCTGTCATCCCCTCTGCCTTTTAAACATGGAAATTCCCCATGGAATACTACTAAATTATAGAAACACATAGAAACAATTAACTTCAGACTAATGTGAAATAACAATAATTTTGCAAAATTTTTTGGCAATTAATTAAAAAAATTTTTTTGAAGGGACTCCCCTTATACATTTTGAATGAAGGAGATTATAATAGAATAGCATAATATAGAGAAAATATGTTTTATGAAAGTTTAAATTGATGCGGGCAGTGTTCTGTGTTTTTAATAAAGTAATAACATTCTCCTGGCCAAAATGTAGAACATGTATTATGATAAGCTGGAATGTATCAGTAGATATTAAGATAAAATATTTGACATTGAGAATATCCCAGAAGCCCAGGACACATGGTTATCACCTTTCTAAGGCAGTCACCTGGGCAGGTGATCAACAACTTGCCTGAATACATTAAATTTAAATATGTAAATAAAATCAAGGTTCACTTGATAGAATCGCCAGTTGATTTGACATGTACACGTGAAGTTTAAAATATTAGTACACATTCAAATCTTGATGAAAATAATTATTTTTGGTACTGAGGATCAAATTATTTTCGGTACTGTTTACACATACACTCTTAAAAGAAATCTACTTTAACTACTACAGGTCACTTTCATTGATTTTCAAAGTTTTAACATTTTAATCACTTTTTATTATTCACCACATAGAGATTTTAACTGGCAACCACTTAGGACTTCAATGTATCTTAATTTCATCTCAGAAAATACAGATGTATTTGAGTATGTAGGACACAATTTCCATGGGTTTATTGGTAGAATAAAAATAGTCAATATAGAAAATTAGGAGGCCGGAAATCTTTGGGGAAGATTTGGATGGAGGAAAGCAAGGCAGGTATTTATACTTCCCAATTTTTTCCTGGTTGACTTATAATTATTTCTCACACTCAGTTCAGCCTTCTTCCTCCCTGAAGCCTCCCTTATATCCCCAGTGGGGCAGAGTGCCCCTGCCTCAATCTCCCATCAGATCTTGGGCACATGTCTATCTGACCAAAAGCACTAGTACAGAGCTACTATATGTCTGCCTCCTGTGAACCCTTAAGCAGAGGAGCCTAAGCACAAAGTGGGAAGGAACTTAATAATTTATTACTGTGTAGCAAAAGGATTTGTGAGAGACAGTAGCATTTTAGGACTTCAAAGGCCACAGCCAAATAAAATGGATAATCAATGTCGATTCTTACCCATTCACATCCCCATTCACAAAAGGAGGGCCGGCTAAGTGGCGCGTTGGTTGGGAGCTGGCTTGGGCCGCCAGAGGGCCCCAGTTCAGATCTCACATATGAGGGCCAATGACACTGCCCTCCACAGCTAAGATGCTGAACAACAGCTCAACCTGGAGCTGAGCTGCCATGAGTCGCCGGCAATGGGGTAGGCTGCAGCCCCTGTGGCAGTGGGTTGCCATGGGCTACCGTGTGTAGCCAGCAGCCAGGGCTGTGTGCCAGCAGCCCCCAATTCCCCAATAAAAATCTAAAAAAAAAAGAAG
>NW_017732377.1:186575-187683 GCF_001890085.2 Hipposideros armiger | reverse complement strand
GCAGTGGGTTGCCATGGGCTACCGTGTGTAGCCAGCAGCCAGCGTGAGTGGCCAGCATCAGCCATGAGTGGCTGTCCAGAAGCCGGCGACTGATATGCCTCGCCTGGGAAGAGCGCAATGATGGTGTCAACTTGGGCCAGTGAAGCAACGTCTTCCATAACTAGACTGAAGAACAAAAGGACAGCAACTTGTCTGTTCCCTTTCCCCCAGTTCCCCAGCCCTGTTCCCATCCTCCAATTCCCCAATAAAAATCTTTAAAAAAAAAAAGTGAAAAGGAAAGAAACTCCCCTTAGAGTAACAGGTTATATACAAAGTTAGGAACAGGTAGTCCAAAAAAGAATCAGAGAAGAGCCTTGCAAAAATACATTTAAGTCAATAATGAAATATTCTTACTGTTTAATTCAGGTAATTATTATGAGCTGAGTATGTGATCTGCATCATACAAAGTAAAAAATCTGACTAATATTAACTCTTGAGCTAAAAAATTTGCCTGCAGTTCCCCACTGACTTACTGATATTATTAAAACTGTTTCTGTTGGAGGCAATGCCTCCTATAATTTGGCCCCCTCTACTTTTTCAGCTTTACTACCTGCCAGGTCATAGTGCAGCTGCTCATTCCAGGAATGCAGAAATTCCCAGGAGCCATGTCATTTTTCATTCATTTATTAAGCTCCCAATGTCTCACCAATCTTTGCATTCCTAGTACTTAGCACAGTTCTTGACACATAATCAATATTCCATAAATATTCACTGAATAAACAAATGAGTAAGTGTTGTAAAACAATGGACAATTGCTGGAGAAGTGAAGGAAACAGAGTTTGCTCCAGTGTCACTGGAGGAAACCAATTCACATACTGGGAGCATCTGGCCAGCTCAATAAGATCAACGAAGGTGAGTGGTATAGAGAGAGATGAGGGAAATGACAGATGTTTTAAGATTACACTGACTTGAAGTGGTCAGGAAGACCTCCTGAAGGAGAGAGGAAAGAATTAGTAGTTTTTAAGTAACTATGGTTGTGAATGCCTTCTGGGTAGAAGTAAGATTAGATAGATAGATAGATAGATAGATAGATAGATAGATAGATAGATAGATAGATAGATAGATAGAT
>NW_017732377.1:79248-186550 GCF_001890085.2 Hipposideros armiger | reverse complement strand
GATAGATAGATAGATAGATAGATAGATAGATAGATAGATAGATAGATAGATAGATAGATAGATAGATAGATAGATAGATAAATAGATGATAGGTAGATGAAGGTAGATGATAAATAGATAAATAGATAGATGATAGATAGATAGAACAAACACTAGTGTATGATTATGCTGTGAAAGGTTCGCCACAGTATGAGAAGCAGACAGCAGAGAGTCTTGGAAAGCATTGCCTTTGAGAATACATGGGGAGGGAAGAAACCCTCCTATTCTACAGCCATTTTCGAAAGTTGAAAGATTACCTATGAGAAACGGTGTGTGGGGGGGAGGGTTAATTGTGATCTATTCTCTATCTAACAGGAAAGCTAGCTTTAAAATGAAAACAAGGAAACAAAACCACATGATTCATTGACAGTGCTTCTCAAACTTCAGGTGTGTCTGATTCCCCTCATGGGCTGTTAAAATGCAGATTTCTGCCCCTCCCCCATGCCCCCAAGGTTCTGATTCGTAAGCTCTGAGGTGGGACCTGAGAATTGGAGTTTCTAACAAGTTCCCAGGACCACACCTCAGGTCCTGTGCTTGGTTCGTCTGCCTAGAAATTTCGAAGATTCCAGTGGTGAGACAGGTGAGCTGGGGGCTGCAGTGGGCAGCGCTCATGTCGAGGAACCAGCAGATGGACAGAAGCCTGGGGTGGCAGCTCTTCCCACGGGCTTTCAGCTGAATTTCAGACAATTTAGTTATGAGCAAAAGTCCGCTTTATTACAGACCTGCTGCATGGGAGGGGAGGGAGGCCTCTCCACGGCCAAAGATTTCTCTCTTGATAAGAGACATTGTAGAAAACAAAGGTAGTTAGATGGTCTTTCACGGAATATATACGTGAAGGAAATCAAGTCTGTTTAAATATCCTTAGAGTCTTGACCGACAGCTGGGTGGATGAGTAGCTTCTCAGGAGAGGACTTGATGTGACCAAAATCCATCAGGAAAATGCTTATGCATTTTATCAGGAATGATAGTATCTTCCCATGTGGAGGTTATAAATCAACTTAGAACAAAACTCTTAACTCGATGAGGTTTGGAACCTTTTTTTAATAGAATACACCTGGGGATGCTTGGTCCTAAGGTCATGGGAACTGGTAAATGAATGAATGAATAAGGCATGCATGTAAGCAAAGGGAAGCCAGAATTCGTGACTTATTTCTACTTTCAAAAATCCCTTGACACATGTCTGTACCACAGGCTTTTTCAACATTAAGTTATCGTGAAAAGTCTGACTGTCTTGTCCAAGATTTCAGACCTGGTGCTTCTCTGTATGCAATTATATAGGCATTGGAGTTGAAGTTATTTAGCGTTTTGATTTGTTAGAAAGAAAGGTAACTGTGAAATCTCCAAGTCTGAAAATGACATTAAGTTCTTTTAAGTTACCAGGGGTAGAATACATAAAGAGCTACGTGTGAGTCACAGAGCAGTTTCCTGTGGGCAGGTGAAGCATTAAGGAAATGAATGCAGGGAATGGAGGGTTAGCAGAGAGTTTTTATTTTAGACACAGGAAAATAATCTGGGGGTTATTATGTAAACCATTGTCTAGAGTCAGTGTGAGGCTGTTGCCAGGAAATCAGCAAAATACAGGTACTCGCTGGGAAAATATTAGAGCAGAAAACACTGCTTTATTTTTCTACTAAACTACTATTAGATAGAAATTGCATCTGGGGTTCTTTGCTTTCTATCCTCGTCAGCATGCTTCAAGAAAGACAAAAAATAAAATGTTAAGGAAAACTGAATAAATCACACCATGAAACATTTATGAATTGCCTAATATGTGCAAAGCATCTTATTCAGCAGTTGGGAAAACAAAGCCACGCTCCGTGGCCTTGCACAGGTGACAGTTTTCACTGAGAGGAGCTCGTTCGAGCCATTTAGCAGCCATGAAAACAGTTATCCTCATAAACCAATGCAAGTGAGGGAAGTGAGAAGGAGGCAGGTACTTCTCTGGGCTTGTGTCAAAGGTTAGATTTCAGCTGACTGAGTTCTGCCGTATGAAGAGACACTATTATTTTAAAAGTAGTCGAAGCCACAAGTGGAGATTTTAAAAATTATAAAACAGTAGAGCAGGGATTGAAAACTCTTTCTGAAAAAAGCCAAATAGTCAGTATTTTAGGTTTTGTGTGCCATATGGTCTTTGTTGCAGCTATTTCAACACTGCAGTGCAAAAGCAAATGAGCTCAAGCAGGATTCCGATAAAACTTTATTTATAAAAACAGGCAGTGAGCAGATTGGGCATGAAGGCCATAGTTGACTGACTCCTGGGTAGAGAATGGCTAGTGTGAGCATCGTTCTACCTGGCATGCAGGGAATGTTTGAATCTCACTACGCCCAAAAAGAGCCTACCACTGAAAAACAAATGTATGATTGCTAAATTCTTACTGAGTCAAATAAGAGGCATTTGAAGCACACTTCCAAAGTGCGTCCTTCTCTCTTCAAAGGGTGGGTCTATTGTGTTTGAATCCAGACCATTAGTGATTCCAGGGGGAAAGTGTTTTCTTCTCCTAAGAGTGTCCTCATGCAGCCTTTTATCTTCAGATAGCAAGCTTCCTGTTCACCCATTTGGTTATATTGCTGAGGTAGAGACTTCCTTCTAAGCCCGGTTCCTGGCTGTTGGCACAAATTCTGGCCTTTTTATTTCTATTTGCCCTTCTGGGGCACCTCCTTCATTTATCTCCTAAGCAGATGTTGCAGTCAGGTGCCGTATGCCTAGCTCCAAAGATTGGCATATGGGTCCAGCAAGCCTATTGTCACCCTGGGCTTGAATTTGCAGCCAGGGAAGCGGGAAGAAGACCCTCTCTGGCAGGCAGCCGAGGCCCTGGGGACCCAGCTCCGCATCCCCTAGAATGGGGTGAAACCCCAGGGGAAAAGAGGAAGGGCAGCCAGGAGAAGCCTGCCAAGTCCTGGATTTCACAGGTCTCCTCCTGGGAGCACTTTTGTTTCCTTTCCCTGCTTCTGCCTCGAATTGGCAGAGAAAAGAGAGGAAACGCCACGGAATAGAGGCACTCACGTTGGCCTTCTAATTTTGTCCTGTAGGAAACGGGCCACCCATAGTGTTGGCAAGAGGAAGGGCAGCCAGAAGGATCTGCGCCCCCCTGACCTTTGGATCCATCATGAGGAAATGGAGATGAAAAACATCGAGAAGCCGTCAGGCACGGACCCTCCTGGAAGGGACTCCCCCATCCAAAGTTGCCAAGACCTCACACCCGTCAGTCACAGCCAGTCAGAAACACAACTGGGGAGCAAAAGCACCTCCCATTCAGGTAACGCGCTCCTCTCGGCCAGTAGGGAAATCAGCCCATTCTGGACCCTACAGTGGTGTCCTCCACTCCCTTTGATGGAGATATCCTTCCCTCTCATTTGTAGGTTACCGATAGTTAAAAATAATCTGAGGTAAATGTGGTTGATTAACCTTCAGTCCCATCACCCTGTGGCCTGCCATTTATAATTGCATTGCTTCTTGGAACTTCTAAGAGGTAAGACGTGATACCATTGGGAAATACTGAAATGGGACGCCTAAATGAATTTTTTGCTTTTTGTTAAATTTTGAACAAAAGTTTTGTCAAGGCAATCAAATTTGAAGGCATTTTGTACATTTTATTTAGTTCTCCATGTCTATGGATAATTGAAAGTTGATTTTAAATTTGCTGTCAATTTCTTGCTTTAAAAAAATCACATCAGGGACACTTAAAGTCTGACAACATTGACTGTTCTGTTACTTTGCCTTGATTACCACGGGGATCAACTGTCATCCCATGCAATCACATTATATGATGACTAGCATAGTTTCAGGGAGTCTAACTGAAGGCTCTGTTGGTGTACAAAGTGCTTTAAAGGGGAAAAAAAAGCCTACTGTTTAGTAATTTGGTACAGAACAATCTATGTCCTGGAATAACTAAGAAATCTAGAAAGTGATGGTAAAATATTTCACTTTCTGTGGGTCCTCATATTTTCAAAATACTTATGGAACATTGAATAGTTAACCAAGTATTCTCACCAAAAGAAACCTCTTGGTCTACTCATGATGTGTTTGTAGAATGAGTAGCTGTTCTTTTTAAACTAGATTAAAATTTGTGTAACTGGTTAACGAGACTTCCTCAGCTTACTGAGACTTCAGTTACTGAGTTTTAATCATGACTTTCTGAGTATTCCTTTTCTACACCTTAAGTAATATCTCAAGCGGAGTCTCTAACTCTTCTGTCACGTTCAGTTAGAAAACTACAGTTCAGTTCTATTAAAAACTACAATCCAAAGTTTAAACGAAGGATTCTTTTTCCCCTGTGGACCAGCTAGACTTTTGGCTCTCAGGACTGGGGTCACAATTTGTTCTTTAAATCCTTTTACACCTTGGAGTGAAGTGGAGTGGTGCGGGTGAGACAGAAGAACAGAGTGCAGTCTGTTTCAGAAACACCTTTACTTATTCCTCCTGTCTGCTCTTCCTGGCATATGGAGGGATGCAGAGGGGAGGTGACGAGGAGACAGGAGAAAGGTGAGGAAGGAGGAAAGAAAGGGCAGTTTGAAGTTCTTCACTACTTTTCTGGGCACTTGGACTATCCTTATGTGGCATCCAAATCCCAGGTCTCATGAAACACTAGTATGAATTCTGTATGAGACCCTGTGGGATCCCTCCACTGGCCAATTCCATGAATTGGGATGTCAAGTCAGAGCTTAACCCTCTCCTACCGGGATCAGCTCTACCTTTGACCCTCACTGGTGCTCTCTGGGGTCACCTCCATTTGGATGAATTCCAGCAAGAGGATTCAAGCCTCACCAACTTTCCAAGGGCCGACTTGATCCGGAGGACACACCTACATCTTTGCCAGTCCAAATAATGAGAGCACTCATAAGCCACACTGGTTTGCTCTCAAGCATTGCTCTGGTCAGAAACCTCTTCCTCTGGTTAAATAGGCACAGGGTAGGCCAGCAAGCCAAGCAGAAGAAGGCTTCTACTTGGAGGATGAATGAAAAAGGCTGATCTCTTTTGCAGGAACCTGAACACTTTCCAGGTATTTATTCTTCTATCTTTGTTTCTTACTGGACATCAGAAGGGGAGAACACCTCTCCGCTTCCACTGCTGGGGGATACAGTTGTCTCCTAGCCCTCAGAAGGGTTCGCCAGTGGTTTTTAGGCTCCTTCTTCTTGACCTTTCCCTTCATCTTTTGTATACTCAGATGATGTTTGTGGCCAGCCAGACTCGATAGACTGTCTCTCAATAAGTCCTGGGAGAAGTTTAACTCCAACTGATGGCTGTTTTCTTTAGCATGAGAGAATACTTATTTTTAATTTGAGGACCTACTTGCCAACTCTATAATAACAAGGAAAGAAGCACTCAAACTCCTGCTAGTTATACTTTCCATTAAGTGTTCTCTGTGCTGTCCCGATTAAAGAAACAAAGCTCCGTGTCAGTGAGTAGTAGAGTAGTATACTTTTTTTTGAAAGATTTTAATTGGGGAATTGGGGGATGGAAACAGCAATGGGGAATCGGGGAAGGGGAACAGACAAGATGCTGTCCTTTTGTTCTTCAGTCTAGTTGTGGAGGACGATGCTTCACTGGCCCAAGTTGGCACCATCATTGCGCTCTTCCCGGGCAAGGCACATCAGTCGCCGACTTCTGGACGGCTGCTCATGGTGGCTGCTGGCCGCTCACGCTGGCTGCTGGCTACACACGGTAGACCATGGCAACCCACTGCAGCAGGGGACTGCAGCCTACACTGTTGCCAGCGACCCACAGCAGCCCAGCTCCAGGTCGAGCCGCCATTCAGCATCTTAGCTGTAGAGGGCAGTGTCACCGGCCCTTACATGTGGGATCCGAACCGGGGCCCTCTGGCATCCCAAGCCAGCCCTCAACCAACGTGCCACTCGGCCGGCCCTAGAGTAGTATACCTTTTTTTTTTTAGCTGAGCCATCCTGCCACCTGTTGGCAGCTCAGCAGCTGCTCAGCTCGGGCCGGGACTCGAACCACTGTTNTTTAGCTGAGCCATCCTGCCACCTGTTGGCAGCTCAGCAGCTGCTCAGCTCGGGCCGGGACTCGAACCACTGTTGCTCAGAGCTCAAACTCTTGAGCATAGAGTAGTATATTTAATGACACACACCATTCAGAGCTTCAGTTTTGTTTCTCTCCACATATATTCTTATTAACTTTTCAAATCTGCGTATATCATTCTTTCTTATTATTGTAATGACTCTATAGTATGGCATTTTAGTGAATCATAATATATTTATATAAATATGCCTAACTTTACTTTTTTTTTTTTTTAAGATTCTGATTTTAATTGGGGAATTGGGGAGGGGAACAGTGTTAGGGTATTGGAGAAAGGGAATAGTATGGTTTTCCAGGACCTATCAGCTCCAACTCAGGTTGTTGTTATTCAATCTTAGTTGTGGAGGGCGCACGCTCAGCTCCAAGTCTAGTCACCACTTTCAGTCGAGTTGCGGGAGGGGGGGGTGGGGGCATAATTCACCATCCCATGTGAGAGTCAAACTGGCAACCTTGTTGCACACTGAGCCATCTGGCCACCCGTTGGCATGCTCAGCTCAAGGTGCCGTGTTCAATCTTAGTTGTGGGGGGGGGGAAGAGGGGATGCACAGCCCACCATCCCATGCAGGAGTCGAACCAGCAACCTTGCTGCTAAGAACACGTGCTGTCGGCAGCTCGGCCCAGGCACAGTTCACTGGTCCATGTGGGAATCGATCCTGTGACCCTGTTGCTCGGAGCTTACTCTCTTCACCAACTGAGCCACTCGGCAGGCCCTGCCTAACTTTACTTTTGAAGAATGTAGTTTATTTTCTGTATTTTTACAATAAGATTTAATGTCTTTGGACCTTAAGTACTCATTGCATAAATTGTGGTAAATTCATACAATTGAATGTTATTGGGCTATGAAAAATTGTATTACTGAGTGATTTATTGACAGAGAAAGATTTTCATGTTATTTTCTTAAGAAGGCTTACAAAATATGTATGGTATGATGCCACTTTTGATAAATATATTAATATATACCTTCTCACTTTCACACGCATGTGCAAAAATTTTACATAACGAAATATAAATGATGTTATTTTCTGGGTAAAGAGGTTAGGGTAAATTTTATTTCTATTTTCACAGTAAATGTATATTGATTAGGTAACAAGAAAGTAGATATTATTATTTAAAACATCAGTAAAGTGAAGAAAGGCATTGGAGTACCTGGCTAGAAATGATTCAGTGTTACATCACTGAAGAGGGTGCTCCTCTCAGGAGGTTGGTTTCTCTTTTAGGTCAAGACACAGAAGAAGCAGGGAGTTCCATGTCCACTTTGGAGCGGTCACTGGCTGCACGCCGAGCCACCCGGGCCAAACTCATGATGCCTATGGACGCCCAGTCCAACAATCCTGGTGAGTCAAGATTCGTACCACGGTGGAGACATGAAGGGCTTCCTCTTTGTATCACTTCTGTATCAATTATCAGAAACTAATTAAAGTTTTCCCTGAACTTTCTGGGCAAAGGGACAAAATGATGAATGACTAAAACCATATTATTTGTAAACAGAAGTCAGAATTTTCACTTTGTTATTATTGTATTTGTTGTATACCATGAAATGATCTGGCAAATAGCTAGATATCTAAGAAATTGTAAAAAATATGAATTGGTGTAAAAAGAGCTGAAATTTCTGTCAGTGTTATTGATCTTATACTAATGATCACCTTCATAGCTTTTTTTTACTTTTTTAGTAGGTCCAATTTTCAGACTTAAATAATCTGGCACCTTTAAAATAATTATTGACAGATACTCGCTTAGTACCCACTTCTTGTTGAAGTTTTCTGTCATAATCCCATATTCACTGAAGATATTAGTGTCTGAGGATCACTTCTTTTCCAATTACCTCTGTGATCAATCTTGGTAATTACAATGCCATGCAAACCATCCATCCAGTGCCCTCAGCTGTTAGCCCCTTTATGTTACCTGAAAAGATATTGGCTCTTTCCCACCTCAGCTCATCAATTCCATGTCATGCACTAAACCAATAATTGCACCCCCTACAAAAAATGTCCGTTTCTATCATCCCTTTTCCTAGCACTTATTACTTTCCTCCTCACTTATTTGATTGCTCCCTTGCCAACAATTCTTCAATCCCACTACAACCTCCAATCCATTAACTCTGCCATCTTCCCAGTATTACTCATTGCCTCATGTCCTCACATCCATCCAACCTCAGCTCCTGATCCATCATCATTGATCATTTTCACTCCCTTGCAAACACCCTCATTTGCCTTGGTCTTTCTTCCCCACCGTATCACCTGAAAACACTCGACCCTGGTTAAATTAGCTCCTCTACCAACTCTTACTTGTACCTTAACTGCTTTGTCTGGAGAAAAACATATAACCTGCCTACTGGGAATTTATGACCACAAAGCCATGGTGAACTGTCATCTATTTTGAAATGCCAGTTTGTCTTGTCATTCATTTTCTCACTTTGTAAGGTGAATGTCTTATACCTATTCTTACTTTTCAGACTCCCAATACCTCTCTCTTTTCCCCACTCTCAGCTAATAATCTTGCTTCTTATATCACCAAGAAGAGAGAAGCATTCAGATAATGGCATCCTTACATTTCCATAAAATCTGGTTGATCTGTTTGTGCTATTGAAGGCCAGCTCTTTCCCTTGTGAACATCCCTTCATATATGTTTAGGGACTCTTAAGTAGTTATCCCTTCCTGTTTCCATAGCATCAGCTTTCTGTCCCACTGATAACTCCAATAAGAATGCAATCATTCTCTCACAACTCCTGTTTTACAACACCTTCACTTGATACCACTTTTCCCTCCAACTGAAGCCTCATTCCTCTGCTTTTCTGAAAAAACTCCTTTAAAAGTTGTGTATACTTACTTTTTCCTCTTTCAGCCTTCCTTATTGGTTTAAATACAGCTTCCCAGTCCTTCTTCACTGAAGCCATGGTTAGGTTGCCATGGTGATCAGTAATCTCCACATTATCAAATCAAATGGTCAGTTCTCAGGTGCTCAGCAAAATTTGACATAGCTTCTCACTCTTTTTCCTGAAACACGTTCTTCACTTGACTTGTACTATACTAAATGCTCCTGGTTTTCTTTCTATCCCACCAGCTGCTTGTTCCCAGTATCCTGAACTCATACCTCCTCTTCCTCCCAATCTCCAAGAGTCAGAGAGTGTCCCAGGCCTCAATCTTCAAGCTTCTCGTTTTTATCTACATTAACTTCTTTTTTCTTTTATTTTTTTATTTTGGTAACTTCACTTCTTAGATGATCATCTAGTACCAATGTCCTTAATGCCATCTGAATGCTCATTAATCCCAAACTTAATCTGTAGCTTAAAGTCTTCCCAGAACACACATCAACTTCCATATCAAACGCTGACTCAACTTCTCCAAATGGCTGTCTCATAGGCAAGCCATCTATATTCATAATGGAAAGCTTGCTCTCCCATAATCCCCTCCCCGCAACTCCAAACTTGATCCCCCTACTATTTTTCTCCATTTTATACATGGCACCACTGTTGATTCATTTACTCTTGTTAAACACTTTAGTTTCATGCTTCTTGATGCTGATTTTCTCTCACCCAAAATTTAATCTTTTACCAAATGCTATACTTCTTGCTTCCAAAACCTGTCCAAATCTTCCCATCTTCACTGATCGGCCCATATCCAAGACACCACCATCTCTTACAGGTTACAGATGATAGCCACAAGTGTGTAACTACTCTTTCTTTAACTCTTGACCCTAAAGTAAGCTGTCTACACATCAGCCTTTCAATATATGAATCAGATCATGTCACTCCTCTTGACTTTCCATCACAGAGAGAACAAAATCCAGTGATTTTCCCATGTCCTTCAAGCGGCCCTGTTATCCAGCCTCTAACCGTATCCCCCACATCATCTCCTGCTACTCTTCTTGGTAATCCATTTCAGTCACATAGCCCTCTGCTCTGTTTTCTGGATAATAACGCGCATTCCAACTCAGGGACTTTTCGCTTACTGTTCTCTTTGTCCAGAATCTCTTTTCATAGATATTTACGTGCCTATTCTCTCATATCATTCAGGCCTGTGTTCAGCCATCACCACCACAAATAAGTCTTCCCTGACCGTTGCCTAGCATAGCATCTTTGGTCACTGTCTACCCTCTTTATCTGGCTTCATTTTTCTTTATTGTGTATGACCATCTTACTTGCATTTTTGTGTTTACTATTTGTTTCCCATATTTTAATGTAATCTGTATGAAGGCAGAGATTCTGCCTGTTTTGATCACTTTGTATCCTCAATACCCAGAACACAGCCAGCACAGGGTAAGCACACAGTCCATACAATTTAGTCAAATGAATGAATGAATGGTTCTTTCCTACTTACTATATATCATATCTCCTCTATATTCCAATAGATCTCTCAGTTTTACTATAATGAGTGCAAAAACTTACGTGGAATTTATAATGAATGACAACTGTTCAACTCATGGGGTAGACACTATTATTATTACTGATAAGTGAACTGAGGTTTGGAGAGTTTAAGTACCTAGCTAGAATTCACACAGTGAGTAAATGGCAGAGCCAGAATTTGGACTCAGAAGGCCTGGCTTCAGAGTTCTGCACTCTAATCATTTTGCTCCCAGCTGTAATATTTTGTGAAACTTTTGTCCTTTTTCTTTCATCCCTTTTACTACATAGAGAGACTTTGTACACTTAGCTGCCTCTATTCTTTTCTCCTCCAGCCACTTTCTCTTGTAACTAGGTTCTTTCTGTGCCAATCTTCTATAGCTTTCTTCTTAAAAATCATTGTGCTTCATTATCTTTGTGGGCCTTTTTGTCTAATATATACCTACCTCATCCAATAAGTTCCCATACCCTGTTGATTTTTCTTCCGCAATATCATTTGAATGCCTGCCTACCTTCTCATTCCCAAGAGTCATATTTTTATTCTATTCATTACGATCTCACATCTGAACATCGAAATAGCTTCACACTTAGTATTCCTCTCTCTAGTATTCCAGGCTCTTTTGTATTCTACTTGCCAGATTTCTCCCTAAAACAACTTGAACATGGCATTCTACTCCATAAATTTCCCCAATGGCTCTCCATTATCTACCAAGAAAAACTTGCAAATTCCTTAGCATATCAGGTATGAGTCTACATTGGCCAGTCCACTAGCATGCATTGCCTGTTATTTATTTTTTTCCTTCTGAACACTTCTTTTCTTTTGGAATGCCTCAGTGGCTATCTCTACCTAACAAAGCTCTATGCATCTTTCAAAGATCACAGCAGATACTGATGCCCTCATAAATTCTCTCTTTTCTGATTACTTCATCCGGAAATGATGGCTTCCTTTCTCATGTTTGAATAGCATTTCTTTATACCACTTTTGTGGCATGAATTATACGTAGTAATGCCTCATCTTCTTAGATATTCGAGTCCAAACCGTCCCTCCTCTAACAGGTTGTGGATTACATGATAGGGAGGGAATGTATCTGATTAATCTTTATATTCACACATTGGAGCAAGAATTAGTGCTTTCTAAATCTCACATGACTGAATAAAGACGTCAATGTATTATAAGAATGCCTCGTGTTGGTAACACATCAGTGTTTTGGGACTTTTAAAAATCAGTTCTAGATAGATTATCTTCTAATAAAACTTTCTGATCTATTAAAGGCAGTTCAAATTGTTTACAATCAACAGACAGGGAAACAAAGGGCTTAGAAAGAGACATGAAATGGAATCTAGCAAGTATTGAGAACTTCTGAATGTTATTCATATGCTAAATACCTTGATAATTATTATTTTCTTTAATCCTCATAATATTATCATATGATGAAATTATTCTCATTTTACAAATGGAAAACAGAGACTCAGACAGCTTAAGAAACTTACTCTAAGACACACCAGGGCACCTTTGAACCTTTGTGGTACACTGCTTTTCCGAGGATGACGAGGTCTTGCATGACTTATATTGTTCATATTCTTTATTTAAAGATTTTTTTTGATGGTAGCATCTCCAATGTACAAATATAAAAACCAGTGTTCTGAGAGTCAGAACCCAAAACCTACTCTTGGTCTATTCACGGCACTGTGCTGTCTCATGTTGTCACCTCAAGCTCTGAATTGCTCTATGACAAAAACAAACAAATAAACAAACAAACAAACAAACAAACAAACCTTCTCCTATTCCTAGTGTCATACTATACATAAATGGTGGCCCTAAACATTACTAGCAATTTATGTTTTTTATTATTTAAAAAATTATTATATAGTGTATGTATGTGATTTCAAAGTTAAATAGTTCTACAGAATTTATAAGGATACTCTGACCCAGCAATCCCATTCTTAAACAGATTCTACTTTTACATACATGTCCAGCAGAAATAAATGATATGCGCACCAAAAGGCATGTACCCAATTGTGTGAGGCCATGCTACCCACCATGTCATATCTTCATCATGGTGTAATTTATTCATACGAGCATAATAGACTACCAGACAGCAATGAAAATGAACAAACTAAAATGACACAAACAATATGAAGAATCTTACAGACATAATATTGCAAGACAGAAACGTAACTCATCTACATGATTCAATTATGTAAAGCTCAAAAACAGGTGAAACAATCTATGAGGTTAGAATTCAAAGGGCAGTTTCTCTTGATGAGCAGTGAGTGGTGACTAGAAATAACCGTGGGACAGCTTTTGATAGTTTCTATTGCATGCCCCAGATGATGGCTACTAGGCATTTCACTCTGGAAAATCACGGTTTCCAATATTTATATTATACTTAAAGCAAACTTCAATAAGAAATGAAGAGTCAATAGAATATATATCTTTTGAAATAACATTGTCACATTACATTCTTTGTTATCTCCAAGCCCTGTGTTGGTGAAACTCTATCAAGAAAAGGAAATTTCTTCAACATATAATCCAAGTTAACTATAAAATTCTGAAGCTTCCTGATAAATAAAATAGGCTCTTTGCAAATGACATGACTGATAAGGCCTTAGATAACTGCTGAAAAAATTATAGATCTATATCTTGGCGGGGCTATGATTTCGTTCAGAATAGTAGATGTACTGATGGCCCCACTTGTAATTATTTAGATTTACTAGGGTATCAAGTCTTGTATCAAGTCTTGTATAAGCCAAAGCACAGCATTGTGCATCTTTCTTGTCACATGTGTAAAGAAGTTTGCTGTTCCACTTAAGAATCATTATTTTTGTAAGATTGTTTTCCCCTCTTCTTTGACATTTCTCAACCATGCTCTATAAAATGTTGATTAGCAGATAAAATAGAGACTATTTAAAATATTTTTTGTTCTTAAAACCCACAGGGAGATGTATTTAATTTTATCGGAGTAAAAACAACTCTGTTTATTTATCTAAGGATATACTTCTTGGTTGAAGCATCATGTGGCATATGTACTCCTTTCCCTCAAATGCATTTCACAGCTAAGTAAGCTGATGCTCATGAGAAGCATACGAGCTGATAGCATAGGCAAGAGAACCAGGGAATTTGATTCCTGAGTCCACAGCTCTTTGCTGTAAAATGGTGGCAAAGGCTGACTCTGTTCTACATCAGCCAAAGAATTGCTTTAAATGATTGTTCCTTACTATAAAATTATAAGAAGTGAGAAGCATCAGGTATAACTTTCCTGAATCTTTAAAGGGTACATAAGGTTCATATGCTGGATTTCTTGGGAATCAGACTCTGAGAGTGTAAAATACGGGTGATTTATGAGCAAATGCTTTCTGGAATAACACCTGGGAGTGTGAGGGGTGCAGGATTGGGGGCAGAGAGAAACTGACTGCTGATACAGTTTAATGGCAGCCTTCGCTGACCCTACGGGTTGTTCTCATGATGGGACTGTCCCTCAGAGTTGTCCCAAATGAGGCTAAGCAGGAATGGACTGCTGTACCTTGTTGTGAGTAGTCGTTGATGTAGGCTTCCCCCAGGAAGTGGGGTGGAACCTGGGCCAGCAACTTCTTTGGCTGAGATTCCTGGAGAGATGTAAATTTACTTACATTTCTAGTATTTTATTATTCGATGGAACATAACTATGTGTTTGGCTTTGGAAAGCATTTGCGACCCATACTTTCTTCTGTAAAATGCTGGAGGAGAGGCAGGGAATCGGAACAAAGAAAGATCTAGACTGAAGCAGATGACCTGTTAGATCACATCAGTCATGAAATTCTAATAACAGCTGAGAGTTTTTTGGGGACAGAATCCTCTTGAATTTCATTTTTGTCTTTTTTTTTCTCTTTTCCTATAGAGAAAATAAATTAATGTAAAATCAACCTTTAAAGGAAAAAAGAAATCTCAAAAAGGTTGCCTGACAAGGCAAAGGAAGGCCCACGATTTTGCTTTTGTGATAGCTTAGGGGCTATTTAGAGTTACTGGTGTGGGGCCTTCTAGAATATTCACTATTTAAGAGCCAAGTCTTCCCTCCCCCACCCCCCTGATTCCCACCATCTGTTTTAGTCACTTGACTGCAGAAATCAAACAATGAGTTGAAGAAGCTGATAAGAAGTGAAATAAAGCTACTTGAGGAAAAGCAGATTTTAGAAACTGGAGTTCTGTTGGCTCTAGGTGCTATGCTCCCACTCTGATACACAGGTGGCCATTGGGAGGCATGGGCCTGTGAGAGGATAATCTTAACCTCTGACACATTTGATTCCAAGGCACAATCCTTGTTTGACTCATGCATACATGGTGTGAGAAGCCAGTATCCTAAGACGGGTCCCAGCTCAACAGGCTTCTGGAACTGGGCATTTATTCCATCACCCCGCAGCCCTGTGGATGCCCACATGTGACCAAGAGTGCATTCCTAGTGGTATTGAGCACACATAACCATTCCAAGCCCAGAAACACCAAGTTTCAATTATTCAAAACTCTGGAAATGGTGCCGAGGAGCCAAAAGTTCAAGGCTCTTTTAAATTTTCATTAGAAATGACATCATCGCATAACTATGATTCCAAATAATAATTTGGCAACATGATTAAGACCAGTGTTTATTCTTTGAGCCTTGAATGACATACTTCTTGCTATGAATTTCTGCAGGAGGTAGTATTTTTTTTTTAATGCAGCTCTATAGCTCACACAGTGCTGTGTAAACAACTGTATAACAGCTGGTAATGAATGAGAGTTGAAAACACAGAGATTGTGTCTTGGTAGTTCTATAAACAATGACTTTTTAAATAAAATTAATTGATTACTAATTGTATTGGATTTTTCAACTCAGCAGGTTGGTAGGATTGTGCAGGCACAGTCGAGATGTGGTTTTTAAGCTCAAGAAAAAGGTGCCTAGAGGGAGTACAGAGTCATATTTCCAGGGAGGATTTTTACAAGGCAGAAAAATGGCTTGATTATCAGAGATCCGGGGGTAATCAAGAAGGGATATGACAAAAAAAAAGAAAAACAAAAAAATAAATAAATAAAAAAAGAAGGGATCGACATAGAACTCATATAAGCAAACAACTTCAGATGATGCAGTGCAAAAAGGAATAAAGCTTTTAGAAAGATTTCCGAGAGCAATATGAAAAATAAAGATCCCTTACTTTTTAAGATTTATATCACCTAATTCTTCCTATTTTGCTAATATCTTAGAGATTTCTATGACCAAAAAACGTACTGTCTTTTGTTTTTGGACCATTCTCATCTGAGTCAAGGTCTTTGGGACAGTTTGAGGTAACTTGTAAAAGATTAAGGCAGATGTGCCCACAGTGTCTTTGGATAGTCACTGGTTTGCAGAGAAGGAAGCCGTGTGATACCTCAAGCTCATCTCAAAGAAATCCTTTGGGCCCAGATCAGAGCCTCCCTTTCCTGTGATCTCACCTTCTATTTGATGCTCGTAGGTAAAATGTCACACAGGTGCTCACAACTATTTCAGATTTCTGGACTTGACAGCCATATCTCATTTGAGAAGTTCTCAGTTGAGAAGGGCCAGACAGGAGAGAATGAAGGTTGTAGGATGCTGTAGGAACCTTCAAGTTCACCGCTAACAATGCACTCCATTTGATCTCAGGACATTTTCATAGCCACCCTTTGACAGGCACTGGTCCAGTCCCCTCCACATCATATCTCACTTTGTAAAGTGTACATAAACCACATAAAAAAATGGGCCAGCTGGGGGTAGATAAACTAAGGACCTTCCTGTAGGTCATAAATGACAGAACCAGCTTTGAACCCAGATTTTGTTTTATAATCATAATTCTAGTTATTTTCCTCCACCAGGGGAAGAACTTTATAATCTCAAAAACTTACAATGTTATAATTCCCTTGGCTTCAAATTTCAGTCACAAATGACTGTTTAGTTGTGTCCATCTTAACATATTGCCTTCCTTTTATAAGTTTAAGACAGGATTTTTGGGTTTTGTTTTTTGTTTTTTTTACTAGAACTAATTATATTTCAATGGCAATCATTTTCAATATATTGATGAAAATTTGGCTTGTCTTTTAAGTGGTTGTACTTTTAATTTGTATTTGTTTCAACAGCTTTACTGAGATATAGTTGATACATACAAAACTGTGCAAATTATGTGTAATTTGGTGATTTTTGGATCTATGCATACACCTATGAAACTATCACCACAATTAAGGTCATAGACATATACGAAGGGTGTTTTAAACAACATTTCCTATTAAATGGCATTCATCTCACTCTTGGGGGGGGGGAGATCTGATAGAGCCTTGCAGAGTGATAAGAACTACCAGCATTTATGAAGGGCTGACCCCGGCCCACCACTCTGCCTCGCTTTTCAGTGATCTCTTTACAACACCATCAAGTTGGGGTTGTTACCTTCTGCACTTTACAGATGAGAAAACGAAGACATTGAGAGCTTAAATAACTTGCTCAAGTCAACGTGTAGTCATCTTTTACTGCATAACAAAATTACCCCCAAAACCTAGCAACAGAAAAGAATTGTTTATTTTCTCAACAGCCCCTGAGGGTCAGGAATCCAGGAGCACTTAGCTGGGTAGCTCTGGCTCAGGGTCTCATGCTGTGTCATGAGGTTTCTCTCAGTCTCTTGGGCTGAGGGTCTCAGTTCTGTACCACAGGTGCCTCTCCACAAGTCTGCTGATGTGTCCTGGAGACATGGCTTTTCCCAGAGTGAGTGATCTAAATGAGAGAGAGAGAGAGAGCGAGAGAGCGAGAGAGCGAGAGAGAGAGAGAGCGAGAGAGCGAGAGAGAGAGAGAGAGAGAGAGAGAGAGAGAGGGAGAGAGGGAGAGAGGAGAGAGGGAGAGAGAGAGAGAGAGGGATCTTTCTAGCCTAATTTTGGAAGCGACATACCATCACTTCTACTATGTTCTCTTGCTCATCATATCAACCCTGGTGACATGTGACAGGGAACTTCACAGGATGTGAAGACCCATGAGGTGGGAATCCACTGGGAGGTGTCTAGATACTGACTGTGACACTGATTCACTATCGAGTGGCACAACTGGATAATGAACCCAGGCAATGTGACCTCAGTGCTTGGCTCTTTACCACTCTGTTCAGAATAATTATAGAACATGTACTGGTAAATGTTGTTACTTTTTCTAACGGGGACGTTGGTGGCATGCTGGATACGTGTGAATGCCATTCAGTGAGAATTCCTTGTCAAAGGGTACCTGAAAGTGTGAAGGAGAAAAGAATATTTACCAAAGGCAATAGACACTAAATTTCCAAATAGTCCAGATTATATACAGGTTATTATTGCAGAAAAGAGCTGGTAAGAAGCAGAATGGGAAATCATTTCACTGAAAATCTTTTCACTTCAAAAATATTACTTTTACTATTTGTCCAACTTGCCTCCTCAACAAATCTCTCAATTTCGTCAAATATCATGTTGAGAAATACTTACAGAGGGCCCCATTTCTTAAAATTGTAACTTTAAAAGAAATTTTTCACTTGAGATTCCATACAGGTCGCAATCCATGCTAACATTTTTTAAAATGTAAAAGTTTTCAAATACCAACGTGTCCTGTTCAGGGATCTAAGTAATTTGGCAAGGGAATGTCTACTTGAAAAATCTTGGTGCATCAGTGTGAGATATAAATTCAATTGCCTGCAAGCTGTGTGAGAACAGACTTTTTTTGTTGTTGTTCGTATTTGGCCACAGAGCAGAGATTTATTGAAAATGCTTGATGATATCGCTCTGAGCTGTTTTACATAAACATAGCAATGCTGTGAATGCTTTGAATGTAGTGTGACTGTGTATGTGTGCTTTAGGATCTCCAAACTGACATCTAGGGGGGAAATACCAAAAAACTCATCAATACAGTGTTATACCAAACTTTAGAATGATTCTTTTTGCAACAACTCTCTTACAAGTATAGACTTTTATGCCCTTTGAGAAATGAATCGTGGGTCAAAATACCTGAAGACTATGTCATGTCAGGAAATAAAATGAGAATTTTTGACATGCAGAAACATACAACAAGTTTATTACTTTTAAAAAGACTTTGTTGTTTGCAAACCTTTTGCACCCAGGTGAGTAGCCCAAATGCAAAACGCTTAGAAAGTGAAATTTCTTTCTTCAGTAATGAAGGATTTGGAACTGGAATATAAATTTAGTCTTGTGGTTCTCTCATTTCTCTAACTTATAGATTCGTGGCTTGCCAAGTTATTCTACATGTTTCCATTCAAATGTATTCAGCTCCAGTCAGGAGATGTTTATGAAATTCTTATTCTAAATGTATTAGAAAATATTGGTTAAGTTCAAATAATATTGATAAGGAAATGTGCACCATTTGTGGAGCGAGTGCCTTCTATATCTAAGGGAAACTCTTGGTATCACGTTTATTTATGAGTGAAAATTGTCAACACAGGGAAGGTTTTGCAATCTACCAGTCAGCCTTAATGACTAGGCAATGATACTGTTTGATTAGTAAGATGGGTGAAATCATTAAACTGACTGTCTCAAAGACTGTATTTTTCAGTTGTATAAAAACACACTTTATGTAATTATATAACTCTTATTTACAAATGTATTCAAGTCTATTGTTATTATTAGTAGTATTAATTATTACTCTAGTAGCTATACATCCCAAGAGAGTAAATAACATATCAAATCACTTAAAAAGTTTCCAGTGAGTTAAAATGACAGACTTATAAATATTACTTATAGAAAATTCTTCCTATTAACTCACTTGAAAAATATATCTCTAGGACTGCACTGTCAAAGACACAAAGACTACAAACACACTCTTCAAGGAATTTATAATCATTTGGCTAGTATCTGGCTTGTAACTCTCATTCTTTTTAAAAGTTTCCTTGTAATTTTTTTCCTTTTCTTTTTCTAGAGTCTGTTTGTGTATTTGTATATCCAGTTACTCTTTATAAAATACCTTTATTGAGGTATTGTGCTACATACCATTTATTTTCAAATTTACACTCAAGTCTTTCCAAAACTTATTTAGAGAAACTTTGTATCATCACACATTTTTAATTTAACATTTAAAATATTGTAAGTTAAATATCTGTGCAAGATGTAATTTACCACTCTTTTAAATAAATCCAAAAGCATAAAAATACCATAGCGATTTGATATCCACCATTATTCATTTACAAAATACATGAGGAAGCTCCTCTTTTACAAAGAAGAATTTATATCACTCATTTTTCCCCTTAAACTAGTACTGGCAATTCACTTTTACCACAGAATAATATACAGATGGCATCTATTTTTGTGACTTAGTATCTTTTATTCATCATTTATCTTATTTGTTTACAATATAATATTTTTATGAACTGAAGTTGTATGTTTATATTTTTAACAGCTAATTTTTTTCTTCTGGGTTGAGTTAACATTACAGTTATTATTTCTGCACAATTGTATATAAAGTCAGATTTTATTAGAAATCTATCACTTAAGGATATATGTGAAGTTTTTTAAATACACTTATTTCATATATCTGTGGATGAGTGTTACTTATTGCATAACTTGTTTTCCAGTGTTTTATTTTATTGACGTAAATACTGAGAAATTTGTTTGCATGTCTATGTGGGTGAGAGTTATAACAATAATTTTCTTTTAACCTGAGCCATCCTGCCACCTGTTGGCAGCTCAGCGGCAGCTCAGCTTGGGTGGGAATCGAACCGCTGTTGCTCAGAGCTTGCACTCTTGAGCGAGCTCTTAACCAACTGAGCCACTCAGCCGGCCCATATAAGATTTTTATAGCAATCACTCAATGATTTGAACTCCTTCCAAATTACATGCCAAAATTATGCTGTGAACTCTCACCAACAGTTATTTTTAATAGTAGATCAACTAACAACTAGGTATTATCCTCTTTCAGTTACATTGAAAGTAAAAGTTTTAGAAACTATCTGACTTTCAAAAGTATTTGTTACTTATTCAAGTTATTTATTAGTCTCATTTTCTAGGAGGTACACCTATAAAGTACTTTTATAAGGTACTTTGTCTAATACAGTGTATTAAGACAGGATTGAAAACATTGAAATATCACTTATAATACACCTTCACTAATATAGTTTTTTTGAAAAATATGTTAATCCTATTAAAATTTATATATTTTTTTCAATTCATGGAAAACAACCATCATGTAACCTGCTTAAAATAATTTGCCCTCAATGTTAAACCAATCAAATACTTGTTTCTGAAAAAGCCTTACTTCATTTTTCAATTCAAGTAAACATGTTAATATGCACTTCAATGAGTATTATAAATACACTACAAACATAAATCCTGAAATGCAATTCTAAAAGCCAGTTTACTAGAAGCAGCCTTTTTGATTTAAAGTGTTATATATTTAATATAATTAATATACATTTTAAATCGACATGTTGTTTCTAACTAATTTACAGTAATGCAATAATATAATTTCTATCTATGGTTATGAAGTTATTTATGTAAGAGCAATGTGATAAAAAAAAGGTTTTTCTTTAGTGAATGTGTGTATCTGTGAATGTCAAAAACTCCAGTAACTGGCATTTGGTGTAATTAAATAAAAATTGTGTACATAATAGAAATAACTTCATTAGTATCATAGACAGAAGTGAACTGCTGAAATTGATTATTCCAGTAGCTGGCTTCAATTTTATTGTGTGATAGTAAGAGGCGGGGAACATATTATAAGACGATATAAAATGAAGATTGACTACAATTAGAGTAAATACTTCATAATATTATATAACTGAATAGGTATTAAATAATGGAATTCAACAATGCTCACTAAACCTAGAAAATATTGTATAAGATATTTATCTGTGTGTTTAAGCCGGTATAACTAAAAAATGTTTGGTATTCCCAGAAAACATTGTTATATTTAAATTAATGTGACACTAAGCTACACTGTTTTGGCTCATGGAAGGTACTTTCTATTTACATGTAAATCCTAAGTATAATTATTGAGACTATACCTTCATTTTTTTCCTCTCCAGGGTATCTTTCTAAAGCATTACATCCTTTACAGAACTAACAGAAAATTCCCATTTCCTCAGCCCACTTTACACAACATGTTTGATTTCTGAACAACTCAACATTTTTAATGTTATTGTTCTTGCTTAATTTAAGAGTAAGAATAAGAAAAAACAAAACAACACAAGGTGGCTTTACGTGGCTTGTTAAATCACGCCTTTGTTTGAAACTACAAGAAATTTAAACCTCAGGGTAATACTCCTGAGTGAGATGCTGGAGGAGTGAGCTGCCTTTTTTAAAAAACGAAAAGGACTTTGTGGAAAAAGGTAATTAAAGGAACCTACACGATACTATGAAGAGCATGCATGGATTTGAAGATGTCAAAATTTAGCCACTTCCCTGTTGCTTGCTGTGTGGATACATATATAGGATTAAAAAACATGAATATCCTTGTTTTGCAGCTGTCGTGAGTGCCATTCCTGTGCCAACCCTAGAAAGTGCCCAGTATCCAGGAATCCTTCCATCTCCCACGTGTGGATACCCCCACCCACAGTTCACTCTCCGGCCTGTGCCCTTCCCAACACTGTCCGTGGACCGAGGTTTCGGAGCAGGAAAAAGTCAGTGTATTTTCCTTTTTTAAAAATTTTTATTTTAACTGACAACAAATGAATAACACCAAGGATGTCTTCTCAAGTGTGTAGCATTTTGATGTGTTGATCCCTTGGAAAGATTGGTTTACCCATGACCTGGGCACTAGAATGTTCTTTTCCAGCATAATGAATCTTTTGGCTCCTACTCACATCCTTTTGGGCTGATTTTGTAGGATCTTTCCATTGTCCTCTCCACTGACAAGATACAAAATGGTGGCGAAAAAAAAACGGATATATGGTTCAGTTAAACAATGAGTTGATGGGTGCTTGAAATTTCATTTAGCATAGTGCCCTCAAGGTCCAGCCATGTTGTCACAAAGAGCAGAGTGCCTACTTTCTCATAGCTGAACAATATTCCATTGTGTGTATGTACCACGTCTTTATTTATTCATCTATTGATGGACACTCTGGTTGTTTCCTTATCTTGATTACCGTGAATAATGCTGCAATGAACACGAGAGTGCAGAAGTCTCTACGAGATACTGATTTTGTTGCCTTTGAATACAGTATACCTAGAAGAAGGATTGCTGAATCAGATGGTAGTTCTATTTTTAATTTTTGAGGAACCTCTATACTGTTTTCCGTAAGGGCCGCACCAATTTACATTCCCACCAACAATGTAAAAGGGTTCGCTTTTCTCCACATCTTTGCCAACACTTGTTATCTCTTGTCTTTTTGATGATAGCTGTTCTAACAGTTTTAACAGGTGATATCTGGTTGTGGTTCTGATGTGCATTTCGCTAATGATTAGTGATGTCAAGCACCTTGTCATGTACCTGTTAGCCATTTGTATGTCCTCTTTGGAAAAACGTCCATTTGGTTTCTCTGCCCTTTTTTTCATTTGATTGATTGGATTATTTTTGCTATTGAGTTTTATCAGTTTTTTAAGTATTTGAATATTCACCCCTTATCAGATATGCAGTCTGCAAATATTTTCTCCCATCCCTTCGGTTGCATTTTGCATTTTCATTTTGCTCATGGTTTTGTTTGCTGTGTGGAAGCTTTTTAATTTCTTTATTTTTCTACTTGTTTACTTTTACTTTTGTTGCCTTTGCTTTTGGTGTCAAATTAAAAAAAAATCATTGCTAAGATCAATGTCAAGGAGCTTATGCCTGTGTTTTCTTCTAGGAGTTTTATAGATTCAGGTCTTAGATTTAAGTTCTTAATCCATTTTGAGTTGATTTCTGGTTTTTGTATGGCGTGAAATAGAGGCCCAATTTCATTTTTTTATGTGACAATTTAGTTTTCCAAGCACCATTATTGAAGAGGATATCCTTTTTCTATTTTACATTCTTGGCTACTTTGTCATAAATTAATTGACCTATATGTATGGGTACATTTCTGAGCTCCCTATTCTGTCTTATTGATCTATTTTTTGTGTGGCAATATCATACTGTTTTAGTTACTATAGCTTTGTAATATAGTTTGAAATCAGGAAGTGTGATGTTTCCAGCTTTGTTCTTCTTTCTTAAGATTGGTTTGGCTGTTTGGGGTCTTTTGTGGTTCCATATAAATTTTAGGATTTTTTTTCTATTTCTGTGAAAAATATCATTGGAATTTAATAGGGCTAACAATGAATCTGTAGATCACTTTGGACAATATGGGTATTTTAACAATATTAATATTTTTTAATTGATGAGCATGGAATATCTTTCCATTTATTTGTGCCTTCTTCAGTTTCTTTCATCAGTGTCTTACAGTTTTCATCATACAGATCATTCCCTCCTTAATTAAATTGATTCCTAAATATTTTATTCTTTTTGATGCTATTGTAAATGAGATCGAATTCTTAATTTTTTAAATAGTTTGTGTGAATATACATAGAAATGCAACCAATTTTTGTCTATTGACTTTGTATCCTCATAGTAGTATTTCATTTGTTTTAAGGAAGGTAGGAATGAAGATACTCTCAGCTATTATATATACCCTGGTGATTTTTCCACTGCCATATGCTTTGTTTTTCTTCAAGCACAGCATTTTAAAATCGATTTTATGGCTTTCTCCTCTTAGTTAAGAATAGGTGACTCAGCAGGTCCTGTGAGATAGGATGCTTTGTAATAGATAAGATGGTAACAGCAATAAAATGTATTTGTGAGGTAAGCTATATTTTCTCCAACAAAACAGGGACAGCTCTAAGAAATCATAAATTGCTTAGATATAGCAAGGTTGGAATTAAGAAGGCATCAAAAATCTGCCAAGAGAGAATTAGGTTTATTTTCTTCCTTCTCACTGCACATCATGTCTACAGAATAGAGTTGTGTGCAAAAACTCGAGGAAAAACAGTTCCCATATTGGAAGGAATTAAATGAGAAAGATGTGGGAAGTCCAACAACCAAACATATCCCAATCCCAGGACAATTAGGAAGGTGCTTCTAGTCAAAGAATTTAGAACCACAAGCCACTACTTCAAATTCTGAAATGAATTCTCCCCAGCAGAAAAGAGAGGTTTTTAGTTTAGTTTTCTCATTGGATCATTGTCTATTGCTTTCTTTTGATTTCATCTATGTCCTCTAACTTTAAGAAGGATGTGTAAGAAGAAAGTGTAGAATGACCTTATTTGTTCAGTCCAACAATACTGACACAAGACAAAGTTCATTACTTTTTTAAAATTAGAAATTAACTGTTTTATTTTATCATGTTATGTTCTGTAATTTCTTTTCCCAGTATTTTATTTACTTATTTTCTTTTTTCTTGATTTGGTACAGCATGCGAAACAGTCTCATTCTGTGAAACAGAATCACAGGGGAAATGATTTCAAAAGTCAAAGTTCAATGAAAAAGAAAACAGTAAATGAACTAGTATATATATATTTTTAATCTGTGATTCTGGACCACAGATCTGTTTCTATCTGTGGTTAGTCTTGTGTGCATTCCACTGCCCGACTGAGAGTGGGGTGGCTGTGCATATGTGGGAGCAGAGATGCCCTCTATACCTTTCACTCAATTTTGCTGTAAGTCTAAAACTTCTCTAAAAATAAGGTTTATTAAGAGAGAAAGAGAGAGGGAAAGAGAGAAGACAGAGAGAGAGAGAGAGAAAGAGAGAGAGAGAGAGAGAGAGAGAGAGAGAGAGAGAGAGAGAGAGAGAGAGGAATTTTAGTCTCTTTAATTGACGTTTATTTTGTTAATTTGTTTAAAAGTAGGGATTATTAAATAAAGTTAGTTGTAGAACTATTACGTAACATATACAATAGTATAAATATATATAATATAGCAATTCTATAAATTCACATAGAGAAACAATTCTTAACAGAGTGCTTACCTCGGTCAATTTTGAACCTCATCTAGAATCAAAAGGCATAGACATTCTACTCCTAGAAGGTTTCATAGATTTTTAAAATATATGTTCAATCATTCAACAAGGATTTTTGGAACAAAGCTATGTGCAGTGCAAAAGGAATAGGCACTAATGTGTGTTTCCAAGTGAACGCTTAAAAAAATAATAATTTTTTTTTCCTCTTTTCTAGGAAACTAAATATTCTGTAAATCACTGTCAGAAACAGTTAACTTCCAGCCATTCAGTATCGGTTTCTAAATGCCTTGGGGAGCACTAACCATCCCTGTTCTCTCTCAAGCAGAAAACATTTCATGACTCTGGCTAGAGATGTCGTATTAGTCACCTTGAGAAACAGTGAAAGACACACACAGGAAAAGAAAACTTTGACTGTGCAAGTGTGGAGATGCTCCTTCCTCCAAAGTGATCTGAAAACCTTTCGAGTTTTACAAGAGATTAATCACAAAAACCCTACTCCTGAAATTTTTGAGTCACACATAAAGCTGAACTTCTCTCCTACCATAAGGAAAATAAAGATATAGGATATAGCACATTTGCATTACACACATTTGGATTCGGTGATAAATCGATAACAATTTATATAGTTGTGATGGACAAATATTTCCTACACCTACCGATAAATATACTGTAGTTCTGATCTTAGCTTCAATAGGCAAATGAACTGGCCTTGGAGAATAAGGAGCAGTGCTGTAATTTGAAAACTTGAATCAAGAGATATTCTTGAGTCCAAGTCATCATAAAATTGGTGCCTCCATTTCCTCATCTTTGAAACAGGGAAATATTAGTGAAATTTAGATGACTTCCACTCTTCCTTTCAGTTTGAGCGTTGCCTTAGTTGGTGAGGAGGCTAGTCAACTTTGTCCATGTCCTTTTTCTGCCCCAGCTCTACCCCAAATTGGAAATCAGCTAGCAAATGGGACTTGACCTAGCAGTTTTTGGATTTTTCTCTGGGGTCTTTTCAGAAATGCAGGCTGTAAGGCACTGGCGTTACTTGGAACTATTGCATGATGCTGTTTTACCGAGATTGATGAGTGAAGCTTGCTCCTCCAAGTATTCATGTCTCAAAGTGTCTTTGCTTAGAGTTATCAGTGCGCTTTATTTCTTTCAAATATTGCAATTTTAGATAGAAGAAAAATCCTCATTTCCATCCTTGCAATATTTTTGCCTGTTATTCCGTAGCAATTTTTTTATGTGTTGACATTAATTATTATAAAGTGCCCTGAGATTTGACTCTGCTGTGTAAATGTATGCTATTTGTACAATGAATTCCTACTATTTCATCATTTGAAAACGAGTGCCTTTCCAGCACATACTTGATTCTCATTTGACTCTCTGAATTGCAGGGAGGCTGCACTCCACGGGCAAAAGGAGGTTTTCTTTGCTTTCAGAGCTCTTAGCACAGCTGAATGTCATGTTGTGAGCCAGTTTGTGTCACCCGGGTGTCCTGAAGCTGGTGCCTGAATGGGCCAAAGGAGCTCATCTGAAATGAGAGCTTTTCTCCAGTGGAGCAGTTGCTATTGTGTTTGTTGAAGAGTTTTCACTGCCTGAAATGTCAGCCAGCTCTGAAAAGCATTTCTTTTGCTCCATGTAAAATATAAAAATTATGACTTGCTCATGGAAAGCCTGTGCCTTGTCCATTGTGTTAGGTATCAAGCAAACTTGTCATTTTGAACAAAACAGAAACAGTCCCTTACGAATGACTGATACATTTAGTCTCAAGGATTGTCCCTCCCATGCCCACCTAACCCATTACATTAGGCGCTTTTCTTTTTTTTTTTTTTAGCTGAGCCATCCTGCTACCTGTTGGCAGCTCAGCGGCTGCTCAGCGGGGGGCTGGACTCGAACCGCTGTTGCTCAGAGCTCAAACTCTTGAGCGATCTCTTAACCGACTGAGCCACTCGGCCGGCCATTTAGGCGCTTTTCTTTTTACTATGTGTGTGGTACCAAGGATTGACTTCACTAAAAAGCTGGTCCATCAGGTATCAAGCCACCATTTCTCACTCAAAGAACAACATCATGGTGTTTCCAATGGGAATCATGGTGGCCGGGTGAAAACCTGGGGATGGAGACCTGGGCAGGCATACAGAGAAGTTTTATTAGTACAGCAATGCCATTAAAGAGAATAGGAATGGAAATAGCCCTAAGAAATTCAGGGCTGTCATCAGAATTCATGTGAAGCTTGAGGTTTTTAAGAAATCAAATTTCAGAAGGCTGAAAGAAAAGTACACATAAATTTTATTAAACCTGTGATCACAATATTTTCATGTAGGCCTCTTTCATTTCAAAAATGTAAGAGAAATAGAAAAGGGAAATATGACGGAAGGAATTAAGAGGAAAAAGACTCATTAAACATATTGTTTCTTTAATGGATAAAGCAGTTTTAAAAATCTGATGTGAATTAATTGCAATCAATGTTCAATAGAGAGAATTACTTAGAATGGATTTCTGAGGAAAATTGTAAACTTTCTTTCTCTAGACAGGTATTTTAATTTGATGATAGGGGCCCTTTAGTAAAAACCATCCCATTAGTAATGAAGGACCTAGATATAGGTTCCTGCAGCTACTTCTGTTTGATTTAGAGCAGAGAGGTATTTTATCTTTATTTGGACCAGTGACTATTGTTCATTTTCTCCTTTAGACTGAATATGAATCCAGAGTAAAACCTGCATAATTTTCTTTCTTTGTCTCTAAAACTATGTTTTCAACCACCTAGTTATACATTCTTGATTAAACACAAGTACACACATATTCCTAGCCCCTTTACATTCTTACAAGCATGTAGAATTTAGCTCCTTAGAACACCTACCTGAAGCCTCCATCCCTGTTGCCTTTATCTGAGAACCAACATCACCAAGAACGTGCCTTACTTAATGTTTTCCTTGCAGCTCTATACTTATCCTTGAAATTTTACATGCATGTGCGCCTCCCCTCCATCTTTGATAGCACTTCCTAGCGTAGAGATAAGCACTTCAGTTCAATCTCCTCCTGCCCCCAGACTTCTCTCCATTTTGCTGTGTTGGCTACATTTTTCTTGTTTGAAGAACTGTTTCATCAAGTCTTGGCCTGTTTTCTGGCTAGGGCTGCTATGTTGTTACATCCTGTCCTTAACCAACCCTTCATCTCCTCACTTCCATCTTTGAATAGGATAAGCCTGAAGTCTGCTCAGTGACCCAGGAGATCTCTAACCCTTTCTGAATGTAGAAAAATAAGTTTTAATAGCAATACCCTCTGAAGGCACGTTTTACTTTTGCATATCTTTAATATTATGTCTTGATCTTTGGTATCTTTAATCTCTACTCCCTTTAGCATTATCAGATTTTCTTTCTATCTCCTCTGCCCTTCGCTGACCTCACTGAGCCTCCCAGAAAGTTGTCTCAAAATTATCTCACAAACTAATTATCTTGAAATATTTCCTGGTTAAAAATTATCTTTTGAAAGTGAGATATTATCTTTTATCATTGCATTTTTTCAACTTACTCAGAAGAACTTTCTTAAGAAACAAATAATAAAAAATACTCTTATTTTACTAACACTTATACCTACCAAGCTGCTCTTTTCCTTTGCAGTTTAACTTGGACCTATTGACTTCAAATTTGAATTAATAAAGTCAAGTCACAGTGTCCTTAGCATGAGAAATGTCCTTGCAAATATGTAAGGCCACTCAACTGCATTCTCTGGAGAAAAAGTGTGTTTCTAGACACCAAACCGTCTAAATACCCAAAGGCTGTCACAGATGACTGTGCAAAACCTCTTCAAACTATAGCAACCTGACAGAAAATTACAAGGTTTGCTACCAAAGATGAGAAATTGCATTTCTGCATTTAGGCAACTTGTGCCAGTAGAGTGGCCTCTCATGTAACTTTTTAGCTGGACGTGCTCCTGTTTTATTATGGAAGATAATGATAGTGGTATTATTGGTATCATTTTATTAGCAATGCCTTTAACACCGGTAATTGATTTGTTTGATGGTTGGCATGACATGTTTAAATCACAGAAAAATTGGCATATTGGCTGGGAGATAATAATGCAGCTGTAGCCAGGTTTGGTACATTGAATTTCACTGACATTGCTACTTATGAAGGGAGAAATAATTCTTTCTTCTCGCTTCATCACCTATGATTTCAGGGCCGAGACAGTACAGGCAATATAGTGAGTGCTCTCTCTCTCTCTCTCTCTCTCTCTCTCTCTCTCTCTCTCTCTCTCTGTGTGTGTGTGTGTGTGTGTGTGTGTATCTTACTACTCTGCCTGAAAAATAGATCCATGACCTGCTGGATCTATTTCTATTGTTCAAAGGGACAGTGCTATCACCTCCCATAAATATATAAAGGAAGAAGAATTAGGATGCTCATAACTTGAAGAAGAGATTGGCCAGATCTGGGCATCTTGCTTTAAACTGACCCACAGTCCGTTCCGAGAATGTAGGTGCAGCCAGCTTTGTCCTGAAATAATGAATGGCTTTTCTTGCCTCCATTGCAGCAGTAAATGAAGGACCAAACACCCAACAGCCACCCATGTTGCCTGCCACGCAGCCTGAGCATCCCAGCAGTGAGGAGGCGCCCAGCAGAACCATCCCCACGGCCTGTGTTCGACCCACTCATCCACTCCGCAGCTTTGCTAACCCTCTGCTACCTCCGCCAATGAGTGCAATAGAACCCAAGGTCCCTTACACGCCGCTTTTGTCTCAGCCAGGTAAAGTGCCCGTTTGTTCACGTTTAAATTAGTTGTTATTGTTGGTGCCTCTGCCTAAGCGCATGAGGGTTCCTGGGAAGGCCGGATGCAACAGATCTTTTCAACACTGGTTATGTGCTCATGCCTGTTACTGATATTTGTACGCAGCTCTTAAGCATCTGCTTTACAAGCAACTGGCTGGTTGTAGTTGCCCTTCATTCCCTTGGGAACTTGTTCATTAATCCTGAATACCTGTCAAGTACCTTTAATATGTGCTATAGGTGTGCCCACTAGAGAATGCTGGGAAAGTTCCTGATTTTTCAGTCAGCCCTGCGGGTCCTAGGACTTAAGGTTACACTCCAAAACTAGAGTTAAAGGTATAAAGAAGCCTGCAAACCACTTTTTTGAGAAATGCATGTAAACGCATAATTCTGCTTTGTGCTTTTCAACAGTCAACTTCCAACGGTTCTTACTTCACAGTTCCAGGGACAGAAAGGTGTGTCAGACCCGTGTAGAGTGCAACTTCCTGATTTTAGAAGTAAAGAAATCAAAACTTACTTAGATGGAAAGCAGTGTCGCTATGATGCCTTTCTTTCTAAGAATATCAAATGGCAGAAGTGAGAACCCATCTCCAATTCCCAATGAGATATTTGTTTTATTACCTTGGCTGGCATCCAGGGGGGCTGAATCAGAGTGCCTTTTTTTGTTTCTTTTAGGGATTTGGAGGTGAAAGGGGGGGAAGAGAGGGATAAAAGAAGAAGAGAAAGTGAGATGGAAGAGGACAAGGGGGGATGAAGAAGGATGAGTGGGGAGAGCTAGAGGGTTAGGAAGAGATAGATAGGATGAAAAGCCACTAGAGAAATACGTAGACATAGAGATAAAGAACTATGTAGTACTTCAGATTATTTGGAATATTAGAATAATTTTTTTTAAAGATTTTTATTGGGGAATTGGGGGAAGAGAAACAAGTTGCTGTCCTTTTGTTCTTCAGTCTAGTTGTGGAGGACGTTGCTTCACTGGCCCAAGTTGGCACCATCATTGTGCTCTTCCCGGGCGAGGCAGATCAGTTGCCGGCTTCTGGACGGCCGCTCACAGCAGCTGCTGGCTACACATGGTAGCCCATGGTAACCCACTGCCACAAGGGCTGCAGTCTACGCCGTCGTCGGCGACTCTCGGCAGCCCAGCTCCAGGTTGAGCTGTTGTTCAGCATCTTAGCTGTAGAGGGCAGTGTCACTGGCCCTCATGTGGGATCCAAACCGGGGCCCTCTGGCATCCCAAGCCAGCTCCCAACCAATGCGCCACTTGGCCAGCCCTGGAATGTTAGAATAATTCTTAACCACCCCAGTTTATGAGGCATGATAGTCAAGTTCAGTGGTTCTAAGTAAATACGGGTGGCCCCCATACTAGACACGGGCAGCTGGATTAGCCAATCTGCCATTGTGCAGAGGCATTTGAGTGAGCTCTGGTTACTCAGAGCCATATCCTCAGCAATTTTAGTCACTGCATTAGGGCATAAACCTCATGGTGACTGCTGAAACTAAGGAAAATAAGATTGCAATGAGGAACATGATCTCTATATTATTATTAAGAATGTATCTTGTTCATGGAACAACGTTCATTGATTTGTGCTCATCACCCCTGGCAGTCACCATTCATGTGGTGCATCATATGGGTGCTCAGCTTCCAGACCCTGAGAAGTGGGATGGAGCACAGATGGGATGCAGGTTCCACTGCTTGAGATGCACACTGCACACCCGGCCTGGTATTCTGGATAGATGGCAGGTTAATTGCAACAGCTAAAAATAGCTAGTTACTGAACCTGTGCTCCTGTGCTGTGTGGCGGACATACTCCTGAAGGCTTGTAACATTGCCTTTTGTCCTTACCGTGACTTCGTGGGGTAGCTACTTTCTCCCCTCCCCCTCGACCCTGTTTCATGGACAAGGAAATTGTGATACAGAGAAATTAAGTAGCATCTTTAAGTCTCCGTAGCTAGTGAGTGATGCATCTCTTCCCACCTTCTGACTGCAGAAAGCATGGATTCTGAAATGTTGGGAACTCATGTGTACCTCTTAGTTTATGTCTAATTGATTAATGGTAGAAACAAAGAGAAATTTTTAAAAACCTATCAAATTAAATTCTTCTAAAACTGATTTTACAAAAGGGGTAACATCTGAAATAATTCTGAAATAACATTTTCTTACGAGCCTTTTGCTTAAATATAGTTGGTATGCAATACTATATTAGTGATGTTAGTTTCAAGTGTGCATTATAGCAATTCGACACTTTTATACCTTAGAGTGGGATCACCCCACTAATTCTAGTAACCATCTGTCATCGTGCAAACTGATCACAATATTATTGACTATTTTCCACTTCTTTACTCACATTTTAATGAGGAAAGGTAAGGGATTTAACTACCCTGTGCTAAAGAACACTAATTTTATAACATCAAAAAACTAGAACTCAAAACTTTATACTATTAACTTTTCTCTCTACTCGCAAGTAAAGTGTTTTTTTGTTGTTGTTGGTTTTTCCTTTTGTTTTTTAGTAACTGTGTTATATAGAGAAAAAAGAAAACTAAAAGTGATACTCTGAAGCCCATTTTAAATGAAACTTTTACAGTGATGGTAATGATTAATTTGGAACACAGGGTTTGGAAATCAACTCATGCTCCCAAGATCTATGATAGCAGTATGACCAAGAACTAATTTTAGAAAGAACATCTTACCAGTAGACTGAACAAAGCACTGGCATTGTTATTTACTAGTTATTATGTTCTTCTAGTTACAATATGATAAAGCTGCCTTAAAGTCTAACACAATGTAGCATAAATGAGGGTATTATGTCTTTAAAAGATGGGAAAAGAGTTCCTTCTCCTATGTCTACACCTATTGTCTCAAATAACAAGCATATCGGAAGAACCTCTCTCTGATTCAACGTGGGCAAGATCTCCTTTTCTTTTATTCTCATTGCACATGTATGAGCCTTCTTTTGTCTTACTATCATTCTTCTTTTCATTTGGACTATTTCTTACAAGCCAGCTCTTCTTTCACATCTTCCAGCATCTGTGGCTTGAGTTTTGGGGTTGATTTTGTATTTTTCATAGTTCCCCTTTAAAGGTTCCCCTCCCCCCGTCACCTTGAAACACACCCTGCCATCACTTTGAAATTATGAAATGCCTTTTCCTTTCATGTTTCTCCTTCATTGTCTCCCTGTGATTCCTGTTCATTTCATAATGTCTTACCTCATGATTTTCAAATAAGTTCTTCTTGCATTGCTCCTGACACATGGTAAATAGTATGCTTTTAAGAAAGGGCTGGTGTTTACTTATTCTAATAGAAAAAGAAAATTAGCAGACTGACAAATGTATTAGCTGTGACATTAACTACATGCTTCTCAGTCTAAAAGATAAAATACTTAGAGCTTTCACCAAATTTTAATTCTAAGAAAATCATTACTTTAGTCAAACTGATTGATGAAGCAAAGTCATTCTCTTGTCGGCTTCCAAAAAAAAAAAAGAAAGAAATACCTCAAATGATTTTTCTCTGAATTTCACAATAAAAGACTGCATAATTACTAATGAATTTATCTTTACTTACCACAAAGTAATTACTTGAGAAAATGGTAATGGGAGGCCTTGCTATAATTTTAAAAAATCATGCCAAACAAGAAGCTGCTTCTGCTTTGAAACGGTTGGAATCAGGATCAGCGAAGAAGCTCTTTCTCTGCTCTAATTCCAGTGTGTGGTTTTTCATGGGCATCCTTGATCTGTATCTCAGTTTGCCTTCCAACAAGACATGTGGAGGTATATTTGCAGCAGTGTTACATGAGGCACAGGGCAACACATATTACGCAGTAAGGATCTCCATGGATGGGCAGGGAGTTTTGCAGTATTTCTATAGCAAGTGGCAATTAAACAGCCATCCTGGTGTCACTACGGCTGAAATTCTGCCTACCTGAAAACACTGATTCATTCCTCATTTCCCCCCCCCCCTTCTACCTGCTGAGTTAGAAATTTAGCTTCCTAGAATCTAAGGTATTTTATGGCTTTTCTTACAATTTCATAATCACCCCGTGATAAAGTGGTTTCGTTTCTTAATGCTTCATCGATAGACGTGAATAACTGTGGGTTCTTGCACCTTTTAGGGAGGCTGCAGTCACTGCACTTTGCAAATCACAGAGATGGACATGTAAGTGATTCGGCTTAGTCCCCTTTCAGGTTAAATAGAAAATGTTTGATGGAGTGTTAAGCTTATGGCATTATAGATCTGACATCAATTCTACAAAGGAGAGAGATAGGGTGTTTTTGTTCTTTTTCTTCAACTAGTGAAAATTCCTCTTAGCTGTGAAATGATCAGCTGCACTTTAAATGAACTTGGATTAGGAGACCATTTGTCTTCTGGGGCTGTAATTCCAAAGCGAAAGAAAATGTGACCTCTTAAACAGTGACTTTTATCTCATCGCAGTGTTTTACAACACAAGCCCCTGGAGTCCTTGCATCTTGATAAAGCTGCCTCCGTGCTAGATTGTCCCTCATTTACGCATGGCATTTCGATACATTTTTATTTATAAAAGCAAAATACATAGAACATTCTCATCTTTTCAGTCTTCTAGGGATCAATGTGTCAGTGGACATGACAAAACCAAAATTCACTTCATTGTACTGCGAAATTGAGTTTGATTTTCCCTCTGCAAATTGTGGCCTGTGCTTCAATTTGTCTGAGGACAGAGGACAAGGCGTGGGTGGAAGGGGCTGACAGTGGACAACAAAGGCATTTGATTTATATTTCATGGCTGGTTGGGAAATCATACGTTCCTGTGATAGCCTGTTCTTTTCAACAGGCTTCATTTCAGTAAATATGCTATCACACAAAACCACCAATAAATTACTGTAATACTTTAATACAATTGCTTTTCGTGAGCCAATTGTAGGCCACTATTGGGGGTGTTCATCAGGATACCAGATGAACGTCCATTCTACTGAAATCAGTTATTGGAAGAGGTTATGCAAGATCAGACATTCCTTAGCAGGTGAAACCCAGAGGGTCACTTTTCAGGCCAGTCAGATCAAATACATCATTGGCACAGCTAAGTGGAAGAGATAGGGTGATTTGATGTTATTGGAGCCAATACCACCAATCAATTTTAGAGTGGAAAATTAAAACCCTGCCTATTAAATTTTGTCTCATGTGTAAGTACCTCTGTATGTCGTTTTGGGGGTTTGTTTGTTTTGGTAGCTCCTTGAAATGATCCCGTCCTTATTCTAAATGATATTTTTTTAATAGGTGAAATTTGGTTTGCTTTGGTCTGGTCATCCTAAAATAATAGTTGGTGAAAAGCAATTAAGTCAGATTTGCCTTATATATCACCAATATTCGTGCTCTGGAACCTACCTCGTGTTTTAATAAATTACTGTTTCTTCTAATGTGGTGTTACAGTATATAAATAGGACAGAGCTCTGCTAATTATCTCAACAAGAGGGAAACAGTTTCTAGAAGATTCTTTATGAGGATGCCACATGACTGTTGCCACATTTATAGAAGACAAAGCTGAGGCCTGAAAAGGTTAAGCAGCTTGCCCAAGGTCAACAGGTGAGCTAAGGGCCAAGTTTCAAGAATTCAAACAAATATAACATGGAAAGGAAATAAAGGATTTTATTTTAGCATTTTTGTGATGTAAACAATTATTCTTAGATTGACTTCTCTTTTTCCCTACAAGAGGGCTTCTTGGATGATTCTAATTATTAACTATTCCTCAGAAAGAATTGTTTTATTGAAGGGAGGTTGATTTAGTTTAGTACTTGAGTCAACGTTTTATTCCTTTCTGTAGGTTACGTGGAGTAAAGACTTTATAGCAAGAGTGGTAACTAGCCAGGAACTCTGACTAGCTCCTGTCTGTCTTAATCTCACCTGACCAAGCTGCCAATAGCCCTTTTACAGGAAGGCAGTAGCCAGGGAGCAGATATTTGTAGTTTTCAGCCCATGCACCATGGATGGCCAGAACTTTGCAGTTTAGTAATAAAAATAAAGACAAGCAGAAGGAAGTGTAACATGAAAAGTTAAGGCACATAAGAATATTATCAGATTGTACTTTAGGGAATGTGAGGGTCAATGAGACTGAAAAATGAATGGCTGATATATTACAGAATTGCAAAAAGCTTTTGTGGATGACCACAATTGTGCTAAGATTTGAGTCCTTTTAATCAAGCTTTTGCCCAATTAAAAAATAAGAGAAAATATTATACCAGGAATTTATATGTATATGTATATGTATATATGTGTGTGTGTGTGTATATATATATATATATGAATGACTAATTTTCAACTTAACATACAATTCAACTCAACAGTTAAAGTGTTGAGTTGCCATCTAGATGATCATAAGAGAAAATTTTTTAAAAATCTATTTTCAGAACTTTGTAACCTAGTAGGCTACATAATTGGAAATATATAAAAAGAATGTTTTTGGATTATACTGGGGAGTGGATGGCCTTGTGAATGACAAATAACAGTGAGGGAAAGGGTGACCAATAGGTTGTTCTCAAAGCAGAAAATACTCCTTTCACTTTTCCTAAGAACCTGATAGGTCACATGGTTAACTACTGCTGTATAGATTTTGTTATTTATGAACTATCTTGGAGATCAAAGTGTCTTGTTAAAAATCAGCTTAGGTGAAATTAATAAGATTACTGCTTTAATTTTGTTACCTTTTATGGTTTCTTAAGGTCATTTCCAACTGAATTCATCCCTACCTGAGAAGTAACTGTAATCACCATTATAGATACAGAGGTAGATATTCAGAGGGGTTGAATAATTTGTAACTGTTCCAGGATCATGTGTCATTATTCTTGGGACCTTTATACCAACACTTACACATAATGGACACTTGATAAATACTTGTTGAGTTGGTCAGAACAGAATAATAAAGGTAAGAGCCGAAAATTGAACTCAGGTCTTCAATTTCAAGTCTAATGATGATTACAGGTGAAAAAGGCAACTTGAAAGTCAGCAAAAGGATTAAATATTGATGGTAAAGGCAGATAAGATGAAATCATTTCTGAATTTACAACCATTTGATCATAAAATGCTAAGTGATCTAAGCTATAAATAGTGCTTTATGCTAAGGCTGAATTAAATTGCATAGAGTGGAAAAACAATATGAAACCACCACCCCCGGAAATTCCATGTAGTAATTTAGCTTCCTAAAAATAAACAGACATGGAGTGACATCGAAGTACAATGGAGAAGAATGACATCCACTTTGTTCCTAAAAAGAGGGAGTGTGGCTCAGTGGAAATAAAGAGTCCTGAGGAACCTCTCTCCATTGTGCCAGCTATAGAATTGATTTTGCTTCCCTGCATCCTGCTTATTCTCATCTGTGAAATTAGTCTTTTCTCTTTAAATGGTATGAAACATGAAATTTCAACGATCTTGATTATTGCAGAATTAAGGATGGATATTCTCTCCATATTTTCCCTTTGCTTTGTGAAATAGTATGAATAATAGAAAGATTTTCATTTGAATAAACATTCTAAACAGTTGACAGAGTTCTCTATAGTTTTTAAATAAGTGTTAGGTTCTAGTTGCTTTCTTTGGGAGCAGGGAGACTTTTTTTTTTTTTTAGCTGAGCCATCCTGCCACCTGTTGGCAGCTTAGTGGCAGCTCAGCTCCGGCCGGGCATCGAACCGCTGTTGCTCAGAGCTCAAACTCTTGAGTGAGCTCTTAACCAACTGAGCCACTCAGCCGGCCCATAGGGAGACATTTTGAAACAAACAAATAAAAAGTGTTCACATAAAGCTCTGCATTCATTAATGGGCTATTGAAAGTGTGTTAGGAAAAATCTAACACACTGAAGACAAACGAAAATCTCTGTGATATTAAAATAAAGTGAGAATTTAGCAATCAGCAAACTATTTCTAAGGGTATGACCTATAATATCTAAAAGAACGTGTAAAAACATTTAAAGCTCCCATTTCTAAATGTTGATAACTTTTTTCTTACCGGCGAGGACTTAACGAAGAATTCAAGGGCCATGTTAAACATCTTGTGTGTTTAACGTCTTCGGCTTTCAGGATCGTAGGCCTGCAGGATTGATGTTCTTATTGCCAGAATCTATTTACTGGAATGCCAAGGCTCTCAGAAGAGAATGCCTTTATCTTTTGTGGTAAAGGGGATTTTAACAAGCTTTTTGTGTGTGTGTGTGTGAAAAACAATGAGAAATAAGCCCAACCGATTTCAAAAGGAGAGACACATTATGACATAATTGCACATAGAGGCTTATAGGAATAATGGAAATTACAATGACTGCTCTTTTCACATCTACTCCAAATTGCCCTCTTAAATAGTCTTCTTTCACATTTCCCATTCTCTTACCCAGCTGTTTGTACCTTTCTACTTCTGTGGTCACCTGGGTCATGATTTCTAAGAGAAACTGCACATTTTAAACTACAATAATATGTTAGTCTAGTATAGCTTTGAAGTACAAGATTGCTCGTTTAACCTTTAGTGTCAGTGGGTGTTGCAGTTAAAATCATAATTGTTTGCTTGTTTTCTTTTTGGCTATGACTCTCTGGAGTGATGTCTCAGTTACGTAATAGAACCAGGCTGCCTCTGTACACAAATCTGGGCTGATGCCTACCTCAGTTGCCACACTAGAGGCAGGACAGGGTTGCCATGTGACAAGGAGAGTGTCACCAATCCTCTGGATGTATTCCTGGCAGGAGCAAAATGTGACCGGAAGAGCAGTTACTGGGGGAAAATAATACACCCACTAGGACCCAGCGCCTTGCTCATTGGCCGGGTTAGCCTTGAAAATGTCATTTAACTTCTTTGGGCTTCAATTTTCCACAACCGTAAATGGGGAAAGTAAAATATACTCTGGGAAGGTTGTGTTTTGTTTCCTCTAAGGAGTCAAAGCAGGTAAACATGAGTTATGCTAGTTAAAAATGATAACACTGAATTCAGGAGCTTCTGATTTGATATAATCTAGAAACCAGGTTGCCTTATAAATTTGGCCCAATGATGTTTCCAATGTGTTATATTCAGAAGCAGTGGGATCATGTGGAAGGAAGTTTAAAAGTGCATTTTAATGGTTCAGTTGGTGAAACTAGATCTAACTCCCAAATGTTGTATTATACCAAAAGTACATGCAACAGAAAAAGAGCAGCCAATGAAATGGGCCTTTGCACGGAAAACAGAATGGTGAGCAAAGAAGTGAGGGGCAGCTGCTCAGAACTGTCTGAATGTTATTTCCTAAGCCTAGAGCAAGGGCATGGCCTCTTGCAATTGAACAGGTCTTTCTGCAATCATACATTCGTCCGACAGCCTGGAAGCTATCTCCACCACCCTTTTAAATGATCAAACTGCATTAAATAGCATTTCCCCTCCAATTCCTTAATCTCTGTCTCAACCAGTTGTTATGAATATTTGTTCCTCGAGCCCAATAAGGATTTATGTCTAATTGGTGCACAGGTTTGGTGAGGACATGTCTGACCTTCTCTAATTTGACATGCCTAAGAATCACCTGCAGATCTTATTACAAGGCAGGTTCTGATTCGGTAGGTCTGGAGAAGAGTCTGAGAGTCTGCATTTCTCAGATTATTCCAGGTGGTGCTAACGCTGCCCCTCGGTGGATCACACTTTGAGTAGTGAGGTTCTAGAACAGATCATGTGTTTTTCTCCGGGGGTTCATGGAGGAACTTGCGAGTTGGGTAACTTTGATAACTCATCTGAAGTGAAATTCACATTTCTTTGTGTGTCTGTACGTGTGTGTGCGTTCTTTTTCTAGTGAGTGGGTTCATAGCTTTCATTAGAGCCTCACATTGCTCATTAACTATAATAACTTAAGGATCTCTTAACCTTCCATTTTGTCATCACCCTGCATTTAGGCTCAGCTAGGGAACGTAAACACCAATGTCTGGTTTTGTTTTACTTTGTTGTTTTTTTTTGTTTTTCAAACTAATTCCAAAAACCTTTTGCAGAGATAACCTTCCAGAATCCAAGGCCAAGAGCTAAACACTTTTGCCCTGCTCAAATGAAATTCTGCAAAATTAAGTCATTCATCTTCTGTAGAAACACCTGGGGATGATGTGTACATGTTTTAATGCCTGGTTAGGTTAGTATTTGTAAAAGTCTTTAAAGAGGCCCCACTTCTGAAACTCGCTTATTTTTGTTGCCTAAATGCAGACTGATAGATGCAATCCACAACTCTATTATAAATTTTTTTCTGGAAGATGAGCTCCTGTGGGAAACAGGTGTGTTGTCATTTGACTGGGGTCATCATAACCTGTCCTTGGCACTCCGCATTGCAGTGTGAAGTGGGGGGCACCTCACATTCCCCCCAATGATGACTCATCCGTCATTCAATGAAAATTTCAGATTCCACCAGTGTCACGCCAGTAAGAATAGCATATAAAATCTATAAAACAGATATTTTTAAATTTTTCTGGTGGCTGTGAGGATAAGTGAACCTATAAATAATGATAATACAAATCACAGAGAATGGACGGTAATTAAAGAAATGTTGGAGTAATGAAGAATTTGAATTACGTAATATCATAAAAGATTATGATATCATAATATCATAAATCATTGATTGGGTACAAAATAATTCTAAGGAGTTAAGTATGTGTTTGAGGAGGCTCGGTTGTGGTAAAGAAGGGGTGGGAGAAAGGACAGTTCTTAAAAAGAACCCATTTTTCTAATAAATGTTTGAACAATTGAAGCCTTTCTTCCTCTCTCTCTTTCTCTCTCTCTCTCTCACTTTCCATGTGTTACCTCCCCACACTCTTTCTTTCTTTTACATTAAACTCCCCCCCCATCCTTACCCCAGTCGGAGCTCTAGAGGCACCGACCAATGCACAAGTATTGGAATTCCAGATCAGGGAGAGGAACAATGATAGAAAGTACCCCTGAGAAAAGCGTTTAAAGATGGATTTTCCTAGGTCTCTTGATGTTTTTAATGTTTGAGAATTTTCTGCACAGAAGTCTTCTACTTACCACTCTCTTGGAGTTCCTGGGTTAGACAGATGGTACAGAATCCAGTTACTGAAAGCCGACCTGGAGTCCCCTCTGCTAGTCGGAGGCCAAACCCACCAGTCAGAACCATCCCTCTCTCCTCTAACTCCATTGCACTTGTCTCCCAGATGCCGTATAATCAGTACCTTCTCTAGTTCTTTCCCTGGGTCATAGCTCAGATTTTATCTTTCTGTTGTGTATGTAGTATGATTCTAGTTTTGCATTTCACACTTACATGACTTATCGTCCCAAACTAACACTTAATATCATGAAACACATCGATTTTCAATTTAATAAATCAATGAAGTCTAGTATGTGCTGGGCCCCAATAGTCACTCAAGGAAAAATGAACTGACTCTAATTATGACAATGATATTTGCAAACTTTATTACAGATAATCACTATTAGCAAACACTTAGCCATAAGTTCACTATCTCAGTTAATCTTCACAAAAACACTAAAAGAAAAGTGTTATTTCTTCCAATTTACTTATGAGGAGGAACCTTGGCATCAGAGAAGATAAAATAATTTATTCAATGTCACATGATATTGAAAGGACAGGGCAAAGATTTGAACCTAGGTCTTCCTGAAACTAAAGCCTACTTTTCTGCACAACTGTATTATAATACATACACACAAAGGAGCAACGATTTGTAAATAGTAATGTCACAAATATTAAACACTCAACCTATATTTTGGCGTTTTTATTAACATGTACATATCTACATTGCAATTATTTTCCCAGAAGTATTCTGATCTCTTCTACGGAATTTATAACCATGAAAAAATACTCTAGCTATGCATTCACAGGAGGAAAAGAAAAAACAATAGATTTTGTTTATTTCTGTATTCTCTATGTATTATTTACATTTCCATTGGTTTTTATTTTGTCACACTTTTTTGGTTTCCTTTCCAAATATGTATTGATTACATTTTCAGACTTGAATTGGCTCAACACATCCAACTAGGGATAGTTTTCTCATTGGAAGACTAGAATATATAGTTGTCAAAAATCCAAAGATAATATGGGCTTATTTCTAACCCTAGTACAAGATAGCCTACAGCCTATTTTTCAGAACGAGCTTCCAATAATTTTGTAGATATGAAATATTCAGAACCTTCATGCTAGAGAATATGTTGAATATTGAAGAGTTTATGAAACATTGCATAGAAACATATTTTCTCATAAATAATTTCCCATATGAGAAGAAGAAAATCTCAGTTAACTAGTATCTTTGGGGAGTGGACTATTCTCAGGAAATTGCATTTCTGGACAGCTCAGGGTAAAATAGAAATCATTTTATAATACATAAATGTTTATCAGTTGCCAGTTCTATCTTAGCTATAAAATAAAGACTGAGAATGTCATTTTGCAATGCCTTTTCCTTAAATTCTACACTATCTCTATAAAGTAGGCCATGTCCACTTATAGGGGATGAACCCATAGTATAGAAGAATTGAATAATATCACCAAGGTGACAGTTATTAAAGGGCAGGGACGGGATATCAGTTGAATTCTGCATGACTATAGTATTTATTCTCCTTCCCGATGGCTGGAGAATCACAAAAGTGTACCAGGAAGAAAGAGTAAGTAAAGACCCAGAGATGAGAAAGTACATGATGTTTTCAGAGTCTGTAGGTAAAGCAGTCTTGCGAAAAAGGATGATTAGTAGAGCAATTATGAGATAAGCTGGAGAAGGGCAGAGTTCGGTAAATGAAAACAGCAGTGTTTTGGGAGGATCAAATGGTAAACCAAGATTGAGATAGAAAGTGTGTGATGCAGATGGTTGGCAATGAGAATAGGTGGAAGAGACAGCTGCAAGCGTTATCTTCCAAAAGGAGAAACAGGCGACTGAGTGAATGATTGGATATGAAGAATGAGGGAGAAGATGAGGTCCAAGGTGCCTGTTGTTTTAATCCTGTGTCCTCGGGAGCATGGTAATAAACATGGAAAGAGGGGAGAGAGCTGAGAGGTTATTCCTCGAAATAAATGGGAGCATGGGAGACAGAGTGAAGTATGTTTGGCATGAAGGGGCAGTGGGACATCCGAGTGGAACTATCTAGTGGATGTGGTAAAGCATTACGAATTCAAGAGCGAAGTCACAACTGATCAGTAAACTGGGTAATCATTCTCAGGGATTTAAGAGTTTTGGCATATAGTCAATAGAATTAGATGATAACTCCCAGGGAAAGAGTTTGAAGGACAAAAGAGAAATTTGAAAACTGAAATTTTATGAGGGAGTAAAGAACTGGTACTAGAGGTAGTAGAACGAAGGTAGTATAGTTTTTCAGAAGCTAAGAAGAGGGACTATTTCAAGGAAAAGTCAGTTTTAAATATAATAGTTTCTTGATTCAAAGTTGCCATAGATTTTTTTCTTCTAATGTTTTATTATAAAAATATCAAATGCTCAGGAAAATTGTATGGTGAACTCCTATATACCTATGACCTAGATTCCATAATTAACATTTTTCATATTTTCTTTGCCATGTATTTATTCTTCTATCCATCTACCTTAATGTTTGATGCATTTCATAGGAAATTGTGGACATCAGTTCACTTTGCCTCTAGTACTTCAGCGAGTATATAAAGATGCCTTTACCTTTGGAATATACCATTGACTTGGAAGTATAACATGAAGGGGGAAAATAAAATCTATAATAATTGTATCAAATCACTTGTCAGGAGCATTCTGATTTTAGGGATATTGCTATGAACCTTAGAAGTGAGGAAAGATAATGACTAACAAATCCCATAGAGAGGTTTACAGGGCAGACACTCATTAGGCTGAAAAATTATGAGAGTACTTATGACACTTATAGCTGACATTTGTATAGATTGGTGAGGGCAAAAGCTAGGTGGTTGAGAGAGCTGCGGTAAAAAAATAAATAGGCCGTGTGCAAGTATAGACCACCCCTAGACATGTGGCAGCAAAATACAGGAAAGAAGTTGGTCAGTGGTATAAATAAATGGAAATGTGCACTTAAGTTGTTTTCCTCAATGGCACCCGTGTTCTTTGTGGTTGGAAGGGACGGAGGTCTTTAACTCTTATAGTTGAAAACGTGTTTTAAATAAGTGATCATACCTCATTGACTAAGTCTCTTTGAGCTTTGAAAATGTTTTTCTGACTTCAAAATATTGTTCATGTTGTGCTTTGGCCAGTCTGAGAGATATACCTGGAAAAGTTGGGAGATACTGAGTTAGATTGGTAGTGTACTCACCTCAGACCTCAGAATGTAGTCTGGAAATTATATTTCTGGTTATAGTCATTCTCTCTCTCCCTCCCTCCCTCCCTCCCTTCCTCCCTCATGTGTGTGTGTGTGTGTGTGTGTGTGTGTGTGTGTGTGTGTGTGTAGTTTGATTACTTCTTTTAAAGATAAAACCAGATAAAAAATAAATTATTTCACAATATGAAGAAATCTGGTTCTGAGTAATAAAGGCTTTACTATGAAAACAGAATCCTCTCTGGTAATCAGATTGTCTTTATGAAGGGAAATATTCCCAATATTTACCAAACAAATTGCTTTTTTTTAAGTGGAAATTATTGTATTTAAATAGCATATAAAATATTACCAGAAATGTAGTCTATTGCATACTATTGTGGCTGAATTTGAGTTATGATGACATTCTACACAGAGCACATAATTACAAAAGTTGTGCAAGACTAATGTCTGGATTTCTGCACTGTTTCTGCATTTTCCTAATATTTTTGTGAAATAATATGGAAAATTTTTGCAGTGTCATTTGTTTCTTTAAGAGTTGAGAGGGTGATTTCTCTGAAGTTTGATCACTAGGGTATCATCAACAATGATATAATAAAGGAGAGATTTCTTAAGCCTATTTTTCATAGAGAACAGAATTGACAATTTTCCTCCTATGAGCACAAAACATCTGAATTGCAGTAACTATAAATAAAGTATTCAAACCTGTTGCTTCTTGTTGCAAATAGGGTAGAAAGAGTTTCAAAAAAATAAGAATAGATTTGGGAAGACACAAATGTCTTTTATAACAAACTATCTCAAAAACCTGGGATGTCCATGAAATTAACTGAGAAGCCCCTTTACTCTGACATTATATGCAAAGGTACACAGGAAGTCAAAGCAGAGCTCTTAAAGTGAATAATGGTATTAACGTGGAATCATATTTTTACCTTGAATTATGTGAGCCTGCCAAAAAGCAATACAGGTGTTGAGTTTTGAGTTTGTAGTTTTGGTTTTGGTTTGTTTGGGTGTTTTGTTAATATGTGGTCTAGAAACCACAGAGAAGCATCAGGGGGAAAGGAGGGTATAGAACTGTCCTGTTATTTCTCATGATCATTGATGATTTTCCTGAAACTTTTCTTATTCTGAGGCTTCTAAATCAAGAAACAGGAACAGGCAGAATAAGGAGTGCAAAATCTCTGCAGGCTCATCTGCTTGATGTTGCTTTTGTCTGCCTCAGTCTTGTTTGTAGGGACAAATTCCACAACATGTGAATTAGGCATTGACATAGGTCCTAAGGACAAAAAGACACGTCAGACAATGCTTTTGTCCTGGAGAGTTTTTTCTACATCCTTTGCTTAGTCATTATTTTCCAACATAAACTTCAAATGACTATGTAGCAATTCTAGCTCCATTTAAATCCTTCTGCAATGTTCTCCTTTAGCCATTATAAAATGCAAAATAAACACCTCTCTTGTATACAGGATTTTTGTTGATTCAAAGCCATCTGGGACAATATTTAACTCATGTCTCCAACATAGTTGATGACTTCCTCCCCTCCAGTAGTTTGGAAACTTTGCAATTTTCTTTCATTACTGTTGGGTAGCTTCTGATGTGCCCAGTACATTCAGGACTTGGATTCCAATTTGCAAAGGTATGAAGGTACAACAAACCACAAATAGGTAGAATTAAGAAAGAGCATGTCTTTATAATCGGAGCTACTAGATCTTGGTATTACCTCAGGGGAGGAATTAAATTACTTATTGGATTATTATTTAATTGCCCAAGACAGCAAGCTGGATGACTTGTAGCCTAGTGAAAAAAAAAACGAGGTAGAAAAATCTCAGCATCAGATTTGAGAGGTGCCCTAGGAAACAGAAACATCTCCCCTAACCAGGTGCAATGGTGATAGAAGACTCATTTATAGAAAAACATTCTTTTGTGGCCCTTTCTATCATTTATCTTACAAAATGTAAACAAACCCAAGAAGGGAAATATGATAAGCTACTAATGGTTTGTCATAGGTTATTGGATCATTTTCTATCATGGGGGTCAGGGGTATGTAGGGCTCATGGCATCTCATGAGGTAAGTGTGCAAAAAAGGTTATGAGGACAGTGTGTGGGGCTGAAGTATCTCAAAAGGAAGAAGGGGTTCCAAAAGAGGAAAGCTATTTGAAGACCATTTTCTCCCTTTGTATTATTCAAACAAAGGCAAACTCTAAAACCATGTGTTGTATTTATGATTCTTTTCCAGGATATCAGCAGTTTTCACTTTTGTGATGTGTTGACATGTATAGTTGCATTTGTTCACTACTTAGATGGGAACTAGTCTAGCTGGGATCAAGCTAGAAAAGTGACCAAGCTAGAAAAGTGAGCAGAGATATGTTGTTTATTCTGTCTTCTACTTCTCTTCCATCACCCACTACCACCATCCCACAGTCACTGTTGCCTTCTCGCCTTCTCTCCCACTCTCTCCTTCCCTTTCCAGCAATAACAATGTCTTCTCCACTATGCTTTCTGTAAATGCCTGCATTGTAGATTCTATTTGTTTCTATCTAAGAATGAACAAATACTTTAATAATAATAGTAGTCAAATCCCACTTACCAGCTGAGTGACTTTGAGCAAGTCCCTTATCTTCTTTGAACTTGGACTTTCCTATCTCCAAGACATGAGCACTAAGATATGTTTTAAAGGCCTATTTTAAAAAACATACAAGACAATGTAGGCAAAGGAATTTCATGTGCCTGTGGGAGAGGGAGAGAATGCCTAAGTTTTAACCCTTTTCTGTCTGGGTTCCAATTTGTGGAAATAATAGGAAAAAGGTGCTAATAACCAAATGGAAATCAAGGAACCCAGAGACTCATGGCCCTTTGGAAGTATATATATGTCTTATTTCTTCCAGGACCTCAAAAGCTTTTTGCATGTGAGAAGTGAATGCTATATGACACTTCTAAATTCTTATAGACAACCTGAGCACAGAGTCATTATTTCATAATAAAAACATGTTAAAATAATGTTATAGTTCACGTGGAAACTGGACCCAGAGAGGTTGTTTTATTTGTCAGAGATGAAGAGAAGAGGAGAACCCAGTCCTCTTCAAAGCTACCCATTTCAACTTTTCCATAAGGGTGAAGGAATGGAAAGTGAGATGGAAATAGGAAAAAGTAGACAAGGATGTGAAAATGCATATTGAAATCGAAATCATGCTGCAGCCTGGCCTCAGGGTGGACTCAGGTGAGTCCATTCACTCCATGCCTGCTGCAGCATCTAACAGTTCTCACCAAGAGCCATTTTTCCAGGGAGAACCCTCTGCAGGGTGATGCTAGCAGGAGTCTGCACCTGGCAGTCATAGATTATGTACTAATGAGCGAATGAAGTGTTTAATAACTGTACTGTGAAAACAGAGCTAAAAACAGTAAATTCCTGCTGAGGCTGCTCATCTACGCTGATGCACACTGCCGGCCATCTCCAGCATCATTTGTATTTTCCCCATTTAGTGGGTCCTGCTGAGGAGAGTAACATTAAAACCAAAGCAGTGCTCACTTAATTAGTTGTATATCCCTGTAAACCCATTTATTTAGCATACCAGCATAATGTGTTTCACCCAAGGGTCACCTGAAACACTTCAACATGCACCCTGCATAGGGGGAATCTATAGTGATTTCAGAGTGGGCATTTGTAAATTTAAATCTTTCAATTAATCGTGGAGCATTTAAACTCATAGTAATTTAATACTGCTTATTTCCACTTGAACTGTCGTTTGTTTGAAATAAAAACAACCATAGTTGTGGTTAGGGTTTTTCACTATAATTTTAAGAGAAAAATGATAGAACTTTTCTTTTTTATTATAGAAAACACCAGTTTAAAATCCAACTATTGTTAGCATATGAGTTAAGGATTCCATTGCTTGAAATTTCTCTGGATTCATTTTTACCAATGATTAACCAATGTTCCCTGGATCTTTTTTTTCAATATATCCCTCAGGACCTCTTTCAAGACCCATTTTTGGGGGTTTTTTTGTTTTTTTTTAGATTTTTATTGGGGAATTGGGAGTGGGGAACAGTGTTGGGGAATTAGGGAAGGGGAACAGACAAGTTGCTGTCTTTTTGTTCTTCAGTCTAGTTGTGGAGGATGTCGCTTCACTGGTCCATGTTGGTATTATCATTGAGCTCTTCCCGGGTGAGGAAGATCAGTTGCCGGCCATTGGACAACCGCTCATTGTGACACTTGGCAGCTCACACTGGCTGACAGCCACTTATGGTAGCTTATGGTAGCCCACTGCAGCAGGGGCTGCAGCCTACACGGTCACCGGTGACTCACAACAGCCCAGCTCCAGGCAAGCTGTTGTTCACCATCTTAGCTGTAGAGGGTGCAGCATCACTGGCCCATGTGGAATCCGCACCGGAGGCCCTGTTGCTCAGAGCTCACGCTCCCAAGCCAAGTCTTAACCAATGTGCCACTTGGCCGGCCCGCTTCCTGAATCTTAAGGAGAGCAAAGAAATCCAAATGTAAAGTTCAGTATAGATAAATAGCTATATTCCCCTTCCTTGTATACTTTTTATAGCTAATAGCTTAAAGAATAAATTGTTTAACCTTTCTAGATGTAAAGAAATCAAGACCCAAAGAAATTGGGCTATCATAAAACTAAATAAGACTGGGGCCCCTAAGTCCCAGGCTAGGACTCTGCCTCAATATTTGGATATTTACTTGAGCATTCATTCTGTCCTTGGAATCCACTGTGTAGATCACACACATTTTACTAGTGAGGGTGCGGGGGGGAGAAGTAAATAATACAGGAAATCATAAACATTTTGTCCTGAAGATCAGCTTGGTCTTCAGGGTTAGGGACCCCTCATCTCTCATTTGCTTTCCTTGTTCTCTGAACATGACATGGGTTTTCTTGATCATATTCTGAAAGTCAGTCTTCATATTTGGGAGTGATCACACAGGATCTTGACTGCCAAGCTAAGGTTATACTAAATTAATAGCTGGGGGCCATGGAAAAGATTCTAATTTTTGTCTGTCCTTTTCTTTTGCTTTGATATATTGCTCTGATATAATTAGTAGATGTTTTATTGAAATTATTCATGTTTAGGCCAATTATCAACATGTCATTCTCCAAAGCAAAGCAGTCAACATGAAGTCTTTTCTGTATGCTGCTCTCTAGATCTACAAAAATAGGATAAGCTGTCAAAAATTCGATCCCTTCTTGACATTGAATAACAGGAGTTTACTACCTTAAAGAAAATGTTGTTTTTCTAATGGCTACTGTTTCCATTTGTTCTTTGGAAGAGTAGGATCATGGCTCTATTCCAGTGTGTCAAAACACGACTGGACTCGGCAAAGGCTACCATGACTTAAATCAGCCCATCATGGAGAAGAAGTATATGAAGAAGGGGGGGGGGCAGGACGCCAAGAACAAAATGGGTTTTAAACTCCCTTCTGCAGGCCGTGTAGAAAAGGCCAGATAGTGATGGAGGAAGTATAGCAAAGCCCCATGTGCCACTGAAATCCAGGAAGGTTCAATAAGGAGGAATGGGCTCAGGTTAAATGGTCTCCCAACAGTAGCAATTCATCAGCAGTGGGGAGGCAGCACAATTGTTGCCAGTGCTCTCTTCAGATTGGACCAAGCTCCCAGCCATCACTAATCCAAATTCCGGGTGATTACACTGCTTTTTCACTTGAAGATAGTCCATGCCATGAGACTGGTTATTTTGTATAAAGATGTTTGTTTGGTTTCAATGGTGTAAAAAATGTGTTCAGAATTTAGCCTTTGGTAAGGTCTTGGGCATGAGGTAAAGGATTAAAGGTGTGTCTCATAGATCAATAGGGATGTAGACTTGAAAATCAGGACAGGAGGCAGTAACACATGTTGAACTATGAGTACCTCAGTGAAGGCAAAAGCACAGCTTGGTGAGCTTGTATGGGCCCAGGCTTTACCAGTGTCCAAGCTTTAAACGTCTGAGGTTCAGAGTAGAAAATGCTGAATCTACCCAAATACTAACACAGTATACGTGTGGGGTTAGTGCACACCAAAGGGCTGACCCAGGGTGTCAGCTTTCCAACACAGGAGGTTTGCATGAGAATCTTGGTTTTCAACATCAATTCCCCTTTACTAAAGGGAAATTTTGGACCAAAGTTGTCTTATTGGCTGTCGATAAATCTCTCCTGGGAAATTTCCCTCGTAGTCTTTTCTATAACTCTTCAGGGAAAGGAAAGAAAAATATTTAAGGCCATACAGCACACTAGAAAAACCTTGCTAATAATGAACTCTAAGAGATGATTCAAATTCTTCTCCTGTCCTGGAATTATATTAAAATTAATTCTACCTTGATCTCTTGATCTCCAGGGACCTGTGTTCCCGTCAACAAAATAAAGGGAAAGTCGCCAGATGAACTCCAAGAGCCCTAGAGATTCCAACATTCTAACTTTCTTTGAATCTGTGAATATTACTTGAGAAAAAGCAGTCACTTGAGGTTTAAACACTTTGTGTAGTATTTCAGCCAAGACAATGTCTTCAATTCCTTTTGTAAATGCACAGTGGCTTGCATATTGTTCAACACTCAGTAGGTTCTAAATGTATAACTGTTGCCTGGACACTAGAGACAATCAATTATTATAATGATCTTTGTTCCGATGGGTTTGAGTTTCGGTGCTCATTAAGCAAACCTGCATCTTATTGTAATAATATGAGTGTTTCAGACACTGTATAATACACTCTGAATCTACCCTAGTGTTTAGGATCCTGGGCAGAAAATATATTATCAGAATATATTTTTATAGCTAGAACTGTAATTTCTCTACATGCACAACTGCAAAAAAAAAGTAGTCAAATAAATATTAGGGAATTATATAGAACAGTCTGATGAATTCTAAAAGAATCTTTATTCTTATATGTTTCCTAACATAAAACAAGCACAGGCCGGTTAGAATTTTGTACATAATAAATTATGCCCATGCCATTTACATTTTCTTCTCTCTCTTTCTTTGTAGAGATCTATGTTAAAGTGACTTGATTTGCAGCATACGGTAGACAAACATTGCATGCTGTTGGTTAAGGGTTAAATTAAATTGTTTTCAGAAATAGTTTAGTTTATTAAACAAATTAAAAATAAATAAAATAAGTAGATTTCATCATCAAGGAAACCTAAGTCAAAGTCATAGCAAAAAATATATATAAAAGTAAAAAATATACAAAATGTGTTGTTTATATGCAACGGCTTTATCAAACATGGGGAAGGAAGAGATGGCTCATGGCATGTGCTAGGAGGAGCAGCTTTCTGTGGCAATTAAGCTAACCTCAGGTTTAAGGAGAACATTGTGAACATTCTAGAAGGGAAGATAAACATAATGCAGAAAATGCACCTCAAAGTAGGAACTCAGTAGGTACATTCTCAGGCTTCCGCAGTGCTCTATGAAAATTCCTCTTTAAGTTTTGTGCTTTCACTTAACTAATCATCTACAATATTAATGTAAATTACACATGTGAGAGCATCTGGAGGACCATTGTATAGCATGGTTCTGCCAAGGTTTTTTAGTGCCTGACTTTGTATTTGGGTTTACAACTAAGTTGGCTCCAGGAACACTGTGTTTATCGTCAGAAGCCAAAAATAAAAGGGTAGAGGTAGCTTAATATACAAATGTTTTGTTCATATCCAATGAAGACCAGCTGGCATTATAGTCTTTGGAAAAATAAAGGTTTGCCTATTGTTTAACCAGAGAAAATTGGTGGTGAAAACTGAGCACATATGCCAAATCCAAAATGACTTGTAACATAGCAGTCAATACCAAATTTCCATGGCTATTGTGTTGTAGCCCGACAACCTATTCATCTCATTAAATTACTAATGTTAACTCAAATTGTACTGTCTGTATGGGACTTTGAGGGTGTACAGAACAACTTGTAGTAATAAATCATTCCAACTGTGGACTTTTGATCCTTGTAGGTTAAGAAAAGAGTGAAAGGATAGAAGTATGAATTACATGCTAGGCCATGGTATGAGAAAAGGTGCCTTTGTTAGGATTTATGATTTATTTTGCCTAGCGTATTAGTAAATTGCTGGCCTACTAGGTTGTTTGTATTATTTCTTTCCCATAAGCAAATGCCCCTTAGTTCTCTGACTGTAGAATAATTTTTGAGTTTTATTAACTAGAATGATGTTTTCCAAAGTATGGTAAAAACAACTTTTTTCCCCCAAAATCTACAGTATGCCATTGGGATTATTAGAACTTCAATATCATCACTGATAATAGAAGAAAACTGAGGCAAACTTCTGTCTATGGTTTAATTTAATACCTTCTATGCTGAGGTCTTGGTTACAATGCTAACAATGACTAAAGTCCTCAGGTACATTCGATAAGCCTTTATAAAATTTTTATTGTAGGCTAAAGGGACAAAGTTATATTACTGCTACAAGCTAAGCAGGATTTATAAGGCAAATTTCAGACTCACAAAGAAAAGGTAGCCATTGTTTATAGCAGACAGAAATGTCATCTAGTAGAAACCCAGCGGTTCCTCACATGATTTGCATGCATATTAGAATGTATTCTATTGAGAGAAATTATACTGATCAGGACAGAATAATGTCTTTTTTGTGGGTTTTTTTTTTCCATAAGAGAATTCGTAATGACTTTCTGTCAGGTCGGCCATGAGCTCCTAGATAACCTTTCGCAGCATGATTTGAAACCCACTTGAAATTACATATGACTGGTGGAGCTTCATCTGGAGAGGCCTAATCAGAATTTGTCTTCCATTTAGTAGAAATAAAATGAGCCTATTCATTGTGTCAGAATTCATCTCCAAACTACAGAATGAACAATAACCTAAAATCAATGCCAACCCACTGGATTTGGCTCACACGCTTCAGTGATTGATCCCCAGACTGTTTCATACGTTACTTTCATTATTCTGTGTTTTCTATTTCAGGGCCAACTCTTCCTAAGACCCATGTTAAAACAGCCTCTCTTGGGTTGGCTGGAAAGGCAAGATCTCCTTTGCTTCCTGTGTCTGTGCCAACAGCCCCTGAAGTGTCTGAGGAGAGTCACAAAGCAGCGGAGGATCCAGCCAATGTAAGGCCCTCTTTGAAATTCACACTATGCCAATGAAGCGATGACTAGTGCTGTGCAGTTCAGTCTACACCAACCAGCACTCTCCATTAACCGCAAGCCATCATTGCTCTTAGTGTTGTTTGTTTTGCTCTGTTTTCCTACACTTGAATAGAGAGAGAAAAAACTTCAGAGAAAAAATTATATGAGGGATTTAGTTAAACTTAAAAATTATTGGTACATCAAGGCAATCTTAGAAATACATAAGCAGATAGCTATAGAATGTGTTACTTACAGATACATGTTGTGTGTGTGTGTGTGTGTGTGTGTGTATTAAGTTGCAGAACCTATTGATGACATTAGGTGAGGACTTACTATGTGTAGGTGTGTGTGTTTCCTTTCTGTGGGATGAAATACCTTGGCATACCTAGAAATATAACTATATAACTATTCTTTAAAGTAAAAAGCATCAACAAAAAGCTATACTCTGAGGAGTTTCCTGAAGTTACATGTCACTTTTAAAATCATAAATAGCACAGACATGGAATTGAGAAGAAAATACAAAATGAAAAATGAGGGAATTTAAGAAAAAAAGACGAAGAACTGACATATTTAGAAAATAAAAGGGGAAAGTTTATTTAATGAGAGAAAAAGTTTACTAAGGGAAGATGCTAAAAATTGATAAAATTAGAAAACTCAGGAAGAAAATGAAGACAAAATAAATCAAAATTTTGAGAGAACAAATATTTCTTCCAAAAATGTACTGTGGAAGAAATTTTAAAGATGTTGCCTAAAGGCAGCAATTTAGAAAACTTTAGCATGTTTCTCAATATAATTCAAGAGAAAACATTTAGAAGAAAACTAGGGAACTAACATATCAGAAACCTTGAAAAATAAGAAGGCTGGAAGGGGAAAAACAGATTAGAATTGCCTCATTTTAATAAACAATAATTTTTCTCAATTTTATTGTTTTTAGTACCACAAGCAATGAAATATTTTAACTACTTGGAAACCAAGGAATCTGAGTACATGTATGTCTGTGAATGTTTGACAGAGTATGTTATATAATCAACATACTTTTGTATACTTAAAAAGATTAAAATTTATAAGAATCTAGTACACTACTCTGTCAGGATATAGCTGTTTACTGCAATATTTGTTTAGTCTCCAGGTTGTTGGCCGTGTCTCAAATCTGATCAAACTCCTAAATTTATATATCTCATCTTATAAGGAATCATGTCAGGTGGCCCATTTTTACATTTAAGGTTGATTCTAAGATATGACACCTGAAAATTATAATATGAAGAGCAGTAAGATTATACATTAAAGGAAATACAAAAATGGGGAAAATAATCTATATCAGCACTATTCTATAGAAATAGAATGTGAACTATGTGTGTAATTTTAAATTTTCTAGGAATCACACTAAATGATGTAAAAATGAATAGGTGAGATTAATTTTAATGATATCTTTTATTTAACCCAATATTTCCAATCATTTTAACATGCAATAAACAGAAAAATTGTCAATAAGATATTTTACATTTTTTGTACTAAAGTGTTCAGAATATGGTGTGTATATTATATATGTACTGGGGGTGTCAAAAAATATGTACACATTTTAAGAGATGTTAACACTTGGGTCAGCGTTGCTCAAGCAGTGGTTCAGCGTCATCAGAAGTGTCTGGACACTGATGGGAACCACTTTGAGCACCTCTTGTAACTGCAGAAGTCAAACGTGACTTGTATTCATCTTTTGTAATCAGTATATATTAATACAATTTTTTCCTTTCTTAAAATGTGTATACATTTTTCGGGCACCATGTGTGTGTGTGTGTGTGTGTGTGTGTGTGTGTGTGTGTGTGTGTGTGTGTATGACATCTCAATTCAGACTATCCACATTTCAAAAAGCCAATAGCTACATGTGGCTAACAGTTGCTATATTGGGCAATGAGATGTAGATAATTCAAGAAAAACAACCCAGACAACTAAGGCAGCACTTGGGTAAGAAGTTACAAACTAATTGCCTCACATCAACCTCCCTTGTCTTATATAGATCAGTCTTTTGAGCCAAATTGTCTACCTACTTTTCAATTGCCATTAAGGTCTGAAGATTACATAGTACATGTCCACCTATTTGATACCATGCATTTGAGTTGTTTCGTTAGTGACTGGAATGGCTTTGTGTGTATCCCCCCATAAAATCTGCCCCAGTGGTCTCATGAGATCAAGGTATTTATGTGGCAGGATTTGGTATACATTCCAACCATGGTACTGAGCAATGCTTCCTGGCCTATGCAGAGCTAGAAATCAGGACTCAGGCCTCAACTTGGTTCAATAACTTAATCAAATGAATGAGCTAACCTAGAATAATCAAGTATGGCAGGTCTGTGTTAGTTAAAACAAAGGCTATGTTGAGAAAGGAAAAAAAGAAATTAACATTTATTGAGCAGTTACCGCTCACCAGCACTGACTTGTCGAATCTTCCCAGGCGCCCAATGAGGCGTACTTACTATTCCCATGACAAATAGGGAGACAGACTCAAAAAAGCCAAGTCTATAAAAGAGCTAGGATTCAAGTCAACACCATAGCCTTGTTTCTCCCACTAGTTGACCATCAACATTACCTGGGAAGCAGAGAGAGAGAGCGAGATTGAGATTCTAAGCCTTCATTGACCTAGTGAATTAGAATTCTCTGAGGCTAGGGACGAGGGCCTCTGCGATAGCTAATAACCCAATGTTACTTATGACATGGATCTAGTGGCTCATAGTGAGTGCTATGGAGGTTATATTCAATAAGATTACTGCAGAGGCCGCTGAGTGGCTCAGTTGCTCAAGAGTGCAAGCTCTGAGCAACAGCGGTTCAAGTCCTGACCCAAGCTGAGCTGCCGCTGAGCTGCCAACAGGTGGCAGGAGGGCTCAGCTAAAAATAAATAAATAAATAAATAAATAAATAAATAAATAAATAAATAAATAAATAAATAAATAAATAAAACATTACTGCAGCTCAGCCTCTCCATTTCATCCACCAATCAAATTTTGCCATAAGGTTACCTTTACAGCTATGCATAGAGCCAACCCTAGTTTGGGGTGAGACTTTGGTTGCTACACATAAGCTTAAGTCTTAATCCTCAGACTTTTCATCGGTCTAGGCAAAACCCATCAAGTTCCCTCATAAAAGTGTGCCTAGATTGTGTTACAGAGAAAAGACACCTGGTGCTGTAAAATTTGTTCTCATGCTCATGAGTGACCTGTGGAAAGGAAAAGGAGCTAACACATTGAATAGGTACCATGTGCTGGACACTGATAGGGACTAAACATGCCACAGGATGCTCAGAATAGCCAATGAAATAAAGCATCATTTTATAGCTAAGAACTGTATATCAGAGAGGTGCACTAACTTGTCAAAGATCACACAGCTAGTGATTGGGGGAACTTGATTTGAAACAAGATTTTTTTTTTTTTTTTACTAAAGCTTTTTCCTCATTGCAGGGATGAAGTTGGTGAAACAGTATGCAATCATTCATCGCCACCTCTTTGATTACCAGCATCTTCATTCAGTGATTATTTTCTGAGCCCAGCCCCTGGCTATAGGCCACTGTGTCCTGCTTGAGAATGCAGAGTCAACCAGCTAGATGGGGCCATCTTTCTAAAAGGAACATGTCAGCATTCACCTGTACTAATGCTTTGCTCTCGTTCTCTCTGTAGGTGTATGAACAGGACGATTTGAGTGAACAAATGGCAAGTTTGGAAGGGCTAATGAAGCAACTTAATGCCATCACAGGCTCGGCCTTTTAACATGTATTGCTGAATCAATGAGGTGAATTTTCCAGGAACTTTGCAGCATACCAATTACCCATAAACAGCACACCTGTGTCCAAGTACTCTCACCAGTGTCCAGGCCAACCCTCAGGACCGCTCAGTCCCGGAAGGTCCTGAAGCAGTTCAGAAGGAATCGGCATCCCTTCTTTCATAGGCATCAGGAATTTAAGAATGATGACTATGAGGTCCCAAAACAAAAACAAAGATACACCTCCACTGCAATGTCAAGGCTGAAGCTGCTAGCGTAGCCCTGGGTCTTGACCACTGCAGTGATCACTCTGTCATAATGAATGCATATGTTTTCCTTCATTGATGCCTGTCATTTTCTTATGTGTAGGTCTAGTCTTATAAAATGCAAGTGCATTATTTAAGCCTGTACCACGCTATGGCAACTCAGTGCGAGCTCACTGTTTTCTTTTCAACTTTTAAGTACAAAGCACCCATGGGAATTCTTTCACGACATAGCACCAAAGGAGTGGATGTTTTCCTGACAGCACAAAAAGTAAATAAGTAAACAAACAAAAGGCAGCAAACACTTATGTTTTGTAACTCAGTCATTCAACTTAGCAAGCGATGGATATTAGCAAGTGGCTGTAAAATTCACCCAGTTTAGCAAGTTAAGTGTTTGTAAATCCACTCTCTTCACATGTATGTCTGGAGAACAGAAACATAAAACCCTGCAACTCGTGGCACCCTGCCAGTAGCCATCCATTTCCCAAAAGAGGATACAATATACACTCTCTTCAGACACATGGTAATTATGTGCTTAAGCTTGTAATTTTCAATTTGGGTGGCTTTTGTGCCATACCACACTGTGATGACATTTCAAAGCTTGACCAAGGCCATCTTCCTCAAGAGTCTGGCTTGAAGAGCTCCCCGCTCCACCCCATACCTCCCCGAGTTCTCCTTGGCAGCTGGCCTCGGGTGAGGTGGCCACCTCCACAATCGCATGGCTTCCTGATGTCCCTGTAACCCTCTGCAGAAATGGCAGACTTCCTGAGAACAGGCCCCAAGGAAGGCAAGGAAAGTGGAAGGCAGTTTCAAACAGTACCTTCTCTTGAGTAATATCACTTCCACCAGCAGGGCCCTCACTGACTTAGAGTGAGCAGTATTGGTAAGTGGCAACCACCAGGCCCTGTTGTTAAAAGGACCTACTGCTCCCCCCACCCCCCCATAACTCTCCCTACACCTGCCCAGAGACACAGAGGAACTGAGGGAAGAAGCCACTTGACACTACTGATGCATCATAACTCCAATGGCTGCTTTTCAAAGCTGTACCTTCATTGTGAGCTAGAATTTTAAACTTTTATTGCCATGTTTATCTACAGCTTGGAATTAGGTGAAATTAAGAACATTTTGAGTGCACCCTTTTAGTTTTTCAATTTTCAGCTGCATTTGAAGTTAATCCTATTTATGCAGCTGAATCGCCAAAAGAGAGCTAGTTTGCTTATTTATCAGTTAGGTGACTTGAAAACCCAGGAAGAGAGTTTCAGCTGAATTATTCCTTTCAGCTCTGCCTTTGATTTCAAGCTTGAGTAGGTCATAATTTTAAAAGAGCATGGAAGGGATAGGATCTTTACAACCTAATAGCTCCTTTTATTAGGTGAGTAATTATATATGAATCCCTGAATGAAATATTTTGAGCAAAATGGCACTGTAACAGAAGTAATAATTCAGATTATTTTTTTACAGTTTTATGTCGGGAAGGAAATCTGGTGTCAAAGAGAGAGCTTGTTCAAGTTGTTCATTAGAAAGTCTGGTCCATTTGTGAAATTGTTCCTTCAAACAAGAGTGCTTGTTCAATTTACCAAGATTTTTCTTGAAGTTCTCCTGAAGAGCTATGTGATGTTATTCTATGGGGCAGATTACCCTTGTTCAACATCTGGGTGCTTGGGTAGATAACCCTCTACTGACCTGGAATGAGGCATTTCTTAACATAATACTGAGTTTTGAAGAAAGAATTCTTTACTTCAGAAAAGAAAATGTTCATTAGGCTAGTCTTACCTTCCCAAGGCCCTAGAATGGTTTCCCTTTTCTAATACTCACAAACAAGAAACATTCTGAGTGTATTTGACATCCAAGGAAGGTCATCCTGAGTGCTCATCTTGGAATAGGCTGCAAATCTCAGACCTCAGAAGTTGAGTCATATCTTCAGTCTGTAGATTCTGTAGAGCCTGGACAATCAAGAGAACTAGCATTTTCACAAAATCCTAGAGTCTTCTAGTCAAAGTCAATAACCTTAGAAAACATTTTTAGAAATATTTGAAAATATACATTGTTTTTTCAGTGGGAGGTTTATTTCTGCTGTATGCTCTTGAAACTTAGACAGATACAATGGTCTATTTTAGTAATTGGCAGTGCTAACAAGTCTTAGCTCCATGCAGTGAATGTATAGAAGAATCCATTTAAATTCTCTCAAGAGACACTTGAGTGGTTTACCCAATGGTTTTAATATGCAGTGACTTTACCACAACTTCTGTACCACTCTGTTCCCTATTCTCTCAAATAGTTTGCATATGTGTACAACTGCCTTACCAACTTTGCAGGTAACTTTTTAATTTCCCAGTCTCCTGATCTCTTGACAAGAAGAAATCTATGAATACAGCAAGATAGCCTCAATTTTGCTCCTCCTCTGAGTCTAGCTCATGACACACTGGGCTCTGGAAGCTCATAAATCTCTCTGACTTCCATAGGGTGATGCTTGACAGCCAACCAGCAGTGCTGCCACCAGGCCTCATTTCTCCCTGCAAAAGAAGAAAATGAAACTTGGCAGGGCATGCTCAGCCCCCACCCCCTGCACTGTGCTGAACTGTCAGGCAAGAGCTGCCCCTTGAAAAAAATTGGTATTTTTCTTTTGTATTTCATACTGATAAGAAAGCTACTTTCTTCCCTCTAGAAATTTCTGCATTTGTTAAACTCACAAGAATGCGGATAGCTCAGAGTACATAAAGTGTATTTGGATGATACTCTAGCCAAAAGTTAAATATTTCCTAGCGATTCACATTCAATAAACCAGTCATAGCTGCCATTCTGTAGAACACAGAAGCTTCTAGAATATATAAAAAAATGAAACTCTACATTTGGGTATTATAAAAGGCACACTCAATTGAACGATCTGAAAAAAAAAATGAAAGCAAGAAACCTATCAGGCCAAGGATATAAGAGGTAAATTTATTCAGGCTTCCTGTCAGGGGTTGAACATGACATTATTCTCTTTAAAATAAGGGTTGTTGAAAATGACATCTATGTCCACCTCTCTGCCTTGGTAGGAACTGCAAAAGGTGAGCTAACCAGCATTAGTGTGTCATTTCAGATAATATTTGGAAACTGTAAAGTTTGGCACTCACTGGCTTTTCCAATGAAGAATCCATAAGTGCAGGTCTTTCTGGAAGCCTTTATAGACTGTGCCTGAAGATGGTTCCTCATTTTTATCCAGCCTTTGGCTTCTCCTGTCTGTTAGCTTTGTTTTGAAAAGATATCTTCAGATCTCCAAATTTAATATAGTGTCTCACACATGGCAGCTGGGCTGTAATTCCTACAAAAAATAAAAAAGTGTACTTCTAAAGAGATCACCTTAAACCACTTTCAATAAAATTGTATCCCAGACTCAGACTTCTTGTGGTTTTAGAACGTCCATTTCTAGTCCATGAGCGAGAGACAAATAGAAAAATTTCCCGGTTTTAGGAGTTTTTGTAGAAAACAAAATCCTCTGAACTTTAAAATAGATGTGGGACAAGGTTGCTTTTCTTCCAACTAGTTTACTTCATGCAACTGTAGACCATCTGGGATTCGGACCAGAGGTTAGTATCCTAGCCTGTTCATAACCACACACAACACTCTAGCCCTGCGGAAGCAGTCATACACTCAAATTTACAATCCCTCTCTTTTTTAAATCACTGCAATATTTTACTCATACTTTATATTTGTCTAGTAACATTCACAAATTAATAGCCTGCACAGAAAAGCTTTTAAAGCAATTCCAATGTTTTAATTAAATTGGATACTTTGTAAAATCACAGATAGGTGTTTTGTATGATATTGCATTCCATTGAAAACTATGCACTCCTAGGCCTCAATGTAACTTGCTATCAAAATACCTGCTTCCAAAAGGTACTGATTCTGAAAAGAAATGCCTGCCTATTTCCTGGTCAGTGAGGTTATATGGGAGACCAAATACCACGCCCATATCAACAAATGAATGTTACTTCCGGGCTCTCCATTTCCGCTCTTGGATAACTTTCACTTCGCGGACTTTGAGTTGCACTCCCCGAAGGATTTCTTCTGCTCTCAGTAGAGAGCCTTTGTGCATTGTCATCCTGTGATTTTTGATTGGTTGGAGAGCAACAGCAAAACCCTATGAGATGTCCAAAACACAGACACATGGGCCAAGGGATCTCACTGTGTGCTGAAAGTGTATTTTCAGATGCAAGAAAGGAATGTTGGGGGGGGAGGAAAAGTGCTGTTTTTTATTATTGTAGGGAAAACCTGACAATTCTGAACTTTGCGAGTTGTCAGCTTGTTTGGGGGCTGGGTGGGTAGGGATGGGGTGTACTTTTTATAAGTAATATTTAATTTATTATTTAGAGTGGCTTCTTTTTGGATAATTTATGATAAAAAGGGAGATCTGGTTGGGAATCTAGATACGGCTGTTAAAGCTGCAGTGTTCCATAGCTCAGAGGGACCAGTTTGGAAAGGAATTGTCCACTGCTGAGCATGAGGAGAGCAGCCAGGCAAAGCCTCCACTGAAGCTCCAACATCACCGCCTTCTCCCTTTCCAGGGTCATTCAAACGAGACCACACCAAACCTGAAATATTCTGATAGCATTTCATGGATCAATGCTACTCATTCTCTCAAAGGGCTTTGCAATTCAAGCAAATTGTTAGTGTGCTAGTGGTAGGTTTATTCGTTAGAAATGGGTATACTACAGCTTTAACTAGCCTTAGTGGAGAAAGAAAATTTTTGTTGCTACAAAACACCTTTTTTCAATAAAAGGTATTTTGAGCCTACAAAGAATTTCTTAAAATTGTCAGACTCTAGCATTGTTAACCAAATTAGACTAGTGATTGCAATATTTAAGTGTAAATCTTGTTCTATGAGAAAGGAAACTTGCTTATAGTTTAAAGCAATGACTGTTTCTACACGATCTTGTATACTACTACACGAGGAAAAAGGGGTTTTGTAATCACTGTAGAACAGTCTCATATTCATTTTTTATAGAAATGTTATTCCAATGGTGCATTTTTTGTTTAATGAATAAAGTTTTGATACAAACTTTGTTCTTCGTGTTATTTATATTAAATGGCTGACACAAAATCACCCGACCCTTACCCCTGCCTATCTATTCTTATCCTCCGGATGCATGTTGCCTTTTTTTTTATAGCTGTGGCAGAAGCTGTCTGTGCGCAGCCGTATCCCCTTGGATCCTTACACTATTGTTATGCACATGCTCAGCACACTTTCAACCCCAACAGCCAATACCCACGTCTTTTTGTTGGAGGGTTGCCTCAGGCTATCAGAACTTGATTTGCCACATGCACAGGAAAGCTGGAAATGCCTGATCATACTTTACCCACAGCCGATAAATACTCCAGCCCTTTGCCCCTGATTGAGACAACTCTGAAGCATAACCCCCCAACTTACCTCTAGAGTTCCCCTGTAGGACTGAGCCAAAGTGATTCTCTGTGGAAAGTTATTGCTCCACAATATCGCACCTTAGATATTGCACCCTTGTTTGGTGTACCTCCTTTCTCTTTCCCTCTTCCCCCATTCTCCTAAGGCAGGGGTTGACAAACTTTTGAGACATAAGAGCCGCCAGGGGTCAGCAAACTGCGGCTTGTGAGCCACATGTGGCTCTTTGGGTACGTGGCTCTGAAGTAAAATTGAAAATGAAAATAAAACTATCATAGTTTCATTTATAAAAATTTTAAAGTATATTATTCACATATTGATTATGTAAAAATCTATCTATGGTTCTCAAATAATTTTTAAATTGTTGTGAGAGACAGGATTGGCTCTTCCAGGGGTCGGCAAATTTTTGAGACAGAACATACCCAAAGAGCCACATGTGGCTCGCGAGCCGCAGTTTGCCGACCCCTGCCCTAAGGGTTTCATCAGGGAGCAACTCCTAGCAAATCACTTATACACAAATCTTCATGCCAGGATGTGTTTTGGGAGAACTAACCCAAGACAAGCCTCTTCAATCTTTGTTCCCATTTCAACACACCAACACCAAATAAATATAGTACTCTCTCTATCCTCGGATATTACACTCTTAGCGCTGTGTCAACAGAAAAACATGGGGGCACATATTCACTGAACAGCATATTGCCACAATCATTGAGAGAAAAAGTTGGGCATGTAATCTAGTCTCTAAGAGAAAGTCACGTATTAATAATAGTGTAAACACTTGGTCAAGCAGAGAACCCTTCAGTAAGTTATTGCTTGAAGTTATTGCATCACAGATGACAAGACAGGTGGGGTTTTAAAGGTCATCTAGCTTTTCCATCTTCTTCAATGCATAATTATTCCATTTAGAGAAAAAAAAAATGTGTTTAAGATTTCCGAAGACCTAGAGAAATTGGAATCTTTGTGCATTGCTAGTGGGAATGTAAACTAGTGCAGCCACTGTGGAAAGTAATATGGTGGTTCCTCAAAATATTAAACATAGATTACCATATGATTCAGCAATTCCACTTCTAAGCATATACCCAAAAGAATGGAAAGCAGAACTTGAATAAATATTTGGACACTCATGTTGATAGAATATGATTCACAATAGCCAAAAGGTGAAAGTAATCCAAGTATTCATCAATAGATGAATGCATAAACAAAATATGATATATATAATACATACAATGGAATATTATTCAGCCTTAAAAACGAAGGACATTCTGACACATGCTACAACATGGATGAAAATGAAGGACATTATGCTAAGTGAAATTAACCCATTACAAAAGAACAAACAGTGTATGATGCCACTCAAATGAGGTACCTAAAGGAGTCAAATTCATAGAGACACAAAGTAGAATGGCAGGGGCTTCTGGTAAAATGGCAGAGTAAGTAAATGCTGTACTCACTTCCTCCCATGACCACATCAAAAATACAACTAAATTATAGAACAACCAACCTTGAGAACCACCTGAAGACTACCTAAACAGAACTCCTATAACTAAGGATATAAAGAAGAAACCATGTCAAGACTGGGGGGAGGGAGTGGGGGGGGGGCAGAGGTGCAAAACAGTCTGGCCTCACACCCAAGTGTGGGAGTTAAGGGAGGAAAATCTCAGCTGCAGAGGTTCCCCCCTGAGGAGCAAGGGGACCCAGCCTGGATCACTAGTGCCAGGATGAGGAGTCCCCACTATATCTGGCTGTGAAAATCAGCAGGGATTTGTCCAGGTGAAACAGAGGGCTGCTGGGGTTTCAGGCATTCCTCTTAAAGGGCCCACACACTGACACACTGGCTTTACTCACTGATGGACTCACTCGCTCTGAGCTCCAGTGCTGGGACGGCAGCTCACAAGTACCAGGGACATACATGAGGAACTGCATTGTTTGGCTTCAGGGCAAGGGCTAGAAGGGCAACTCTCTCCAGTACAAAAAGTGCTGGCAGGGGCCAGCTGAGTGGCATGTTTGTTAAGAGCCAGCTCTGAGCAGCAGGGCCCTGGTTTGGATCCCACATAAGGGCCAAGATGATGAACAGCAGCTTGACCTGGAGCTGGGCTGTCATGAGTCACTGGCAACAGCATAGCCTGCAGCCACTGCTGCAGTGGGCTGCCATAAGCTACCATGTGTAGTAGGCAGCCAGTGTGAATGGCCAGCAGCTGGTGTGAGTTGCTGTGAGTGGCCATCCAGAGGCCGGTGAACAATCTACCTCACCTGGGAAGAGCATAATGATAACATCAACGTGGGCCAGTGAAGTGATGTCCTCCACAACTAGACTGAAGAACAAAAGGACAGCAACTTTTCTGTTCCCCTTCCCTCAATTCCCCAATGCTGTTCCCCTCCCCCAATTCCCAAAAAAAATCTTAAAAAAAAAATTCTGGCTGGTACCATTGTTCCTTTGCTGTGCCCTCCCCCTGTAAAACTGGCAGGGGGTTTCCACTTTCCCTTTGCTGAGCTCTCCCTTCACCCAGCCTGCACACCCAGGAGTCTCTATTTAACTCGCCCACCCTGGTGATTCCCTGAGAACCCGCACTCACTCAACTCACACACAGGCTGAAACCCATTTCAGCAGCTTCTCCTCACAAGCAGCTGGCCTCAGCCCACACTTTGGATGTCCCTAAAATCTCTGAAAGTTCCACAAACCCAAATAATCAGCAGCTGGCCTTGGCAATCACTGTATCATTTGCTAGATGGCCCACAGCCTAACACTAGTGGCAGCCAACCTGGGTTCACAGCATAGCTCTCCCAGGAACCTCCAAGCCACAGGCAGCTACCAACTAAAGGTCACTTTGTAGCTCTTATCAGTTGGCCCTGGGATGGGCACAGGCAGCAGCTATCCTGGGCCTGCACTGGAGCCCCTCCCAAGAAGCTGCAGAACTGACACACCCAGTGCCTGGCTTCAGACCACACCAGAGCACCACCCAATTAATGCCACAAATGATACTTAAGAGTGGACTCAGCAGGCACCAGTGCCCCACAACAGCGAATCCCACTTTGTGGGATCAGTATTCACAAAACAGCTCATCTACTATAGTCACAGTCCTCAAAGCCAGTCAGCCTGATAGTCAATTCCCACCCACTGACATGCTAACAGCAATCAAGACTCAACTACAAGAAGAAGGCACACAGAACCCACACAAGTAACAGCCTGGAGCACCCAACACAGGTGACAAGGGAGACTGCACCACTGGACCCCATGGGACACCTACTACATAAGGCCCTTCTGCCAAGACGGGGAGCTATAGCAGATTTACCTAGTATATAGAAACAAACACAGGGTAGCAGCCAAAATGAGGAGACAGAGAAACATGTCCCAAATAAAAGAACAGGACAAAACTCCAGAAAAAGAACTAAACAAAATGGAGGTCAGCAATCTACCAGATACAGAGTTCAAAATACTGGTTGTAAGGAAGCTCAGTGAACTTGGGGGAAGACTAGATGACTCAGTGAAAACTTATGCAGAGATAGAAGCCATAAAAAAGAATCAGTCAGAAATGAAGACTATAATAACTAAAATGAAGAATACATTATATGGAATCAGCAGCAGTTTAGATGAAGCAGAGGATTGAGCCAAAATTTGGAAGACAAAGTAGTAGAAAACACCCAGTCTAAACAGCAGAAAGAAAAAAGAATTAAAAAGAAAAATGAAGATAGTTTAAGAGACCTCTGGGACAACATCAAAGATAACAGCATATGCATCAAAGGGGTATCAGAAGGAAAAAAGAGAAGGCAAGGGATTGAAAAACTATTTAAAGAAATGACTGAAAACTTCCCTAACCTGGCAAAGGAAGTATACATACAAATCCAGGAAGTGCAGGGAGTCCCAAAACAAGATGAACCCAAAGAGGCCTGCACCAAGGCACATCATAATTAAAATGCCAAATGTTAAAGACAAAGAGAGAATCCTAAAAGCAGCAAGAGAAAGGCAAGTAGTAACTTATAAGATAGCTCTCATAAGACTGTCAGCTGACTTCTCAACAGAAACTTTGCAGACCAGAAGGGATTGGCACAAAATATTCCAAGTGATGAAAAGCAAGACCCTACAACCAAGATACTCTACCCAACAAAACTATCATTTAGAATCAAAGGAGACACAAAAAGCTTCCTAGACAAGGAAAAGCCAAAGGACTTAATTACCACCAAATAAGTATTGTAAGAAATGTTAAAAGGAATACTTGAAGAAAAAGGAGAAGAAGAAATGAGGAGGAGGAGGAGGGGAAGGAGGAGGAGGAAGAGGAGGAGGGGGAGGAAGAGGAGGGGAAAAGAAGAAGGGGAGGGGCGACCAGATAGCTCAGCTGGTAAGAGCACAGCTCTGAACAACAGGGCTGCCAGTTCGATTCAAGGAATTGAACTTAGTAAGCTGCGCCCTCTACAGCTAAGATTGTGAACAATGGGCTGCTTTGGGCTACCACAGGCTGCCGTGAGCTACCGTGAGATGCCCGTTAGTGGCCGGTAGCAAGCATAAGTGGGCGGCAGCCAGCGTGAGTGGCCAGCAGCTGACGAGAGCTGCTATGAGCTGCTGTGAGTGTCTGGCCAACGGCCAGTGACCAACTGCCTCTGCCGGGTACAGCTCCATGATCATAACACAACATGGGCCAGTGAGCTGTGTCCTCCACAACTAGACTAAGAACAACAGCTTTTTTGGGGGGGTAGAGGGGGTAGGGTGGGGGAAGAAATAAAAAAAGAGCAAGAGAGAGAGAAAGAAGGAAGAAAAAGACAAAGGGGAAGGATGAGGAAGAGGGGAAGTAAGGAAGGATCAAAAATATAAAAAATAAAATGGTAATAACTACATACCTATCAATAAATACTTCAAATGTAAATGGAATAAATGCTTTAATCAAAAGACACAACATGGGCCAGCCGAGTGGCATGTTGGTTAAGAGCTGGCGTGGGACGCCAGAGGGCCCCGGTTCGGATCCCAGTGACACTGCCCTCCACAGCTAGGATGCTGAACAACAGCTCAACCTGGAGCTGGGCTTCCGGGAGTCGCTGGTGACAGCGTAGGCTGCAGCCCCTGTGGCAGTGGGTTGCCATGGGCTACCGTGTGTAGCCAGCAACCAGCGTGAGCAGCCAGCAGCCGCAGTGAGCGGCCATCCAGAAGCCGGTGACTGATCTGCCTCTTTCGGGAAGAGCGCAATGATGGTGCCAACTTGGGCCAGTGAAGCAACAGCCTCCGTAACTAGACTGAAGAACAAAACGACAGCAACTTGTCTGTTCCCCTTCCCCCAATTCCCCAGCGCTGTTCCCATCCGTCAATTCCCCCCAAAAAAAATATTTAAAAAAAAAAGATACAACGTGGCTGAATGGATAAGAAAATAAAACCCATACAAATACTGCCTACAAGAAACCCACTTCAGATTGGAAAACATGCACAGAATTAAAGTAAAGGGATAGAAAATGGTATTTTATGCCAATGGAACAAAAAGCTGGAGTAGCAATATTTATATCAGACAAAATAGACTTTAAAACAAAGCCTATAACAAGAGACAGAGAAGGACATTACTTGATGATAAAAGGATCAATTCAACAAAAGAATATAACCCTTGTAAATATTTATTCGCCCAATGTAGGAGCACCTAAATATATAAAGCAAATATTGACAGACATAAAGGGAGAGACTGACAGTGATACATCATAGTAAGAAAATTTAACACCCCATTGACATCAATGGATAGATCAACCAGACAGAAAATCAACAAGGAAAGAGCAGCCTGAAATGACACATTAAACCAGATGGATTTAATTGATACTTTAGAGCATTCTACCCCAAAGCAGCAGATTATACATTCTTTTCAAGTGCACATAGAATATTTTCCAGGAGAGACCATATGTTAGGCCACAAAACAAGTCGCAGTAAGTTTAAGAAGATTGAAATCATACCAAGCATCTTCTCCAATTACAATGGTATGAAACTAGAAAATCAATTACAAGAAAATAACTGAGAAACACACAAACACATGGAGGCTAAATAACAAGCTACTAAATAGTGAATGGGTCAACAATAAGATCAAGGAAGAAATCAGAAGATATCTTGACTCAAATGATAATGAAAACACAGCAACTCAAAATCTATGAGACACAGCCAAAGCAGTTCTAAGAAGGAAATTCATAGCAATACAGACCTCAAATAAATTTAAGAAATATTAATCTCAAATATTTAATCTCAAATATTTAAAGGAACTAGAAAAAGAAGAGCAAAAAAAAAAAAGCCCAAAGTGAGTACAAAGAAGGAAATAGTAAAGATCACAGGGGAAATAAATACAATAGTTTAAAAAAATACAAAAGATCAATGAAACCAAGAGCTTGTTCTTTGGATAAACAAAATTGATAAACTTTAACTAGGTTCATCAAGGAAAAAAGAGAGAGGACTTAAATAAAATCAGAAATGAAAGATCAGTGACAACTGACACCACAGAAATATGAATGATTATAAGAAAATACTACAAACAATTATATGCAAACAACTTGGAAGAAATTGATAAATTCCTAGAAACATACAATCGTCCAAGACTGAATCGAGAAGAAACAGAAAATCTGAACAGATCCATAATGAACAACATCAAATCAGTAATCCAAAACCTCCAAACAAATAAAAGTCCTGGATTTCACAGGTCTATTTTACCAAACATCCAAAGAAGAATTAACACCTATTCTTCTCAAATTGTCAAAAATTGATGAGGAGGGAAGGCTCCCAAGCTCATTTACAAAGCCAATATTACACTAATTCCAAAACCAGACAAAAACATTACAAATAAAATTATAGACCACTATCTCTGATGAACATAGATGCAAATATCCTAAACAAAATATTAACAAAAATGAATTCAGCAATACATTAAAAAGATTATACACCATGATAAAGTGGAATGTATTCCTGGGATGCTAATTTGGTTCAATAATCACAACTCAATTAAAATGACACACCACATAAAAAAATTAAAGATAAAACTCATATGATCAAATCAATAGATGCAGAAAAAGCATTTTACAAAATCTAGCATTGATTTATGATTTAAAAATCTCAGCAAAGTGGGACTAGAAGGAACATACCTCAACATAATAAAGTTCCTATATGACAAACCATTGCTAACATCATTCTCAATGGTGAAAAGCTAAAAGTGTTTTCCTTAAGATCAGGAACAAGAAAAGGGTGCCCACTTTCATCACTTGTATTCAATATAATATTGGAAGTCTTAGTCACAGCAATCAGGCAAGAAAAAGAAATAAAAGGCATCCAAATGGGAAGGAAGAAGTAAAACTGTCATTATTTGTAGATGACATGATACAATATATACGGAGATCCCCAAAGATTACACCAAAAAACTATTAGAACTGATTTAGTAGAGTTAGCAGGATACAAAATTAATATCCAGAAATTACTTGCATTTTTATACACTAATAATGAACTATCAGAAAGAGAAATTAAGAAAACAACCCCATTTACAAATGCATCAAAAATAAATAAAATACCTAAGAAGAAATTTAACCAAGGAGGTAAAAGACCTGAACTCAGAAAATTATAATACATTGAAGAAAGAAACTGAAGAAGATGCAAATAAATGGAAGCATATATCATGCTCATGAATAGGAAGATTTAACATCATTAAAATACCACCCAAAGCAATCTATAGAGTCAGTGCAATCCCTATGAAAATACCAATGACATTTTTCACAGAACTAGAACAAATAATCTTCAAATTTAATATGGAACCCACAAAAGACCCTGAATAGCCACAGCAATCTTGAGAAAGAAGAACAAAGTTGGAGGTATCACAATACCTGACATCAAATTATACTACAAGGCTATAATAATCAAAACAGCAGTGTACTGGCATAAATACAGACATATAGATCAATGAAACAGAATAAAGAGCCCAGAAATAAATCCACACCTACACGGTCATTTAATCTATGATAAAGGAGGCAAGAATATGCAATGGGGTAAAGACAGTCTCTTCAATAAATGGTATTGGTTAAACTGGACAGAAACGTTCAAATGGTGTTGGTTAAACTGGACAGGAACTGGATCACTTTTTTACATCATACACAAGAACAAACTCAAAATGGATTAAAGACTTACAAATGTAACACCTGAAACCATAAAACATGGCAGTAAACACTTTGAGATAGCTCTTAGTTATATTTCTTTTGGATATAGCTCCTCGGGCAAGGGAAACAAAAGGAAAAATAAACAATGGGACTACATCCAACTAAAAAGCTTTTGCACAGCAAAATGGAATTCTGGATGATCTCAGCCCTAGCAGTCAAATCATCACTAGCCTTCAAGTCTTCCCAGCTGACACTCCAGACGTCATAGAGCAAAGACAAATCACTCCCACTTTACCTGAAACCCTGACCCATGGTAACTGCAAGCAGAATAAAATGGTTGTTTTAACCAGCTAAGAACAATACTTCCTGATTTCTATTCTATCATTAAACTTCCTCATTTTTTTTTTCATTGATTACTCTTTTCTCTAAATGTTCTTTGCATCCTCTCAGGTTGGTCATTCACATTACTGCTTCTACTTTTCGTCAAGTTAAATCTTTCATTACCTTCAATAATAGCTTTAATTTTGTACTTGCATCTTTAATTTCTTGCAATTCTTTCTTTTGTTACCCATCTCCTTCTTCATTTCATTATGTTGTCTTTTAATCCCATCCTGTGCTCTCTTCATTATAAAACAATTTTCTTTCATAGAGTTGATATTAGTTTATACATTTTAAAATGCCAGTTTTCTGTGAAAGAACCTACTTCTGGTTTTGTAAAGGAATTATCCTGTAGGCCTGCTATGTCTCATTACGTCAGCCTAGTCTTATCTTGACTTTAGATTTCAGTATTTTTAGTTTATTTTACTCTGAACTAGAAGATCTATTCTAGTCCATGTGTGTTAACCCTCGTGCATTTGAGTTGCTAACAGCTGCATTTCACGACCCCCTGAATTCTGTAGACATTTTCTCTAGATACAGCTAGATAGTCAGTTACCAAACACAGATCCCAGCCAAGTTCCTACTATCTCACTGGCTTTCATCTAGAGTAACTGTGCTGAATTGACAGGGTGTCTTTCCTTTCCTCTCCCAGGCTCTCTGCTTGTCAAGTGGAGTATATGAAAAAGAGCAAAGCTCAAGAATAAACAGATGCCCAATCTCTTCTCTTTACCTCTTCCTGTTACTGTAAAGATGAGAAATGTACCCAAGCTCATTAGTTTCTTTCTGCCCCGTTCTGTTCTGACAGTTTGTAGTAAACGGATGAATATAGAGCAGAGAGAGATTAGAGGGATGAATAAATAACTGCTGTGTGCCTGATGCTTTTTGAGGCAGTCAGAATGATACTAGCCTGGATTCTGGGTTGGTAAAAACTTTGTACTTGTGAGCTGAAGATAATTTTGCATAAGATCACTGGCTGTATCATGAGGATGGTCCATTTATTATGTTTTCTTAAAGTTTTACTGGCCTTATAGTTAGTGAAAAAAAATTTTTTTCTGGATCTGCAGAGAGGTGCTGCATTTCAGTAGTAATGTCTTCTTTTTCCCATCCTCCCCCATCTTCTAATAAATGTTTTCTGATCCTATAGATATAATAATGGAAAATTGGGATGGACTGTTAGGGGCAACTTTCCAGATGCTATGATAATTGTTGAATCCTGGATAATCTTTAAAGCACCTAAATTTTATCCTAGTTTCTATTTACCTAAGTCAAAGTTTTATCCTACTTTTTATTTACCTAAGTTTAAGCCTAACATAGTTTTTTATTTACCAGTTTATTATTTCCACTTTGCTATATTCTTTTTCCTTTCATATGTGACTAATCTCTTCCCTTTGCCTTAACTTTAGAAACTCATAATTTGACACAATAAATACTGAGGCAATTATTCCTGAGATGGTCCAAATGTTCTCATTAGCAGTTCAAAAGATTTCTTGAAATAAATAACAGAGGTTATTTTTCCCAGATTCTGCTCAGGTTTTAATTAACATTCTTCATCATAAATTACTGACAGTTCTTTAATTTCCCTGTCTTGCTAATTTCTATTCTGACTCTTTATGTAACTTTGACAAAATACCCCTCAGAAGAACAATTTTTCACCTTCTTAGTATTTCTTAAGGATTTAATTCTTGTACTATTCTTTGAATCTGTGGTGGATTCCCTCGGCTACTTTTCTTTTCTTTTTATTCAAGCAAAAACTGTTCTTTAGTGAGGAAATCTCTTAACAATGGTAGCATTTGCATTTCATAGATGTGACTCCTTATTTGTCATGAATTGTTCCTATTTCTTCCCTAAATAGGATGTTTCAAAAATTAGGTATAACATACACTTCACAGGCATATTGTAGGCTTAAATTTAAATTAGACAATATATAAAGCCGTGGTACAATTTCTAGTACTTGACAAAAGCCTAATTAATGCTAATTCTGTTCTTTCTGTCTCTGCACTCTATATTTCCCTTTGATGTTTATGAACCTTTTTATACATTTTTTAAAAATATGAATGGGAATTTAGCAAATTTTGTTTTGGGTGTAGTTCTAACTTTACAGGTTTAATTTGTAGATTGCATGCAGATGTAGAGATAAGTTTTCAAAAGAATGCTATTATTATAAAACATTTTTTCCTTTTCTTTGTATACACAACCAATATTTATTTAGTGCCTCTTATTCACGTGTACAGCATAGGACTATGGATACCAACAAACCAATGAATAAATCTGCACATCTTATACAGAGGGTGCCAAAAAAATGTATACACATTTTAAGAAAGGAAAAATCTGTATTAAAATCGTAATACTCCATATATACTGATAACAAAAGATTAATACCAGTCACATTTGACTTCTGCAATTACAAGAGGTGTTCAAAGTGGTTACCATCAGCATCCAGACACTTCTGATTATGGCAAACGCTGTTTAGTAGATTTCAGTGGCGAGCGTGTAAACTGTTCCAACACCATCGCAGAAGAAGCAGGACTTGTTGCTGTGTGAGGCCTCTCAGATCTTCCCTCGTGCACATCACACACGGCACCATGCGTCTCAAACTTATCACAATTGTGTGCAGTTGTTGGGCGTGTTGGAGGCTCTGTTGCACACTCACACCTCCATTGTCATTATACCTCCACAACATTCTCAAATTTCAAATACCACTTCAAAATGGTCTTGCACTGCTCGAATGACAACTGTCATTCGACTGTCCTGCCTGTCACATGGTGACAGTTTTTCTTTGACTGTCCTGCCTGTCACATGGTGACACTAGCATGCATTTGGTTAACGCCATCTTTTGAGTGAACATCACACTGCACATTGCTATTGTAATTAAATTCAACTGTAAAAAGTAATATGTAGATAACATTTCTTAAAATGTGTATACATTTTTTGGCACGCTTGGTATATTTATACGCTAAAGAAAAAAAATGTGGGTATCTAGATACATATATGTATACATGTGACTATAGCTCAGATGAGACTGTTAGATACCTTTAGACAGATAAAATCAAATTCCATCAGAATATAGAGTATCAGACTAAGGTTCATAGAAACCTCATAGGGAAGGTGGTATGTGGAAAGAGCTTTAAATAATAAATGAGGCTAAAATTTTCAGAGAAAGAAAAGGGCTATTCAGATTTTTTCAAAAAAGGTATATGAGTAAAAAGATACAAAGGTATGATTTCACAGAACATAAACTGGAGCTAATAAGTATTTCAGTTTTTTTGGAGTATATGGTTTGTGGGGGAAAAGTAGAAAGTACATTTATAAAGTCAATGGAAGTTATGTAATGTTGACCAAAGATATTTAAATCTGTTGCTAATAAGGAACCATTGACTATGGAAGTTTTATTCTTTCATGCACACATGTCTGTTGAATACTTACTATGTATCAATGACCGAGCTGGTACTAGAATAGCAACAGTGACTAATATGAATATGATCTCTGCCCTGCTGGAGTTTGTAGTTCATGAAGACAAACAAAGAACAGATTGGCACAATAACTATAATTGTAATAAATGCTACAAACTAAGATTGTGATATAGAAATATTATATCTTTAAAGATTATTCACAATTGTTGATGGGGAATGGAGACACTTATTTTAGATAAGGAAAGATTTTCTCCTGGGGGTAACATTTAAACTGAAAGTGCAAGATACAAAGGAGTCATCTTTGTGAATATTGGGAACATAGAACATTCCAAAAGGAGGGAAAGACTGAGCAAAGCCCAGGCTGAGGAACAGCTTGGCTTATCCAAGTAATGGACAGGTGGTTAGTGCAGTTGTACTTCATTAAGAGGAAAAAATAGAATAAAGAAGTTAGAGAGTTGGAACTGGGCCAGATCGTGCTGCATCCTGCGATGCATTCTACCGACTTTAGATTCCCAAAGGAATTGGGAACCATGTGGGGGCACAAGGGAGAAGGGAGTTAAGATCCAATTTATGTGCACGAAAAATAAAAAAAAAGAATTGTGCACACTACCTCAGATCTGCGAAACCATGTAGCACTCTTTTTTTTTTTTTAAAGATTTTTATTGGGGAATTGCGGGGAGGGGAACAGCGCTGAGGAATTGGGGGAAGGGGAACAGACAAGTTGCTGTCGTTTTGTTCTTCAATCTAGTTGTGGAGGACGTTGCTTCACTGGCCCATGCTGGCACCATCATTGTGCTCTTCTCTGGCGAGGCAGATCAGTCGTCGGCTTCTGGACGGCCGCTCACTGCGGCTGCTGGCTGCTCACGCTGGCTGCTGGCTGCTCACGCTGGCTGCTGGCTACACACGGTAGCCCATGGCAACCCACTGCCACAGGGACTGCAGCCTACGCCGCCGCGGACTCATGGCAGCCCAGCTCCAGGTTGAGCTGTTGTTCAGCATCTTAGCTGTAGAGGGCAGTGTCACTGGCCCTCATATGTGGGATCCGAACCGGGGCCCTCTGGCATCCCAAGCGAGTTCTTAACCATCGCGCCACTCGGCCGGCCCCCATGTAGCACTCTTTATTGTCTATAATTGCTCCTATCTTGCTCATGATTCCCAGTTCTTGTTGAGTAGTAAGATAAGTCTCAATCTTGTGAGTGAAATGAGTCTGTTGTTTCTTTTTCATGGAAAGGAGCCTCTATCTGTTTAGCAAAGTCTTTTGGGATAAAGTCATGAAATTTAAAATTCTAACTCCCTGCCACAGCTGCATTTCTCTTTGCAAAGACCCTAGCATTGGCAGTCCTTCTCAAGATGACTTCTGGGGCAGAAGTCATGGATCCGCACTGCTTCCAATGAGTTAGCCTTTATTCCAAGTCATCACTGGGCACTCTGTTGGCCTTTAGAGAATACTCAAGGCCTTTTCTCTCAGCACAATGGGATCCCATAATTCCCATTCCCCAGAGCTGAAACCCCCCACACCCCACTCCCCACCCCTGATTTAGCTCAAACTAAACTCCTTTTGGCACTTTTAAATCTCTGAGTCTCAGCCTTGTCTTTCACCTGACCCCCAACTAGGCTATCCACTACACAACCTCTATTTGAGAATTACCTTTCCCCTGCCCATGATAATGTGATGGCAGAGTCAATGACTCTGAACTCAGATATCGCCCAAATGTCCCACCAAGAGCAAGCTGGAATAATTGGATTCCTTGTTTGTTATATGCATGTGTTACTGCCAGGATTCTCTCTGTCTAGCACATCAAGACACCATTTTCCTCTGTAGCAGTACCCAGTCTTTTGAGATATTCCCTTCCAAGAATTCTATAAACCACAATGGACAGCAGTCCTCTGGTTTTGGCTTTCCTCCAGACCTGTCTAGGTTTTCTATCATTTTTGTCTCATGGCCCCTAGGTTTTATCCCATAGAGGAGTGTCAGTACCCTTAAAAGTGACCTGTTAATATTTTCATTTCTCCTTGCACACCCTTGCCTGCAGATGTGTCACATCATGTCCAATAAAAACAGTCTGCTTTCTTTTCAAGTCTGATAAAAATTCTTCTTATGTCACATCTTAGAAATCTTCACTATGTGTATATTATATTAGTATCTTCATACCCCCTGAGGCTTTGAAACCATTGAGACAACGGTTATAAAGCCACAGGGCATCAAGATTTAAAGTGAATAGCAATTGTATTAATTTAATATTTACAAAAATCGTATATCAGTTGTATGTGTGCATGTATTAAAAAATCAATCTGACTGTTGTGTAGCGAATGAATTCCAAGTAGTAAAAGCAAAAAAAAAAAAAAGCTGCAGGAAATATGTGATGATTGATTCAATGGCGCTGAAGAGATGGAAATTAAGTGAGTACTTTAAGTTGTGTTGTAGAGGTGAAAACAAGCACATTTGCAAATAGATTGGATGGTGTGGATTTTGGCTTAAGCAACCTAGGTTGGTAATAACTCTTTCTACGATACAGTAAACTAGGACAGAAACAGTTTTGGGGTGGGTATGTATAGAAAAAAAAAGAGTATACTTTTTATAGAGCTTGTGGGATATCTAAGAGGAGACATCAAAATGTAGATGAATATTTGAATCTGGAACACATCTAAAGTCATAGGAATATACATTATGGAGAGAGAGAAAGAGAGTTGGGCTTAAATTGCATCCTGAGAGAGAGTCTAGAATATAGATATTGGGCAGAAAAGGAGTCACCAGAAGAGCAAGCTTAGTAAGGATGGCCAATAACAAGAAAAAACAGGGAAAAAATATGGGAGTTTTCCATTAGAAGAAAATAATAGGAGAAAACATTTGTATGGCAGAAGATGAGAAAAAGTTTGGGACAGGAGGGAGGGTTCAGCTGTGATAAAAAGTTGGTAAAATGCTGGGTAAGACAAGTATTAAGAAGTGTGTATTGGGCTGGCTAGGTGGCTTAGTTGGTTAGAGCGTGAGCTCTGAGCAACAGGGTCACTGGTTCGATTCCCACATGGGCCAGTGAGCTGTGCCCAAGCTGAGCTGCCGCTGAGCTCCCAATGGACTGCCAGATGGCTCAGCTGGTGAGAGCATGTGCTCTTAACAACAAGGTTGCCAGTTCAACTCCCATATGAGATGGTGGGCTGTGCCCGCCCCCCTCCCACCTTCCCCCCACTCCACAACTAGACTGAAAGTGGCAACTGGACTTGGAGCTGAGCTGCACCCTCCACAACTAAGACTGAAGGACAACAACTTGACTTGGAGCTCATGGGTCTGGAAAAACACAATGCTGCCCTTCCCCAATTCCCCAACACTGTTCATTTCCCCAATTCCCCAATAAAAATCTTAAGAAAAAAAAGGGGTGTATTGAAGCTGTCAGCATGAAGATCATTGAAAGGGTAACCATGCCCCCACCAGATGTCCTGGGACAGTCCCAGTTTAGGCATTATGCCCTCGTGTAGTTAGTATCTAGAATAGTAGTTAGCATAGTATAGTACCTACTTTCACTTTCAAAATATGTATATTCATTTGGATGATAATTTATATGGTCTTATCAGTTATTGATGACTAAAGCAAGAGCACTTTCAGTGAAAGGGTAGTGGTGGAAGCTAGATATCATGCATCAAAGGGATGGAATGGGAACTTATGAAGTAAATATAACACAGACACAATAACTATTTGAAGAAGTTGTACTATGAAGAGGAGCAGAAGAACGGGAAGTAATTGAAAGGGTAACTGGACCTTATGTGTTTAAAAATGAAATGTATAGTCACTCACAAAGATTCTTCCAGAAACCTGGGCAATTTCCAAATCAAACTTATCTATGCCATAAATTTTCAAAGTAAATACCAGTGTGGTTTAAGGAAAGACCTTCAGGTAAGATACCATAATCAAATAATCCAGAGAGTATTACATGACAGTGAGGGTTGCCCTGGTTTGCAGCAGGAAATGCAACTCTCATGGACCACAAGCAGAAAGACATGCAGTATCTTCATTTAAGAGAATAGAGTATAATAGCCTGAATAATTGTGCTCAGAGATATCAGGGCCTAATACCTGGAAGCTGTTAGGTTGGTGCAAACATAATTGTGGTTTTACATTGTTGAAATTTGCCTTTGATATTGGAATACATTCTTAAATAAATGTGGTTATATTATACATAATTTTAATGTGCATTTCTCGCTTTATGGTTTTTTGCTAATGACTCATTACTTGCTGTTTATTTTAAATGTATTTTAGACTATGGAATTAAAGTTAGACAAAAATCAAAATCGAATGATTTTCTTATTCGAATTCAAAATGGGTTGTAAAGCAGTAGAGACAACTCTCAACATCAATAATGCATTTGGCCCAGGAACTGCTAACGAACGTACAGTGCTGTGGTGGTTCAAGAAGTTTTGCAAAGGAGATGAGAGCCTTGAAGATGACGAGCATAGTGGCCAGCCATCGGAAGTTGACAGTGACCAATTGAGAGCAATCATTGAAGCTGATCCTCTTACAACTACATGAGAAGTTGCCGAAGAACTCAACATCGACCATTCTATGGTTGTTTGGCATTTGAAGCAAATTGGAAAGGTGAAAAAGCTCGATAAGTGGGTGCCTCATGAGCAGACAGCAAATTAAAAAAAATCATTATTCTGAAGTGTCATCTTCTCTTATTCTATGCAACAATAATGAACCATTTCTCAATCAAATTGTGACATGTGATGAAAAGTGAATTTTATATGACAACCGGCAATAACCAGCTCATTGGTTGGACTTAGAAGAAGCTCCAAAGCACTTCCCAAAGCCAAACTTGCACCAAAAAAGTTCATGGTCACTGTTTGGTGGTCTGCTGCCTGTCTGATCCACTATAGCTTTCTGAATCTTGGCAAAACCATTACATTGGAGAAGTATGCTCAGCAAATTGATGAGATGCATCCAAAACTACAATGCCTGCCCAATTCTTCTCCACGACAATACTTGACCACACATCACACAAACAACACTTCAAAAATTGAATGAATTGGACTACGAAGTTTTACCTCATCTGCCATAATCAACTGACCTCTCGTCAACCTACTACCACTTCTTCAAGCATCTGGACAACTTTTTGCAGGTGAAACACTTCCATAACCAGCAGGATGCAGAAAATGCTTTCCAAGAGTTTGTCAAATCCCGAAGCACAGATTTTTATGCTGCAGGAATAAACAAATTTATTTATCCTTGGCAAAAATGCGTTGATTGTAATGGCTCCTATTTTAATTAATAAAGATGTGTTTGAGCTTTGTTATAATGATTTAAAATTCACGGTCTGAAACTGCAATTACGTTTGCCCCAGCCTAATACGAATTTTATCTTATATGGAAAGGAATAAAGGTCTTTTCCAATGTGATTAAATTGAGGATTTTGAGATGGGGACATTATCTTGGATTACTTGGATGGGCTCTAAATGCAATCACAAGTGTCCTTATAAAAGAGAGGCAGAGGGAGAGTTGACACACACAGAGGAGGAGGAGGCAATGTGATTAACCATGGAGGCAGAAATTGGAGTGATGTGGCCACAAACCAATGAATGTTGGCAGCCAGAAGCTGGAAGAGGCAAAGAATGGATTCTCCCCTAGAGTCTCTGGAGAGAGAGCAGCCCTGTTGACATCTTGATTTCCATCCAGATTTCAGACTCTGGTTCCCAGCACTATAGGAGAAGAAACTTCTGCTGTTTTAAGCTGCTAAATTTGTGCCAATTTGTTATGGTAGCCACAGGAACCCAATGTTCCAGGACTGCAAAGAGCTCAATCTACACAAGACAATGAAGTCTAAAATGCAAAGAAGAAAGAGACAAATGTCAAATCCAAAGAGATTGGGGCGGGAAGGGGGGAATAGCTTGGTGGAGATAAGGAGTTGGAGTGTTTCAATGTTACTGCACAGAAAAATTGGTTCAAGTGTACAAAGGTATAGCTGGTAAATGAGCATGCTTAGCTATTGTCTAATAGATCAGCTTGCACTTTTGGTGGGTTTTTATGGACCTTCCAAGTTTGGCAGCTGAACCTAGAATGATACAGATCCCAGTCAACAGAATTAGCCTTAGAATTACCAGACACTGTGCTTTGAATAGATGCCTAACTTCTCTGAGTTTTGTTTCGCTTTATTTTCATCTGTAACACAAAGGTAATATTGGCTTGTCTCCCTCACAGATTTCTTTCTGTGGATCAAGTCAGATACCATATATAAAAACCCTTTATTAGTTCTAAAGCACTACTTTATAGCTTACAAAGTTACAGTGGTATTAATTATCAATTCTTATACCCAGAAAATTGTGATCTAGTCACCCTTTAAGATCTAAAATATAAGGGAGGGGAGGTGTCTGTTGGGGATTTTACCAGAAATCCCACACCTGATTAGGATTCAAGGTCCTCGCTAAGATTTCTGTGAACTTCCAGGGAGGTGGAATGGGCAATGTCAGCTCAGCTTCGTATTGGTGGGCAGCCAAATTCTGTTGGCTACCTTGTTGACCCAACCATTTCCTCATTAAGGAAAACAACAACAAAATAGAAGTATAAGTAGCAGGCTTTACTTGAGATTGGGTTGAACACAGAAAGGAGAGAGAGGGTCTAGGAAAGTTATACATTAATTGTAGCGATATGAACATTCCAATTTGAAAACATTCATCATTAGAAGGAAACTTCCACCAACTATGATGCCATGCTGTCCCTGTTCTTACAGTCTCTCAGATTACCCTCTTGTCCTTCTCTTCTTTGTCTCTCTTTTCTACTCTATTTCTTACTTCCAGGAGCAACAATACAAATTCCTTTCATTCGTTCCTTCACAAAAGTATCAATGACTCCCGTTGGGTCCGCTTATTGCTGACAGAGTGTTAGGCTCTTACCTTTAAACCCAAGTAGTTTATTAAGTTTCCTTCTCCCTAAAGACCACTTACTCTATAAAAGTAATTTTGTGGCCAGCTGTTATAATATAATGGTTACCCTGCAACATAGTAATATTAATTGAAAAGTTTATCCTGGTTTTCTCTTCTCACATTAATCCATCTAAGTGAGAGGCAAGACCTCTGAGGCCAGATTTTACAGCAATAAACAATAGTTTTTCTTTTACTGGATTCTCTTTGATCAAATTGGGACCCTTCTTGGACCCAAAGTTATAAAAGGTGATTCCTTTCAAACTAAATTTTTGGCCTTCTCAAATGTACTTTGTAGACCAAAGGCCTTTTTAATATGACCTTACACATGGAGGTCAGGCTGACTAAAAGAATGATGAATTTATTGAAGGAATGAATTAATTTAATTAAATTTGTTGTAGCATCAACTTTAAAAACTAAAGTACTATATAAATATTTCAAATATATCAAATATTTGATAAAAATAATACAATTAATATATTTCACTATAATATGTTGGGTATAGACCATTTTTCAATTCTATCTGATTTACTTCTAACAGTGAAGGTTTGACTCAAGTTTCCTCAATTTAAGCTGTTTTCCCAATGTTTCACAAATGTTTGCCTTACTCTGATAATAAAATCAATAATGTATTAAACATTAATGAGATGAAATACTCAATAAGTGCAACATGCTGTGTTAAGAACCTTGTATACATTACCACATTTATTACACAAAATAACACTCTGATGTGTGAAACACTGTAATTGCTAGTTCATTAATGACGACATTGAAACTAAGGTAAATATGTACCTTGTTAGTCATTGTAAAGTTTGGCTTTGAACCCACATCTGTTAGCTCTGAAATATGTGCTTTTTATCACCAAAGTGAATAACATTCAACTGTTAGTCCTAAGAAATTCCCTAAGAGTGTGTTTCTCAAACTTAAGTGAATATAAAATCTACCTGGAACTCTTGTTGAGGTACCAAATCCTAGGCCCCTATTCTAGAGACGCTGATTCAGTTGGTCTGGAGTGGGTTTGAGAAACTGTAATTTTAATAAGCTCCCTATTTCATTTCTATCCTTATACCATGTATCAATAAGAACACAACGTGCTGTACTAAATAGAAAATCTAACTTGAACTCCTAATTTTAATTAGAAAAACAAAAGAAACTTTATTGTCTCAGGTACCTGAACAACTTAGGGTAGACTAACTTCACAAACATTTTATTCTCAGATTCCCTCTGGGGCTCCAGTGAGAGAAAGCTGCTTCTTGAATAACGCAAATACTGGTTCCAGAATTGACTCTCCTTGGCCCTGGTTGGCCAGATGTGGATCATGGGTCCATCCCTGAACCGATCACTGTAATCACGTAGTTGGAATTTGCTATTTTCTTAGTCTTGTTCACCTACTCTTCCTCTGAAGCCCAGGAATGGCGTCAAATGTCTTGAAGACCATGAGATGAGAGTAGAAGAGGCCAGGATACTACAGATCATCATTATCAGAAGGAAGGAGAAATGCATGCAGGGTGGCAAAAATAACACATGTACACTAGACTTCTCTAGGTAAAATTAGAAGTTCACATAAACAAACTATGTCGGCTGCTTTAAGAAACTATCAACTGGCAAAAATATTTTGATTGCTAAGGTACTGTCCCCCAAATCTATACATTCAGACGGATTATTCCACAAAACTACCAGTATTATTCATCTTTATGTCTCAGTTAGATGTATTTTCTTAATACAGTTGGCCCTTGAACAACATGGGTTTGAACTGTATGGGTCCACTTATAGGCGGATTTTTCTCAGCAAATATACAGTTGCCCCTCCATATCCTCGGGTTTGTCATCCATGGATTCAACCTACTGAAGATCATAAGTATTTTCAGCCTGTGGTTGGGAGTTCACGGATACAGAGTGCTGACAGTATGCATTGTTCTCCACTATTTTATATATATGGGGCTTGAGCAGCCATGGATTTTGGTATCTACTGAGGGTCCTGGAAATAATTCCCCATGCATACCAAGGGATGACTGTAGTAAAGTTTTGGGGGAGCCAAAAGCTATACACAGATTTTCTACTGCATGGAAGTCAGCACCTCTAATCCCCACATTGTTCAAGGGTCAACTGAATTCTTGGATAAATACACTTATCCAGTGCAGGGGTAGGGAAAATGGACCAAAATGGCTCCTCTCATTTTACATAATTCTCTTTTACTTAAATTTTTTTTTAAATAATCCTTTTTTTTTAATAGCGCTTACTGGATTCATGTTAAATTAAAAAGTGAGCTCGTTGGGAATTTACATCTTGAAGTTTTGCTTCAGTTTCAAGAAGGAAAATGTTTACTACATTAAGATGAAATAGTTGTACTGCCTATTTGTGACTCTCATTTAAAATTGGATATAGTTCATCGCTGAATACTTCCTAAAATAAAACTTTATAACCATGTGGATTCAATGTTTTCTTGCTGATATTTTTTGTAGATAAATGGTTTCTTAATGACTCTTTGATCCCAAAGGATATATTAGACTCCAAAATTATGTGTTTAGATAACAACCCGAAAAGAGCCAATTTGATTTCTGCAGCTTCTTTACCTATAATTGCATTTCAAAAATTTAAGTGCATTGGAGTATTTTTTCAGAAGTTCTGAGTGCTGAGAAAAATCATAGTCAATATTATTGTTCTACATTATTATTATATATGATGATATACATTATTATTCTCCTGTATTGTTCTATTCTTCTTTTTGAAATGGCCATTGTCTAACCTTCATGTCTACTGCTCTTTAAGTCTATATTGCACCTATGGAGGTACATCGAACACTGAGAGAAAGTTAATTTTCACATGCTCAGGAAAGCTAATTACCAATTAATGTTTCTCTTCAAGTCATAATGAAATCAGGTCTAGAATAAAAACAGGAAGTTCTGGCAATCATCTCAAGATATCTCACATAGGAGAATACCTTATGTTAATCCTTTCTACAAATGCCTTTTTATATAAATATTTCATTAAATGTAGATGAGTGTTATTTAAAGAATAGTAGCTAAGACTAGGCCAGAAATATAAACTATAAATATATGTACCTATGGATAAGCAGAATGCCCTAGTTACATAATTTTCCTCCCTCTCTAGCTTATATTTTAATGTTAATGCTAGATGAAAGAATGAATTCGAGACTATTTCAGGCAATTACTTTGAACACAGATGAACCTCAGAATTTAAGCCACTAAAAATAGAGCCCCTGAACATCAGTTTTTATGTATAAAACTTGTAAAATAAAACCTATTTGCCAGCTACTTTTGAACTTTGGGTCTAAGAAAGTGCTCATGGCACATAATACTCATTCCACATTTTTAAAACATCTTTCAGATTTGCTCCTTCTGCTATTGACAAATACTACATCTTAGTACAGATTACAGAAAATAATTTTATCATCCAATACAAAGGTAAGAAAACAGAAAAGTAAACCCTGACCCTGAAAAGATGAGATTTAAAGGACAAGAAAAGGGAATAAATCGGAAGTGATGCTGAGCCCTTCTGAACCATCAAGAATGTCCAAAGATATTCGATTTGAACTTTACGACTTCAAACATTCTAACGGAGCCTCTTCAGTTACTAGGGATCAAAACTAAACTTGAACTATAATGGGCAATGTATTGGTTCACATATAATCAAACTTCAAAAAAAAACATTACAAAGCAAATATGCAAACCAGGGACACTGGTACAAAAAGTGCTCCCTCAGATTAGCTGTTCCAACAAAGCTGGAATACATCTGCAGCTGGTGTTAGATTGTCCCCTCATAGCCTTATATTAGATCTTATTAATGTAATCCCTGGGAAGAGCTCTTTGACCTACTTTGGGGACTATGCCCTTACCTGAACCAATCACTGTGGGCAGGTGAATGGAATAAAGGCCCAATCGGGGCTAAGTGAGCACACCTGTGCCTAAGAAGAAGCCCTTCCGCTTGACAAATGCAACTAAAGCAGCATCGTCAGCATGGGTGGAAGGGAGGAAGGAGAAGGAGTGAGTATGAAGAGAGAGGAAAGTACCCGACACTTGTTTTTTCTAGAAGAAAGTATTCTGGAGCAGGAAAAAAAATAGACATTGTCTACTTCAGCATTCTATGTATTAAAGTCTAATTTACACCATAAAAATACCAAAACAAATGAGAAAAAAAGTATATATATATATATATATATATGTGTATATATATTTTTTTAACTGTATGGAACCACACATATAATATTAAAAGATATGTGGAATATGTTTCTATGTAGAATTTTTTTCTGCATTATTGAAGTGACAAAAGAGTCTGAAACATCCAGAGAGAATTGTCCTCAAGATATCTTTCTGATTTCCTAGTAAATTTCCCTGTTTTAGGCATTGGCATTCCCCAGAGTGCTAAGAACCATCAAATCTTATTCAAAATTAGCATCATTTACCATGAAAAATATAAAAATTTATCAATACTTTGTGTTCATGAATTCTTCGGCATTTGAATGGTAAATGCCAGTAGAGGAAGAATTTGTTTTCAGAACTTTCTAATCGTTGCCTGCAGGCTACTGCCCAAAGTGCAGTATTCACAATTCTAAATCCATGAGCAGTTTCACATATTAGCACCCTTTTGGAAATTCATTCTTGGTTTATTTACTATGTGCTCTGGAAATGTTTGATCATCCAAGACAGACACTGTCCCGAATGCATGGAGCTTCTGTTTACTGGGTTGGGGCCCAGACTAGCAGAGTCCAAGAGGGCTTTGCAGAGGGATGTTATATGTCAGCTGAGATCTATGAATTCTGTGGTAAACCTAGCTTTCTCTCACACATGAGAGGAAAGAAATGCCGAAGAGTGTTAATATTTGCCAATGTGGCAAATCTTCCGAGCTGTGTTTAGACTGGGCTCTAGAAGAGAACACGGCAACACATGGGGACTGCATTGTTTATATACTCTCAATCCTTTAAATCTATGTTTCTAAAAGATGGGTACTTGAGAAATGTCTACTCATTCATTTAACAATCATGTGCTAAACTTCCAACGTGAGCCTCATCTATATGACACTTATGAATAAAGCTTGGTTTATCTATTCAGGGCTTCCTATATCAGAATGCTGTTTTGTTAAAGATGGACACAAGGTATTATGAACATTGCTGACAGCTCATTTATTCACTTAACAATTCTTTCTTGCACAGCCCCTCTGGGTGAGACACCATATGAGGCCATAGGAAGGCTATCATAATCTTAGCACTAACAGTAATAGTGCAATAGACACATCAGAAGCATTACATTTGAGTTCCGGATGTTTCGTTCACTAGCTTATAAGTCACTTACCCCACCTCCCTTCTCCACGAAATGTGGCCAATAACCCCTGCTCACCTCATGAGTTTATTGCAAGAATCTCTTAAAAAAAAAAAAAGAAAGAAAGAAAGAAAGAAAACATTTCTAAGCTATAAAATGCTGTACATATCATCAGTATGGTGCTTATTCATAGAAGATCTTTCTTCTATCCCTTAGTTAAGCAAAAAGAAATCACTACGGCTGATTCAGCCATCCTCCTCACAGTAGCCTACTCATTCTGATCTGCCAGCTTATCAGCCCCCTAACTAGCCCATCACACAAGTAACCTGCATCGTGGGATTTGAACCACTGTGCTCCAACCTTGTGCCATCTGGTAAGTGGACATGGGCCAAATTGCTCAAGCAGACATTTTCTATGGGTTCACATATATGCTGTGGAGATGGAGAGGACTCAGTGCCAGCGAGCAGAGCAAGAAACCATAGGGCTCTATTAAATTTCCCATTAACTTTGCAGATACGGCACCACTTGACCTTTCCTTGGCTGTGCCTCCCCTATCTCCCTCATTTGAGAAAATGGCTGTCAGGTGCTCCATTGACTGACCATATTCGCACTATGGGTTGGGATATGATCTAGGATATGCTTGGGTACTAGTCAGAGTGGCCGGCCATTCACAAAAACTAACAAGGCAGATTTGAACCCAAAGAGCTACTGGGTTTTCAGCAACCTTGTGGCTATTATTAAATATAATTTTTGTTAATAACAAAATTGGGCAGTGTGATTAGTAATTCGAGGATCCAAATATAATTTTCCTGTGAGAATTGACACTTAAGAAAAATATTGCCTCCATTATGGAAGTTGGTATGTACACATGGCACTGTCTAAAATTCTGGGGTAATATAATTTGAAAACATGTACTGACTTTTCCAAGAGTACTAATAGATTTCAAGACGATATCTGTTTGTTCTACCCATTTTATTCAACTTTGATGAGGTATACTGCTGGACTGGGTTGAAAAGTGTCCCAAAATAGTGACCCCCAAAATTAATGTCTACCCAGCATCTCAGAATATGAGTTTGTCTGGAAAGAGTATTTGTAGGCATAATTAAGTTAAAATGAGGTGGGATCTAAGCCCTAAAGCCTGGTGTCCTTTTAAAAACAGCGAAATTTGGACACAGAGAAGAAAAGGCTATGTAATGGTGGAGGTAGACTGGAGTTATGTTGCCAGAGCCAAGGAACCCCAAGGATTGTCCTCAAACCCCAGAAACTAGGAAGAGCCGTGGAAGAATTCTTCTGTAGAGCCTTCAGAGGAAGCAGGGTGGTGCCAACCTTGGTTTGAGACTTCTAGCCTCCAGAAATGTGAGAGAATACATTTTGGTTGTTTTAAGCTACCCAGTTTATAATACTTTTTATGGCAGCCCTAGGAAACTAATATAATTGCATAAAATAAAATGTACCAGCTTTAAGTGTACAGTCCAATGAGTTTTGACAAATATAGATACAATGTAACCACCACCACAATCAAGATACAGAATACTTCTATGAGCCTAAATAGTTCTCCCTTGCCCATTCCCAGGCTGTACCTCCTACCCCCGTCCCAACACACACCACACACCACACACACACACACACACACACACACACACACACACATACACACGGCCTCCGAAAACTAACTTCTGACTTCACTCTATCACCAGCACTATTTTAGAAAATCATTTAAATGGAATCACATCATAGGTACTTTTCTGTGTCTAGCTCCTTTCATTCAGCACAATGATTTTAGATCCATCCTGTTATGTATGTCAGTAGTTTGTCCCTTCTTGTTGCTGAGTAGTATTCCAGTAAAGGAACTATCACAATTTGTTTATCTAGTCACCTGTTGATGGATATTTGGCTTCTTTCTAGTCTGGGCTATTATGAATAAAGCTGCTATAAATATTTGAATACAAGTTTTTGTGTGGACATGTTTTCATTTCCCCTTAGGGAATACCTAAGAATATAAGATCATATGGGTCATGTGGTACTTATGTGTTTAACTTTATGAAAACCTGGCAAACCATATTCCAGAATGACTATACTATTTTATACTCCCAACAGCAGTGTGTAAGAATTCTGGTTGTGCCATCTCTTTACCAATAGTCGATACTGTCAGTCTCTTTTATGAAACCATTCCAACAGTAATGAATGGAAGAAAGCCAGTTAATTGATGTGATGTCTTCTAAAAAATCAGTTCAGTGACTAAAATTTTTTTTTTTGCTCTTTTATGGACTTTAAACAAAATGGTTTGCACCTGTAGACAGATAATCTGATTTTATTTTCTAAAGACAATTCTATAGCTGAGAAGTTTCCAGTCAACATACACACTCATCTATCTTCTTTATGCCTCATGACAGGTATTTTCTCTGAGCTAATCTTCCGTTGACATATATCTTATACATAAAAGAAAGCCAAACTGAACTCTCACGTCAAAAACAAATCCACAATATGGATACTTAATAGTATGTTGGGAGGTAATTAGCAATAACAAGTCCAAAGTTATTTACTCAGGAAATGAAGCTGAGATACTCAACGACAGCAGTTAGCGAAAAGCATAGACGCTACAGTACAAGACAGCAATTTCTCTTCCATCCATCTCATTGGAGTGTAGTTCAAAGCAGGGTATTATTATAGACTAAATGTCGCACAGAACACATATGAGAGTATAATGAATACTTAGGTACTTCTGGAAATAGCTACATGAAAATACTAGTTTGGGAGGGAATAGAAAGTTTGTTCTATTAGAGAGACATACTGTAGAATTGTGTAGGTATTCTGACATCTTACATATATGGCATTAAATATCCTCTGGTTAAAATTTCTCTTTTCATGTTCTTCTAACAAGGTACCGTCTCAGCTCCCTGACAACCTATATTAACCAGTATTATAAACCTTATGTTTTCCTACTTGTTAAACTGGGTTACTGCCCTGCTCTATTGGCTTAGAGTGATTTTCATCTCTCCACAAGTTAACATATAGAATCTATATAATTTTGGAGTGTACCTGGGCATGAGAAAGGTCCCAAATCCTGCCTTCGTATCTGAGATCCTGCTCTCTGACTATGCATAATTTTTCACAGATTATATAGAAAATAAAATGTGTCTTCTGGGAACAAATATTACCTAATGTATGGGGATGTTTTTTGTTGTTGTTGTTGCTATTGTTTTTTAAGAGTCTATTGGGGAATTAGGGGAGGGGAACAGTGTTGGGGAATCGGAAAAGGGGAACAGACAAGTTGCTGTCCTTTTGTTCTTCAGTCTAGTTGTGGAGGACGTTACTTCACTGGCCCATGTTGGTGTTATCATTGCGCTTTTCCCAGCTGAGGCAGTCGCTAGCCCGCCATTGGACTGTTGCTCACGATGGCTCACGGCAGCTCACGCCGGCTGCTGGCTGCTCACACTGGCTGCCAGCCACTCACGGTAGCTCACAGCGGCCCACTGCAGCAGGGGCTGCAGCCTACACCGTTGCCGGGGACTCACGGCAGCCCAGCTCCAGGTTGAGCTGTTGTTCACCATCTTAGCTGTAGAGGGTGCAGCATCACTGGACCTCATATATGGGATCCAAACCAGGGCCCTGCTGCTCAGAGCTGGCATCTCAAGCCAACTCCTAGCCAACACACCATTCAGCCAGCCTGGGGGATGTTTTCTTATTATTATTCTCTCTTATAATATTTCTCTTTCTTTTGTCCTCTGTCCTTTCCACTGCCATGTGATGAAATGCATGCCTGTTGTGAAGTGGGAAGACAGGGTTTGGAAACAGCTTATGAAAATTTGGGCTGAAGTAAGAGGGTTCTTATGTACCAATAAAGTTTTTCAATTAATTTTTTTTAATGCTAATGCAGCCTTTTGAGATGTCACTCTATAGCGTGAGCTGTCACACTATAAACCTCCCACAGGACTCCAGGCTCTTGGTTTCATAAGGGTAATGACCACACCCCAAAATAATGACCACTGACTGGATGATGATGTCTTTAAGTAGTCCTGTGTGTGGCTGCAGGGGATATTATCCAGAAATCCTTGTCACTGAGTGAAATTAATCAAAATATCTGTCCAATGGTCATTTCTGAATGCAGTCCAAGACTTTATTTCTGCCTAGATACTTGAATAAGGCTATTTTTTTTGGGGGGGGGGAACTCCACTGCATATGACCTAAGTATAATCTATATCTAGAAAAACTTCACTGAACCACTTGGAGGAAACAATCCTGATTAATATGAAACCAAAGCATTTATATATTTTTCAAAGAACACAGGTTAATGACTTTTAAGTAAATATAGTAACTTGAAGAAAGTTAACAAATTGTTGTCAAGTCAAATTCTTTGATGATAGGCCCAATGGATGGCTAGTAAGTAGATCACTTTGAAAGGAGCACAGCAATTATTTATATGTTAATGTTACTCTAATAGGCTTAAAATCAGCCAGTCCTTCAAAATAGGCTAAACATTTGCCCTACAATCTTAATTGTAAAATTAATTTGCTTAAATATCATTTGATTTTTAAATGCATATGTAGTATAAAAGTGAATTCCTCCATACCAATGCCCAATAGTTACAGATTTCAAAATTTAAAGTTAGAATTAAAGAGACTCGTGGTGATTCTGACTGTTCCGAATATTTCCACATAAGTTGTATGAAGGCTATTTCTAGAGGTACTTGGTTTATCTGGAAAAGATTACTTAAAGTTCCGTGATTTGGGAATCACTATTTCCTTGGAGTATACATTTTTACATATTGTCAGCAAATTAAATTGACAGATGGGATGGTAGAGAAGAATTTGGGTTTGGAAATGGGCAAACACCAGCTGAAATACCAGTGCCAATGCCAGGCAACTGTGATCTTAAGCCAGGTTTTTAACTTCCCTAAATCTTAGTTTTCTCATGGCAATTGGAAATCACAATACAGAAATATTTGTAAAGCATGGAAAGAGATGATTATAAAGCCTTTAGCATGATGAGTGGAAAATAATGGGTGTTTAATAAATGGTAGCTAATACTTTTCCCAAATTGTTGGTTTTATGGTTGTATTATGGAATAAGAAGAACAAGAAGAAAACTAAAAGAAAAAGAAAATATGATGCCAGCCATGCAGAGGCACTGAATATTTTTAACATGCAATTCTAATATTTGTTCTAAACTGGGAAAGATATTATGTGGAGTGTACAAATTTGTCAAACCATCCATATGAATAAAAATGAAAATTTTAGACTTTCAAGTCACTAGAAAAATAATACATGAAATGGCTGAGAAAGTGCAGAGCAACCAGGCCTGGACAACCTCCAATATGGCAGTCAATCAGATATCAATGCATAGTAACAAGCACTAGTTTGTTGTCATCTTTATCTGCTGACCTGATTTACTCAAAAAAATTTACATCATTTGGCTACATGAATGTCGGAAATGAATAAAATTTATTAACACCAAAGAGAAATGCCATCTTTTTGTATATAAAGTATAATATCCCTCTTGACCAATAAAACACTAACCCATGATAAATTTATTAGAAAACCACCATTTTAAATTCAGATTAAACCTTAACACATGCTATTTATCATGAGTTAGTTTACTCTCTTATCATATCTCTCTGTGTTTAAATGTGACCTAATAGAAAATGATTTCATTAATCCCCTCTGACATGCTCCAATAAAATTTCCAAGAGCTCTGCAACACAGAGAGAAAAGTGGTAGTTTAGAACTCATTCTCAGGTCTATCCCTGGATCATCACTTATACATAAATGGCAGTAAAATAGAACATTTGTGCAAGCTAATGGTCACCTGCTGTTAGATTAATGCTGAGATAAAGAGAGAATTTTTTTTTCAAATCAGAAAAGGCAAAGCAGGGATGTTTATTTTCAAAGTGCAGATCACGTTTCTCTAAGGATGTCTCTACCACCCACACTTCATTTTTTTTCATAAATTTTATAGATAGCTGAACCAAAAAACTCTCTTTTTCAGTTTGATCTCTTGGAGTTGCCATGTTTGATTCATGAAAGAGTTAATCAAATTCGGTACGTCACTGAGGAACAAAGGCTTACATCTGAGATTCACCTGTGAGTTGGTCTACTATCTGTGCATCAGTGATGGTCCTTCTGATGCGTCAAACTGGTGAGGCTAAAGTCCCCAGTCATTCAATCAGGCACTAATGTTCATGTTGCTGTGTGTTCTGCAGATGGGATCAACACTTTATTATCAGCTGATGTTAAGTAATGATTGCCCTGATTTAATCAACTGAAAGGTCTTTAAAGCTGAGCTCAGGCTTGCCTGAAGAGGAAAAACTTCTACCTGTGGTCAGCAGCTATAGTCTGTGCCCGAGAATTCTAGCGTATTCTTCCTCAGGGCCTACAGGTTTCAGACTTGCTCAGGGAGCCGCACAATCATGTAAGCCAGTCTCTAGCAAATTAATACCTTAATATACTGACTCTGTATCTCTCCTTGAAAACTGACTGATCCAATATTCTTTTTCAAAATCCACATTTAAAAATCCAACTTAAAGTTGATCCAATTCATTTCACTACATGAGGCTTGAGTTTACAAAACCACTCATTTAACAAATATTAAAAAAAAAAAGTTCTGAATCCGGCATACTAACAGGTTCCTCTAAAAATGGGAAAATATGACCTTATAAAAATTAATGAGACCTTTTTTTTTTTAAACCAAAGTTATGTCAACTAATGCTTCAGGAGGTGTCAACCTGATATATGAAACTTCTAACTACAGGGCTGTCATATCCTTCTGCTGTGACTGAAATACTGAAGTTCAATCTGATTCCATTACTTGATGCCCTTTGGTAGCCATGAGTAGATCAGTTAGTTAAGTGTTGGGCACATATAGTATGTAATTGTAAAGTAAGAAAAGAATTTCAGCCGACCTCTAGCCACTGACATATGAGTTTTCTTTTAGGCAGGCTCAGTTCCAATATTTACAAATCATTCTAATTTCTTTAATTATTAAATGGATGCCAGAAGGTAATAGTAATTATTAAACAATAAAACAGTTGATTTTTTAAATCAACACTAAATTACCACAGGTGATTTTCTTTTTGTGTTCTTTCTGACTGTTGTGAGACATTCCCCAAGAATGAGAGTGTGTTTGACTGCTCCTGTCTGACAGAACTCATCTGTGCCCTTTGGTCCCACCAGGTAAGCAGCTCTCAGAATCCAAACACTCCCTCTAATATTGATGATGGTCTCTGTCTATGTAAAAGGTGCAATTTTCCTTCAGTTTACCTTCCATGTACAGTTTTCACCCCTCCTCTAGAATTTGGCAAGTGGGCTTTTTTCATTTGTTTCCTTAAATCTTGAGAGCTTGGCCTGTTTGAATATTGTGCCTTCAGCTCCTTGAAAGCCAGCAAATGCTGCAAATCTTAAAGGAGCTTGATGAAGCTCGAATAGTCAGCTTGGGCTTGAAAAAGCAATAAGAGGCCAAAGAAGCAGGGTGAATGTGCCAACTGCCTTTTTTTGCGTGAGTATGTCTTATCTGTTGAAGGCAAACACCAGGTAAACTGAAGCAAGGTGGAAAGCAAGTAGAAAATTCAATGTCTGCTGCTATTTCTTTCATCAGGGCTAATTATATGTCAGTTAAAAAATAAGGTACAGTTGGTAGTTACAAAATAGTCATGGGAGGCCGGCCGAGTGGCGCGATGGTTAAGAACTCGCTTGGGACGCGAGAGGGCCCCGGTTCGGATCCCACATATGAGGGCCAGTGACACTGCCCTCCACAGCTAAGATGCTGAACAACAGCTCAACCTGGAGCTGGCCTGCCACGAGTCGCCGGCGACGGCGTGGACTGCAGTCGCTGTGGCAGTGGATTGCCATGGGCTACCGTGTGTAGCCAGCAGCCAGCGTGAGCGGCCAGCAGCCGCAGTGAGCGGCCGTCCAGAAGCCGGTGACTGATCTGCCTCGCCTGGGAAGAGCGCAATGATGGTGCCAACTTGGGCCAGTGAAGCAACATCCTCCATAACTAGATTGAAGAACAGAACGACAGCAACTTGTCTGTTCCCCTTCCCCCAATTCCCCAGCACTGTTCCCATCCCCCCAATTCCCCAATAAAAATCTTTAAAAAAAATAGTCATGGGAATGTAATGTATAGTGTGGGTAATATAGTCAATAATGTTGTGATAAGTATGTATGATTTCAGATGGGTACTAGATTTATCGAGATGATTACTTTGTAATTTATATAAATGTCTTATCACTATGTTGTACACCTGAAACTAATATAATATTATAGTTAACTGTAAATAAAAAATAAGATTATTTAAAAAAATTAAATACTAAAAAATAAGGCATATTTTAATTGGTTTTTAGAGACCATAAAAATACTAAAGCATATCTGCTTTTAATAAGCAACTTTAATTTTTTTATATTACAATTCTTTGCAGAGCCAACTGTTGGAATTTATAGGCGATACATAGAGAGTTTCTTAAGCAAATATATAACTATGTCAGGAAATATTGGGTTACAAGTAAAAGAAACACATTTAAACCATCTTAACAAAAAGCAAGCTTCATAGTAAGGATATTCAAATATGCCATGGGTCCCAGGCACATCATGAAACCCCGAACTGGAAGGAGTCAGAAGCCCTGTCAACCTCTATCTCCACCTGCTCTTTCTGGGGCGGATGGAATTATCACTGCCTTGCTCTACATGTCTTCTTCATTCTTTCCTTCAGCAGAACAACATTCCCTTGTGTCTGCTTTCACACGTTCATCATTGTTTTGCTTTACGTGATCTTTCAGTTTAAAACACCAACACACTCTAACCAGGATCTCTGAATCCCCGTTTTAAATTCCTTGGTAAGTAAATCATCGAACTGGCCCATCACGGATTTGAATTCACCTCTAGTTCAGCCCACCTCTCCCTGTAGTTTTGGCAGGGGATTATGACTCAAGATTTTCTAAGAATAAACCACAGGGAAAAAAATGTAAAAAACTGTAGTTTCCACAGAAGAAAATGTGAGCTGGGTGGGTAGCCTACCACATCTCCCTATCCAATTGAAGTATAAATTGATTCATAATCACTGAATTTGAGAAACCATATGTCCCAATTTCCTAAGAAGTTTTCATTTACACCTGTTGCTCCAGTTAATGATAAATAGTACTCACCTTCACTCTCAAAATTATCTCAGTTTAAGTGATACACATAGATGTAGCAAGTCCTAACTAAATTGAACAAATTCCTCTATTTCAAGAGGATGCTGTTACTGGAGTGGTTAAGTATACTGATGTGATATGACTTCTTTTCCATTGCAATTATATTTAAACAGATGCATAAAGTGATCTTAGAGTGGTGACTTGAAAGTCAGTGAAGCTGTTATAAATGACAGAGAAAAATGTGAGAGTTACATAAATAAGGGATTTCAGGAAGAAAATGGACTCTAACTATTAGAACATTTTGGGGGATAAATCTCACTGTGAGGAGTCTATTGACATCAAGTCCCACTGTCCTTTCTGAGCCTGGAGCTCCCTGCAGAAGTTCTTGGAAGAAGTGGTCCAGCAGCTGGTGAGAAATGTGAGTTTGGGGCAAACTTCACTGAGTGGAGGCAAATATTTCAAATATTTTTCCTGATCCATTTGTTTGTACAGTGCTTTCTCTAATTCGATTTTCTTATAAATTCATAGAGATGGTCAACTCTCCCGTTGCACAGGACTCTAGGGAGTACCTTCTTGCGTTCCTAATTAAAAAACATACCTTGCTACCAATTGAACAGCTCTCATTGATGTCAACTACCCTTTTTACCTAATGCAGCCCTTCCCTGGGAAGTCACCACTTGTAACAATAAAATCACAGTATTCAGTAGTAAATGTTAAAGTCAGTATTTTGGGCTCGAATTGTTTTTAATACAAATAAAAAGTTGCACAGGTTCACTGAATCTGTGTTTTGATTCCACTGTAGATGTCAAATAAGAGGATTTATTCTGGATCGCTCTGAGCTGGGTAGCATTTCTGTCCGATGAGAAGCCAAATCCTATTAAGGCTTAGGTTTAAACCTACTTAGCAAATGGAAACAAAGTTCCAATAATTAAAGGTATTGAATACATGCAATCACTCTGAGAAACGAGCTGCATCCTTAGATAGGTTTAAATAAGAGATCTTGTGGGGACATTAGGACTGATTATCATACACAGCTGGGCTTTGGGAAGTCACAGGGAACTAGTCCTGTCCAATGTCCACAAAACTGGTTATATTTAACCACTTCCTTTCTCCTTTTCCTGCATTCTTACACCAATTTCCTTACGGCTTCTTTAGCCTTCTTGGGAGAAAACAAGGGGGCCACACAACCATGTTCAGATGCAAAGACTTTTCTACAATGAACATTTGTGAATATAAACATACCATACTGGGGGAGAATTCTACGTGTCAAACAGGACTCTTGGCTCCATGTGACAACTCAAATTGTTACACAGAAGAGAAAATATATTCGAAGGATAGATAAGAAATATACTGGCGGTATCTTTTGTAACAGCAGGATGGTTAGTTTCCTTAACACCAGCTGAAATTCAGGACCGAAATGCCGAACAATTCTCACCTCTTCTCTCTTAACAGATCAACCTCATATCTCCCAGTGCAAACTGGTTTCCTTCATGTACTCGAGGATATGGCGGCTGACAGTTCTCAAACATGGCTTCCTACAGTGCCCATCACTGGAGAGGGACTTATTTACTTCTCTCTCATTCCAGGAATCGGCTATGATTTGTTCTGTTATGTCAGGTGCTTAACTTTTTTGCACCATCAACTACAGCCTAGTACAGGGGCTCTAAGAACACAGTGGCCGCTATTCTGTCCACTATGGTTGGGTTGGAGGTAGAGGATAAGACACAGGGAATATTTTCTCAAAAAACAACACCAGAAGGTGGCGGGTACACTGAGAAGACAAGATTTTGTAAGACCCTATAACATAGAAAATAATATTAATCTTGAAATATAAGCCAGAGTTAGAAAATAGGGCAGAAAAGGTCATTAATTTCTAAGTGAAATGTGTGATGGAGCCCAATGTCACTGAGTCATGAGGCATTTATCCCTGTTAGCCACGACCACTGGCCTGAAAAACTAAAGACAAGCATCGCTAGAGTTAGTAGAATGCAATATTGCATTAATTCAGAAGTTTTCAAGATTCTCCAGGCCACGGATAATGTCAAAGACAGACACGTTAGGCACCGCCCAGCACACACATTCCTCAATTGTTTCTATTAATATCATTCTCATGAACAAAAAGGAAATATGTATTTCTTTGAATGAAACATCAACAAGGAGAAATGTAACTCAGGCATAACGCATTTCTCAGACATAAAAATTGACACCAGCCTATGTAGGTACCAATGCTTAAGCATACAAACGGGAGGTACTATTCACGATCTCATACTAACCGGGGCATTTCACAGTCATAACCAGCCCTTTGCAGGTTCCACAACGAATTAACCAATATAGCTTTAACGTTCCTCTCTTTCCTTCCTGTAATATTCCTCTGTCCCCTTTCTGCGTCCAACACACACACACACACACACACACAGGCACACATTACCTCTACCCATACAAACTGAATATTTTGAATTGCAAATAGTGGGATTTTAGGCACTGTAGGTGGTGTATTATAAGTCCCTTTCAAATATTGAAGGATGGCCCTGTTAATGAGGGATTCTTCACAGGTTTCAAGAAATCATTTTGAAGAAGCCCAGAGGAATTCTAGGCATCAAGGCTGCATTTTTCACTCTGTGTATAGTCATTAGGCCCCATGAACAGAAAGTTAAAATATAAGACACCAGGATATAATGGGGGGATTTCTAATTTACTGAATTGAAATGGCCTGGGCTATTTCTCTGATATTACACTGCAGTTATTATGGTGAAACAAAGGATCGTTTAACCCATGAATTTTTAATGCACGGGGGGCCTCATTTAGCTAAACCTCTATTTTAATTGTAATTTAGGCTTTTCAGGATCCCTTGCTGAGAAATAACTAATATCTGTGTCTTACTAAATATCTCAGAGTCATGGCTCAGGTAGTAGGCATTTTAACATCAGTATTCATTTTTGGATCCATAAAGAGATAGTCCTGATTATGCTCATGTTACCTTAAAAATAAAAGGCCAAAGTGAGAGACAACAAGCGTTTATTTGAGATCTAAAAGAATAGCTATTCTGGAAGCCCTGATTCAGGCAGAAACCCAGAGTGTTCCAGATTAGGAGGTGAAGGCAAGGGGGGATTATGAGAAAGAGAAGGGGAACAATTACATGAATAGAAGGAAGGAATTTCTATGGATGTTAATAAACCAAGGAAGGACTATCTATAGGTGCAGATAAGCTAACATACTGATGCTAATGCTAAAGAATGTCTTTAATTTTCACTCCAGTAATTGTGATGGATGCTTTCCTATTGGCTTTGCAAATAGTTCTTTGGTATTGAATGCTGCTTCAGCTATTTTGGGCCCCATCCAAAGGTTATTTGCCCAGCTTTGAGATTCCAAAGGTTTGAGGCTTGAGACATGCAAGAGCAGTTCATCTGGATGGCAGCTTCAACTCCATTTGAAGTGATTTAGTTTATTATCATTATTATTATTATTATTATTATTATTATTTTACTTAGTATTCATTTGCTCCTAGGGTAGGTCAAAACACTTTCTCAGGCTAGGTTTTCTTGATGCAAAAATATCCATTGTACACACACACACACACACACACACACACACACACATGCACACACATGCACACACGTGCACATATCAGACAGCAATGTCTACATGACATCTATTTACATGGTAACATCTGTCTGCTTCAGTTTTTAAGATTTCCTTTAGGATTCTTGGAATCCTGTATATATATGCTGTCAACATTAGAATTCTCCTTAGGTGTTCTTTTTAAGTCTCTTAATAGGAAATCAGGTGGATATAGCAGGGAGAGATAGCTATATATGTCTGCCTGCCTTTCATCAAAATCACAAAACTTCCTCTTTCAACGTCTCTGGTAAAATTGTCTGTATCTCTGTCCACTAATAAATTTGCCCAGTGGTTGCAATTACAGGGGAAATCCACCAGATGGCAAAATGGCAAAATTACATGAATCTAGACAACAAAGAGGTCTTCCTGTTTTGAGGGCTTCCTTGTTCCATGCAAAAACAAACAAACAAAAACTTGGCCTGGAACTGCCTGGGTGGGAGGGACTGTGTGACACTGGCTGCTCAAGTAACTGTCAGACTTTGTCCTTAACCCATTCCATGAATGACTTCCACAAGCTCTCAAGCAATGTCCTCTCACAGCAACATAAACCCCCTTTGAACCATTCCTTACTATGAAATGGTTGGAGAGCATATGGTGATGGGTTCAGCATGTGAGTAAATGAGTTGGGTTAATTGAAGGACTCAAAAGGGTGGGTTAGAGAGTGAAGAACAGAATAAAATCTCCAGCCTCTATAATAGCATGATTTAAAATCTCTAGAAAGGGCCGGCCGAGTAGCGCGTTGGTTAAGAGTTGCCTTGGGACACCAGCTCTGAGCAACAGGGCCCCGGTTAGGATCCCACATGAGGGCCAGTGACGCTGCACCCTCTACAGCTAAGATGGTGCACAACAGCTCGACCTGGAGCTGGGCTGCTGTGAGTTGCCGGCGATGGAGCAGGCTACAGTGGGGCTAGTCGGCAGCCAGGGTGAGCTTTCGTGACCGGCCATCCAATGGCCTAGTGAGTGACTGCCTCACCTGGGAAGAGCGCAATGATAATATCAACATGGGCCAGTGAAGCGACATCCTCCACAGATAGACTGAGGAATAGGAGGACAGCAACTTGTCTGTTCCCCTCCCCCAATTTCCTAATACAATCTTGAAAAAAATAAAAATAAAAATAAATAATACAATCTCTAGAAAAGATGGTTTCTGAAAAGTCTTGATTTTACATTAAATCATTCTCTTATCTGGGCATTTGTCTTCATAACTAATTTGACAATTAGATATGAATTTAAGATTTTTCAGTTTTTCTTTGAGTAAATACAGAGTAGTGACAAATTTTTAGTACATAAGATACTTAAGAGTAAAATTTTTAAATTAATACTTAATTTGGAAAATTTTAGAAAACACTGCTATAGGCAGGAAAGACATAGGACTCAATGAAGAATTATGGATTGGTGAAGACTTTCCCAAATTCTCACAATCTTTATTTGGCAGGTTAAAATTAATATGGCTCTTTATATTACCTTTCCTGCTATACAAGAATGGAAAAACCATAGATCCTCAAAATAAGAGACTCAAAATAGTAAGAGTCCAACTTCTGTGTTAGATATCATAGAAAAGAATTGGCTTTTCTTTATTTCCTTCAGCTTTTCTTTTGTGCTTTCATTTTGAAAATATTTTCTCAACCTTGTTTTTCACTTTTTATTTTTTTTAAGATTTTCTGCTAGGAACTTTTCAAGTTGTAAAATACCTTCTCAATTTCTGAAAGTTCATTTTTTGTAGTCTTCTGATTTTGTGAGTGCAGTATAGATAGTAGTTTGTCTCCTAAGGCATTGAGTTTTGTTGAAAATGTCTTCTGTTTCCTGCATTGCCTCTGTTTGCTCTAAGTTTCTTTGATCATGTCAATTTGTTTTTTATCTAAGTCCTCTATATTAGAAGCTTTGCTCTAATGTCTGATAATCATCACTCTGTTAATGCTTTTATCATTTTAAATATTTTATTGAAGTATATCAACAGAAAGTATACAAATCATAAGCACATGACAATAAATTTTTACAAAAAAACACCTTTGTGTAACCATTATGAAGGTCCAGAAATAGATCATTATCAGCATCCCAGAAGCCCCTCTGTGTCTGTTCCCAACCACTATACCTTTCCTTTCTTTCCAGAGGTAATCACTATTTGTTGTTTTTTTTAACACTATTGATTACTTAAACAAAAGTAATGTGGAATCATGCAGTTTGTATTATTTTATGTCCAGCGTCTTTCACTCAATTTGTGGTATTCACCCACGCTCTATCATATGACTGTAGTTCTTCATTTACTTGTTCAATTGTATTCAATTCTACTGCCAATATATATACTTGGCTTCTAGTTTGGAGGTATAATGAATAATGCAACTATGAACATTTTTATATACAACATTTGTGTGTATGTGCACATATTTCTGTGCCTATATATCCAGAGTAAAAGTAATTGATCACTGGCTACACAAATGTTCAACCTCAGTAAATTATGCCCAAGAGTTTTTCAATGTTGTACTTTTACAACCTATAAGAATTCTAAGTTTTCGGGCCAGCCGAGTGGCACGATGGTTAAGAACTGGCTTGGGACGCCAGAGGGTCCCGGTTAAGATCCCACATATGAGGGCCAGTGACACTGCCTTCCACAGCTAAGATGCTGAACAACAGCTCAACCTGGAGCTGAGCTGCTGTGAGTCTCTGGCAACAGCGTAGGCTGCAGTCCCTGTTGCAGTGGGTTGCCATGGGCTACCGTGTGTAGCCAGCAGCCAGCATGAGCAGCCAGCAGCCGCAGTGAGCAGCCATCCAGAAGCCAGCGACTGATCTGCCTTACCCCGGAAGAGTGCAATGATGGTGCCAACTTGGGCCAGTGAAGCAACGTCCTCCACAACTAGACCCAAGAACAAAACAACAGAACTTGTCTGTTCCCCTTCCCCCAATTCCCCAGCTTTGTTCCCATCCCCCCAATTCCCCAATTAAAAAAAAAAAAGAATTCTAAGTTTTCTACATCCTCAACACATCTGGCATTAACAGCCATTATATCATTGTGGCTTTCATTTATATTTTCTTTATTATAAATGATATGAGTTCCTTTTCATATATTTATTAGCCACTTTGATATCCTCTTTTGTGAAATATTTTTTTCAACTCTTTTATCCCTTTTTCTACAAGGTTAAAAGGAATTACAAACTATGCCCTTTTTTTCTCTACTCCCTGGAAGAGTTTATATTAATTCAGTGTTAATGATGAAGTCACTTTATGCTAAGTTTTAAAACTACAGACTCAATTTCTTTAATAACTATAAGATCATATATATTCTGATTTCTTCCAGTTTTAGTTTTGGTAAGTTTAGGGGTTGTTTTGGTTTTTTTTAGAAATGTGTCCATTTTTAAAAAATATTCAAATTATTAATATTTTATCATTTTTCAATGTCTATAGGGTTGGTATTATATCATCTTTTTCATTAGTGCTATTAATTTTTTTGTTTTTCTCTCTTTCCTCTAAGAGTTTACGAATGTTATTACTTTGAGTTTTTTTCCTCCAAGAATTACTTTTCAGCTTTGTTTATTATAGGTCTGTTTTCTATCTTACTAATATCTGCTCTTATTTTATTATTTTTTGCCTTTGTTTTTCTATAAGTTTTGTTTTTATTTTTCTAACTTATTGAGATGAAAAACCAGATCATTGATCTCAAGCTTTTATTCTTTCTTTAATATCTACATTTACATTATAAATTCCATGTATGTTTGCTTTTGCTACATCTTACGAGTTTCAATATACTATATTATCTTTATTCTAATTCAGCACCAAATGGTTTCTAATTTTCATTTTTATTTCTTCATTCACCCATGAATTATCTAGAAGTAAACTTCTTAAATTTCAATCCTATAGAGTTTTTGTAGTTATCTTTTTGCTATTCATTTCTACCTTAATTCTACTATGTTCCAATATACACTTCATATGGTTTTAACTCTTCAAAACTTACAGAGACAGTCAATATGGCCCAGCATGTGGTCATTCGTGAGTAAATGCTCCTTGTTTACTAAAGGTGAATACATATTTTTGTGTGTCAGTTGGGCTAGTTGGTTAATGATGTTCAAACTTATATCCTTAGGAATTATTTTCTTCACTTGTTCTTTCATACACTGAGTAAGACAGACTCGAGTCCCACTATTTCTCCTCTTAGCTTTGTAGTGGTGTTACACTTTTCTGGTGGAATAAACCTTTTATCACTATGAAATATCTCTCTATACTACAAATGTTTTTACTTTAAGTCTCCTTTGTCTGATAATAATATGGCTGCAGCTTTATTTTGGATAATGTTTGTATGGTATCATTTTTTTCATGTACTTAATTTCAATTTTTCTGTATGCTTCTATTTAAAGTGTGGTTCTTTCAGTCAAAATATAGTTGGGTCTTTAAAATTTTTAGTCTTGTCTAACACTCAAACTTTTAATTGCGGTATTTATTCTATTCACATGCCATGTAATGTAGTTAAAATATTTGGGGAATTAAGACTTCCATCTCAAAAATGTAGAGATGTTAGAACATTTAACTCCAAATATCCCCATTCTGAATTATATGCTTTCACTGTAGTGTATTTTAATTCTAAACACATTTTAAACCTACAAGATATTATGATGATGATTTTATATCGTCAATATTCATTTAATGTTATTAACTTATTTGCTTTTTCTACTGCTCATTTTTCTATTACTTCTGTTTATAAGCTTCATACTTCTTTTTTAACAGGCTTACTGGTAAAAAAAAATTATCTTACTTTTTGTTTTAATAAATAATGGCTCATTTCATCTTTGTTTTAGAGGAAAAATCAGCATTTTTCTGCAAAGAGCCAAATAGCATCTTTTTTAGGTTTTTGAGTCATAATATCCCATCTATTTGACTCTCCCTCTGTGATGTGAAGGCATTTATAGATAATAAATTAATGAATGAGCACGGCTGTTTGTTCAATAAATAAATAAATAAAACCTTTGTCGACAAAAACAAACAATAAGCTGGACTTTGCCTGTGAGCCGTAGTCTGCAGACCTCTTTGTTGAAATAATATATTTACTTGCTATGGCATTTTATGTTAGAGTTGGTTTTTTGGGGGGAGGTAGCACTTTGAAAAAAATTGTTCTATTGTCTTGAAGCTTACACTGTTTCTTTTCAGAGGTAGCAATTAGTCTTATTGCTATTTCTTTTAAGGTAAGCTTTTCTTTCTTTTTTTTAGCTGCATTTAAAACTCCTCCCCTTTGGATTTCTGCAACTTTACGATAATTTTCCTGAGCTTTTGTCTTGTTTTGTTTTTGCTTTTAAACTATTTGGATTACTAGAGATTCTGAAAAGTATGGTTTGATGTCATTTTGTCAGTTTTGGAACATTTTAGGCATTATCTTTTCAAATGCCACATTTACTGTTTATTCCCCTCTATATATTATACATTCATAATAGGTTTTGGATATTTTCTTCTTTTAATCTGTCTCATGTTAATATGATTATTAGTCCAGCCAGAGAGACTTAGAAGGAAGAATTATTTTCTGCACCTCACACATTTATGACATACAATTTTTAATATTTTTTTATGGAAGAAGAGGCCTATGAAGGTTATAATGCAGCCCTTGATGGCTTCAGGATCTGAGCAGGACTTCAGTTCATTGAAGGGTTTGAAAGAGGAGTGGAATAAAAACACCAAAGTAGGTAGGTAGGGTTGAATGTACTGACATCACAATTTCTGAGCACTACCCCACTGGTCACAAAACTAGCTTCCTCATTTGTTGTGTTGATCTCCTCCAAACTTGCATTTAAAATTTCATGAACTACTCAACAAATATTTATTATTCCTAAAGAGAATACTCAATTAAGTCAATTTTGATGGGTGTACATTATTAGTTTTATTAACTATTAACTTTTATAGAGCTAGGAACATAAACAAAAGCATAATGGGTTTTTCTGAGAAAGGTTTTGCTTTATTATGTGTTCTTCCATGTAATTTGGTTTCATATTCTAATTTATCTAGTTTTTCTCCTTCATACATACATAAAAATCACTTCTAAATTATTAAAATATTCAAAAATCTTAAATTCAGACACTAATTTATTGTGGTCACAAGGTTTTAGTCATTGACTGAGGGCTTGAAAGTCATTGTTTTCTCTTTCTCTTGTAGCAAAAAAAAAAATGTGAAGTTATACTTCTTTACTCTGCAAGCCTCAGGGAATATTTATTTTCAGGTAACTAGCCTGGAGTTTACCCTTTAGATATTCAAATGAACACAGCACCATTTTCAACCTTTCAAATCTTTCCTCAGAAAATCAGTAGCTCAACAGCAGGGTATCACCAGTTTTGAGAGAAAGCACCTGAATATTTAAATGTTCTTAAAGTTTGAGATCACCAGAGCCACTGTATAGAAAGGATTTTTATCCTCTGACTGTAATGTAATTTGCAGTCAATTCTAAAGGGGATGGGGATGGGAGTAGTAAAGAAGAAAAAATGATGTGAATGACTTCTTGAGGAAGTATTAGATGGGTTCAAGAACTACCAGCAGCCAAAAATGGATTTTAAATAAAATAGACAGTTGTATCATCAAAACTCTCTTCCATGCAGTGTCCAAAGTCACAGAAGAAAAAGAGGAGGGTAAATGGGGAGTAGATATTGTATTAATTGGTTCTCGTCAATAAATGGTTTTGGGAAAACTGGCCACATGCAAAAGAATGAAACTGGATCCCTATGTTACATCATACACAAATATCAACTCAAAATGGATTAAAACCTTACATTTAAGACCTGAAATTGCAAAACTCCTAGAAGAAAATGGGTGACAAGCTCCTTGACCATCAGTTTTGGCAATGATTTTTTGTTTCTGACACCAAAAGCAAAGGCGAGAAGAGCAAACATTTTTTAAAAGTAGTGCAACATAAAATTAAACATCTTTGTTCAGCATAGAAAACTAGCGCCAAAATGAAAAGGCAACCTGTGGAATGGGAGCGAATATTTGCAAACCACACATCCAAAACAGGGGCAATGTTCCAAATATACAAAGAATTCATACAGCTCAATAGCAAAAAAACAAAAATAAAACAAATAATTCAACTATGTAATGGGCAAAGGACCTGAATAGACACTTTTCCAAAACAGACATACAAATGGCCAACATGTACATGAAAAGCTGTTCAGCATTACTAATCATCAGAGAAATGCAAATCAAAACCACAATGAGATATTAACTCATAAATGTTAGGGATGGCTATTATCAAACGATAGATAACAAATGCTGGCTGGAATGTAGAGAAAAGGGAACCCTTGTACAATGTTGATGGGAATGTAAACTGGTACAGCCACTATGGTATGGAGGTTCGTCGATAAATTAAAAATGGAACTACCATATGATCCAGCAATCCCATTCTTGGATATATAATCAAAGAAAATATATCACATGGAGATATCTGTGCTCTCATGTTCACTGCAGCGTTATTCACAATAGCCAAGGTATATAAAAACAACCAATGCATATGTATATCAGATCATCACATTTTGTACTTTAACTATCTTACAATTTTGTCAATTGTATCTCAATTACAATTGAAAAAAATTGTTTCACTATTTTTAAATCCCTTATACATCAGGATTTGATTTAACTGCCATCCAAATGTTATTCCTAATTAACACTATGTATTGGGTTGTCGGAAAAGTTATGACGTATTTTGTCTATGTTTTTCAAAGGTCATTTATTTATATTAAGAACAAAGATCAATCAATAATATATTGCCTGTTTTGTTCAATAACATTTTGCCATCTTTCAGTGAGCTTCATAATTCCTCATTCATAGAAGGACCTGTCTTTATTTGCAAAAAACT
>NW_017732377.1:34648-79223 GCF_001890085.2 Hipposideros armiger | reverse complement strand
AAAAACTGAACAAGGTGCTGATTTACAGCCTCATCTGAATTGAACATTATACCACGCAAGGAGTTTTGAAGAGAGCAAAACAAGTGGAAGTCTGACGGCGCAAGGTCTGGCGATTACAGTGGGTGTGGCAACACATCCCATCCAAGCTCCAACAATTTTTGACGGGTGATCAGACTTGTGTGTGGCCCTGCGTTGTCGTGATGGAACACAACTCCTTTACAATTAACAAGCTCTGGACATTTCTGGATGATGGATTTGTTTGAACTGTCCAATTGCCAACAGTACACATTCAAATTGATTGTTTGGTGTCTTGGTAGGAGCTCGAAAAACACAACACCTTTAAAAATCCCACCACACTGAGAGCATAACCTTCCTCTGATGAATGTTTCTTTCTATGTCGTTTGAGGTGAATCATCACATTGGGACCAAGACCGTTTGTGCACCACATTGTTGTAAACAATCCACTTCTTATCACCAGTTATCAGTCACCTCAAAAAATGATTGTTTTCCTCAGGTTTAATGAGCATATAGCAGATATTTAATGAACTTTTTTGAGTTCATGCGGAACCCAAATATTGAGCTTGCTTACATATCCCAGCTTCTTCAGGTGGTCGTGAATGTTTGAATGATGGATGTTCAATGTTTCTGCAATCTCTCGTGTCATGGAACGTGGGTTTGACTTGATCAGTGTCTTTATTTTGTCATCATCAACCTCAGTGGGCCTCCCTGACCGAGGAGCGTCATTGAGATTAAAATCACCAGCACGGAATTTCATGAACCATCATTGGCAGTGACGTTCTTATAGAGCATTGTCACCGTAAAGTTGATGCAACTTTTCACAAGCTTGACGTGCGTTCTTCCCTTTGTGGAAGTAAAACAGTAAAATATGGCAAATGCAGTTTGTTTTTCCATCTTCAACTTGTTGTAAAATCTCCAAAACTCAACCAAAATGCTCAATTTTTTTAGAATGAAGCTAGAACTGTCAGCTGTCAAATGACATAGCAATAACATAGATGCGAATGACTCTAGTACTTCCAAAAATGAACTAGTGCCATCTGTCGCAAACATGCATCATGACTTTCCAACAATCCAATAGCTCATCTCAATTCAGTTAAGTCCACACCACACCTGTATTGGGTTTTCCAAATAACATTTTGTGTAAGAAAGCTTCAGTGCTTAAAAAATTTTGAAAACACCACACGAGGTGTGATTAAAAAATATATATATATACAATGAATGCTGCTTCCTAGTGCCATCCAATGAAAGGCAGGGGTCTTCAAAATGGGAAGCAGTGTGTCGACCCTTAGTAACAGTGTGTGACAAGTTTCAACTTGTTTGGTGCAGTCAGTCAGGTGTGAGTTACATTTGAGAGAAGGTGTGTTTTAAAGTGTGCCATAAATCATCCTCCATCATGACAACACTTCTGGTATATGGCAATTTTTATCAAATAAAAGTATTATGATGTGTTCTCATCCACCTATTCACTGGAGCTGGCACTGTGTGACTTAGGTTCTTTCCCAAAGTCAAAATGACCATGAAAGGAAAATGCTTTGAATCAATTCAGGACATCGAGGCAGCCACAATGGTGCAACTAAAGACACTCATGAAAGAGAACTTCCAGAACTGCTTCAGAAAGTGTCAAGAACGATGGGATAAGTGTGTTTGGAGTGAGGGGAAGTATTTTCAGGGGAATTCATGGCAATGTGTCTTTTACTGTAATAATTTATTTTTAATTTAAACATCCCCTATAGTTTTTTATCACACCTTGTAAAATCATACTGAAAGTTCTTCCACATTTGCGTATTGATGACTCATTGATTTAACAAAGTCAACTAAGAAAATTAATGAAAAGCCATTAATACATTTTGTCACTATGGGCCTGGGGAAGAGTGTTTTTCCCAGCAGTTGAGGCTGAGGTCACATTATAATAGACTGAAGAATACAAGGATGCTGAGAAAGTGGAGACAAAATGTTTAAGCTATTCCTTCAAGAAGTCTGGAGGTGAGGAGAAAAAAAAAATGCTTCAAGATTGAGGATCATGTTATTTTGGAAATATAGAATAGGTTTCCAGGTTGAGAAAAAAGTGCAGTGAATGAGAAGAAAGTATTATTCCAGTAAATGGAGCAAAGGCCAACTTCAATTAATTCTAGATATGCTAGTCTTTGAAGTCACAGCCTTGAAGACACTGACAATATTTTAGAAAGTGAAATATGCTAAATTAAAAAGAAAATTTGTGCTTATAGAAGCTTAGTTGGTAAGAGATATTACTTATTTTTCAACACCACGAAAATGCAGACATACACCTTTGGAACATTTCCATAAAGCATTCAAGATAAAGGGGTAATAGGAAAGCTTTTTTTTTTTTAATCCACACCTATGGTTTAATGTAGGAATATTTTCTATAAATAATAATGTCTGACAATATGTCCACAATATCCTCATTTAAGAACTTTTTTCGATTTCCTTTCCACTAGGAAACTTTTAACTTTGAAACAGCAAGTAGTATTTTTCTCCCTGAAATCTGTGCTGTGCTAGCAATGCTTTGAGTTTGATTAAAAGGACAGTTAATGAATACATAAATCCTTAAAATATTTAGAGCACACAAGTCTCACCCTATCTTGTATTTATAAGACAACATTTTAAAATGAGTATCTCTTAAGAAAGGAGGCTATTAGGTTGAGCAATGCTTTCTCTTCCCAACAGAGCATTATACAAGCTGTATGTATAAATCTGCTTTATGTTACTGTATCAGTAGCTGATGTTCAATGGACTTTCGGTGTTAGAACTATAAATATCTGACAAAGGGATAAACATCATGTGGAAGGAAATTGTAACAAAGAAAGTGATCTGAATAGCCTCCATGGAATTATGTGCTTAATCTTGAGACTTTTGTTTTGGCTTTGTGACTTTTGAGGGTGTAATCATTTTATTTTTTAATGCAGGGTGATTTGGAAGGACTTCAGAGATGAGGCCTCAGCATCGTCCACACTGATAGTTATCGAGACTGTTGTTAAATCTCATGTGGGACATCCACCCAGAAACCTATTTAAAAATGTCAAACCAACCATGATGAGGCTGATACTTATGACTTGGATGCTTTCCTAATAAAATTTTAACACATGTCTTCTTGTTATTGTTTTGGAGGTTACACATATGAACTGACCGCAATGCACAGGTTCACTCTTCTCTTTCTCCCTCTCCTTTCTGTCTCCATCCTTCTCTCTACACTTGACTCATCATTCCAGAGTATGGAAGAAAATATTTACCGCCGTCTGCCAGGGGTGGCGTTTAAGAAAACTGAAGCTGGAATTACAATCCTCAGCTGCAGTTGCCATGGTGAATGGTTATGGATGGTGAGGCTTCACGGCCCCCTCCCCCTTTTTTCCATCCTTTCCAACAGGAGCAATATTTTATAATCTGCTTGCAAAGGCATGGAAAACATTAAACAGGCATTAAAAAAATACAAGCGATCGAGTGTTACACCATGGAGCTCGGATGCTAGCTGCAGAGGAGAGGAGAGTAGGAGAGCGCAGCCAAGGAGAAGCTACCTGGAGGAAACGGGCATTATACAGGAGCTTGGAGGATGAGCAGGTAGGTGAATGGCAGAGGGCAGAAGGTCAAATACAATTACTGGCTCTGTTTCTTCCCTTTAGATGGCTGGCTGTTTGAAATCGCCATCACTACCCTGGTAAGGTGATGGTAAATACCATCTTAAAGGGACCTGCTTCTAGAGAGGCAGCATTATTTGAAGCAGGAGATCTAAATTAGGAACCATGTGTTGGCCTGCAAGAGGTGTGCAAAATTCCCAAAATGTTCTGTAAAATTTTATAGAAATAAACTACCCGCCTTCCCCCACCCCTTAACCCGGGAACAATGCACCTGGCAGAATACTATTTAGAAAAGTCTGCTCTAATTCCATTATATACCAGCATCTCTCCTTTTCAGAGGTTAGGAAACTAAGGCCCAAATGGGTGAAATGATTTGCCTGTTGTCATAGCTAATGAGTAACTTCTCTTGGATTACCCCTAGAGCCCTGTTGTTCAAGGTGGTGTTCTAGAATCCTCATAGGCACAGCTTCCTTTGGTGAAACACCTGCTGTTGGTCATGTACCAGTTTCTTAGGACTGTTGTAATGAAGTACTACATGTTATATCACTTAAAGCAACACAAATTATGCTTCCACAATTCTGGAGAACAGAAGTCTGAAATCAAGATGTTAGCAGCCATGATTTTTTGGAGACTAGGTCGAAGCCTTCCTTGCCTCATCCTAGCATGAGGTGGTGGCCATCAATCTTTGATATTCCTTGGCTTGCAGCTGTGTCATTCCAGTCTCTCCCTCCCTCTATCACACACATGGCATTATCCTGTGGGTGGCCCATTCTGATGACTTTACCTTAACTTGGTTACATCTGCAAAGACTATACCAAACAAAGTACAGGGTTGAAGGACATCAGCCTATGTTTTTGGATAACACAATTCTATTCATAAGAGTAATATATTTTCCTCTCTATTTTCCTTCCTAAAATAACTGCTCTCCTCTAGCTTTATAAAGCTATTATTCCAAAAATAATTGCACTCATCCTACGCAAAATTCATTAATTGAGTTTCAAATCAATCACTTTTCTAAGTCATCAGCATATCATCCTGAATTCTAAGGGAGTGTCATTGTTCTGCATTTTGAATGTTAGCCAAATTTAGAGAGCTGAGCCTCCCAAAGAGCTCTGGTGAGTGGACTCTGAATCACTGATAAGTAGTCTCTTGGACCTCCACATATCTGACATAAATAACCAATATTTTTTTTCTGGCTTGTTTATGACCATATCTTGGGGAGCAAAGTCAAAGCCTTCCTGAAGGAAAGATATATTACTCCTATTCCTTTCTCCACCCACAAAGCTGGTCACTCCATCATCAAAGAAAATGAGAGCAGTCTGACATTATTTCTCTTTCCTATGGCTGAGTTCAATCTTCTTTGTTAATTTGGGTTCCAAAGGACAAAAATCCACACAAAAACAATATTTTGCTTAAAATGTAAGGCTGCCCAAATTGTATGTGCCATTTCCTTATTAGATAGCTATTTTGACTCTCTTAGGTAAATGGGTATTTTTGGCCTCTTTGACCTTGATAAGAAACTTTATAATTCTCATGGGGAATTCCAAACCTCAGTCCATCATGACCACTGAAAGGGACTATCATTTTAGTTTCTTACTTCCTTAAACTTTCCCTAAAACTCTCTTGAGGTCATTTGTTGAACTGCACAATGGAAATTAACATAAAGATAAGGCACTAAAACGTAGAAGACAGAACAAATAGTATACACTGAATAAGTGAATCACTTGTTTGCTCTGTAACACCACTTACCCCCTTTACGTAAAAGTTGTATGTTGATATATTAGCTGTCTTTAATACTGGGAAGGAATCTCTTAGGTTGAATGAGATTATGCTATTTTTTCCACCTACAGTTGATTTTGATCTTACAACAATACTCTCTTAATGAATTCGGGAAGGACAGCATTTTATTCACTTTCACAACCTATCCTGAAACATTTGGGTTATCTAGAAGGACATTAGCAGCTTGTCACTGTGTGTGACATTTGCCTATGCACATGGCTGAGTGTAAAGGAGTCCCACTAAATTTGGTTTGAACGGTAGTCTGAACTATTTAATTTCACCTTGGCAACCTCTCTTCTGAGACAAGATTGCTTCTGAGAGCAAATATCACCTTCTTGACCTCAGATTAAGGGCTATCTGTCGACTTTCTCTCTTCTCACCTCCCTTTTCTACAAACAGATGTGGCATTAACATCTACATTTGCAGCTGCTACATCTCTTTTCATGGCTTTATTATCTGTCATGTCTTCTCATTCATCCCACTTGTTGGCTTCTTAAGTACTCCATTCAACACATTTCTGGCAGAGACTTCCTGAGGTATCATGAGTAGTCATTAAGTTACTGGACAGTCAGCTTGGCTGTGTATTCCAATAATTGCTACTAACAGATGATAGTAAACTTGTATGTCTGGAATTTTTAAACCCTATTTCATTTTATTTTTTTTTTTAAACTTGGGGAATTGGGGGAGGGGAACAGTGTTGGGGAATTGGGGAGGGGGACCAGCCAAGTTGTTGTTCTTCAATCTTAGCTGTGGAGGGCGCCAGTTGCCATCTGGCTGCCCATCAGCAGCTTGTGGCCTCTAAGGTCAAGGTGCTGTGTTACAATCTTAGTTGCGGGTGGGCGTAGCCACCATCCCATGCGGGAGTCGAACTGGCAGCCTTATCGTTAAGAGCACATGCTCATCCATTGAGCCATCCGAGTGGCAGCTCAGCTCAAGGTGCCGAGTTCAGTCTTAGTTGTGGGTGGGCATAGCCCACCATTGAACAAGCAGTCTTGTTTTTAGGAGCACATGCTCTCACCAGCTGAGCTATCCTGCCACCTGTTGGCAGCTCAGAGGCAGCTCAGTTCGGGTGCCAGGATCACTGGCCCATGTGGGAATTGAACTGGTGGCCCTGTTGCTCAGAGCTCGGACTCTTAAGCTAACTCTTAACCAACTGATCCACTTGGCCAGCCCCAACCCTATTTCATTTTCAAACTCCAATTGTACAACACCTATATCTCTACCATTCAGTCTTTGGCTCTATTTGTTTCTTCAGGATTTGCAACTATGTGAAAGAGCAGAGGACTATTTTCTCAGCTTTCTAAACAAACATGAATTTGACTTTGGCAGATACTCAGGATTATCTCTGCATGTGCATCAAAATCTGAACTATAAGTTAGCAATTACATGAAACAACCAGATACTTTAATAGAAATAGATATGCATATCAATAATACAAAATAATAAATTGATATTGATCTGATAGGAAATTTCTTTTAAAATAAGAAATATGGTGGACCCAATTTCAGTGAGAAATAAACCTCAGATTGATTGTTGGATATTGAATGGATGAAACAAACCCTATTGCCTTGAAGTTTTTCTTGCTTTCATTTTTATTTTGGCTCTTAAAGTTAAGTCCAAATTCCTTAAAAATGGTCTTCCATATTTTCAGTCCTTATTAAATCACTCTGCTCCATGCTTGTACCCTATGTTCAAGCATACTGAATTGCTTACATTTTACAAATACAGTGTGCTTTCTCAATTCTAAGCCCTTCCATAGACTGTTTTGATCTGCCTAAAATACTTTTCTTCTTTGTATTTACATTTCTACTTCCTTAAGATTTCACTTAATATATAATCTCTTCCAAGAAGCTTTCCCTGACTCATCGACTGTGTGAGGTGCCACTGTTCTTTACAACCATAAGACATTCTATTGCCCATACCATGCACTTGACACCAAGTATTGTGGTGATTTGGTTCTTCTCTCACTCCTTTGTAGCAATGAACCCCGTGAGAGCATAGACCAAAGCTATCACATTAATCAATGCACCTACCAGTACACTGCCGGGTAAACCACTGTTTAATTACTATGTGATGAGTGAAAGCATGAATAAATAAATATGAAGGTAGGGACAGATTTTGCTTTCCAAAAGAGAAAAATCTCTTAAAATACTTACACTACTCAGTGGAGGCCCCAAATTCACTTTTTAAAGTTAACATTTACTGGGGCATGGAATCGAGCCTCAAATTTGTTATCTCCAACACTGATTGCATTTTTGAACTCTATAGTTACACATCCAAGTTCCTCTTAAACGTCTTCAATTAGATATCTAATTTCAAATTGAATGTGTCCAAGAGACTTTTTGATGGTCCTTCCACAAATCTGATCTACCTGCAGTCTTTCCCATCTCTGTTTTTGTAATTACATAGGCCACAAAAAAGAAGGAAGGAAGGAAGGAAGGAAGGAAGGAAGAAAAGAAAGAAAGAAAGAAAGAGAGAAAGAAAGAAAGAAAGAAAGAAAGAAAGAAAGAAAGAAAGAAAGAAAGAAAGAAAGAAAGAAAGAAAGAAAGAAAGAAAGAAAGAAAGAAAGAAAATCTGTGCAACTGTCAAGCCCAAAATCTTGGAATCATTTTGGTTTGACTCCTCTTTCAACTGTCCCCAACATCCAGTGCATCAGCAAATTCCCTTAATTCTACCTTCAAATATATTCAAAGTTGACAATTTCTCATTACCCAAGCTATCACCTCTTCTCACCTGTATATTATAATGTCCTCCTAACTGGCCTCCTTGTTTTCATTCTTATCTGCTTTCCGTCTATTCTTAGAACCACAGCGACCTTTGAAAACATGTCCGTCCATGCCTTCCCTGTGCACAAAACCTTCCAAGGGCTCCTCACTGAGAATACAGACTAAGAACTGAGAGCGGCCCCCAGGCTGTCTGCAATCCAGCCTCATTAGCCTCGCGGACTTCTCCTCCTGCCCTCTCTCTCCAACTCCAGGGACATTGCTGTCCTTGCTGTGCCTTCAGTGGACCTGGCATGCTCCCCTCCCTGGGCCTTTTCCCTTTGTGTACCCTCTCTCAGCAATGGGCTTTCCTCAGCTATCACACTCCCTCACTGCCTTCAAGCCTTGCTCAGACATCACCTCCTTAAGACCTTTCTGGACCACCTTTTTAAACAGTGGTTACCTTACCTTTTTACCATTCCTGTTCTCTTTTTATTCTTTTTTTTTTTACCTGGTACATTTCACCTCCTAATGCATTACACTATTTACTATTTATTTTGTCTCATCTGTCTCCCCTCATTGGAATAGAAGTTGTATGGAACAGTTATCTCTCTTGATAACTGCTGCGTTCCCAGTCACTAGAACAGGCTTAGCATATAACAGGAATCCAGTAATATTTGTTAAAGAATAAAGGTGTGAAACTCTGAGACTAAATGCTAAATAAGGCTTGCTCCATGCCTGCAAGAAGCTCTTGCTCTGGAAAATCAGAGGAAAGGCACTTATCCTTCCCAATGAGACAACAGGCATTTCTAGGGTTTCCATCAGTTTGGTTTAACTTTAAAGTACAAATGTTCAATGTGGCCTGCAGGCAGCAGCTGACCTATGAAAGGCACAAGCTAGAATTTAGTCATTGCGGGGAAAATTCTGCCTAGCCAAGCTGAACAGACATTTTACTCTTGAGTTTAAGCATCTCAGGCCAATGGATGTTTTTATTGTTTTGTTTTGGTTTTTTTTTCCTCATAATGCAGATAGCTCCCAACCTCTCCATATGATCCTCTTTCAAGAGGCAATCTTGTGACTTCGTGTGCTTTGTGTTTTTATCCGGCCCTGAAATTCTAAGATCCCCTAACTCTAGGGCAGGTATGTGTCAAGGCAGGAATTTTAACTGTGATTCAATGATAACTAACTTTTATTTTTCTGAGCCATGGCTTAATGGGAACTCTTTGCCCATTGGCCCCTGAATGTGGAGCAAATATTGCCCAGCCATAGGTGTGGCTTGCCATCGCTGGTAATGAGAGAGGCAGGAATTTTCCAGCAAGATGAGTGCCCAGTGAATTCGCTGATTTTTGCTCAGAGAGCATAACTCAAAAAATGCATTATTTTCAGTACTCCCCACTTTTCAATGTTGAAACCCTATTAAAGAAACCACTAGAGCATTGGCATATTTCAAATAGAAGTTTGCAGGAAAAGACTATTATTGAAAAACAATAAGCTTTGAAACTTACTATTTGAATAATGCTTAAGGAAGATCATTCAAGCCCAGGCATTCCTCTTCCATGTGATTAGCTGAGAGAGGATTTTCTTGCTTTAATTTGTTTAAGCCATATGGCTATTTAAAAATCCATACAGTTAGTGTGCAAGAACTAACTAAATTTATAACCAAAGAATCAATCTTTCTTGATTATGTTTTCAAGTATTTTGTAGTTTGTAAACACTGGCTTTCAAATGGCCTGCACATTGGAGCTGGTTGTGGTCAATCGGGCATGCCACCTTAGATAAACCCTTTGCGGCCACAGCCCTCAATAAAAACATTACACATTGAATGGAGACTTGTCATATTGCTGTTTATACTCTAAAAGGCTTAGTGGTTGTTGGGGCAAGAGCCTGGGGTGCCCCTTGAGTCTAATGTCAAAAAAGTCACGACCTAGAGGGAAGCCTGTGGCAGAGCAGCCGCGGGTCGAGCCAGGCTAGGGTACCACCCTCTCCTGAAGTTCTGGCAGCAGCCAAGCTCTGATGAAGCATAAACATGAACACTGTTCTCTGCTACCCTGTCGTTGGCTTCCTCACTCCTTCAAACACTGTTGGACTATACAGGGTGCCTCGATTATCCCTTATGAAAAAGCAAGAAAACAAAGAGGAAAAGAATTTTAGAGGTAAAGCCTATATAATCTCCACTTTGGATATTTATGCTGGTTCCATCCAGAAATTCCGTTTTTCTTAAGGGCACTACATTAAATAATGTTTTTCTAAATGGTTTGCTACAAATCAAATTGAAAGGAACATAGGCAAACTTCTGGGAGGGCAGCGAGGAGGGGAGGGTGGCAGAAAACACAAAACATATTTTACTGGTGCCCTTCCTTATTAGAGAATTTTGATTGATCCTAAAGCTTCACATCTCTTGCATGCTTCCAGAATGAAGCTTAGAAAAGGACCCTAGCATGACTCATGGCATTCACCTGTGCCCATCCTAACACTGAGTGTGTCTGCTGATGCTACCAGGTGCCCCAGTGCAGAATAGAGCGTGAGCAATCACACACTGAGGTTTCCCCAGTCATGGCAAAGCCACAAGGACTGCCAAGTCAAGATAACCTTTCTCTCCTTGGGCTAGATTAGAGTTCTTCACCCCAGAGGTTCAATTTCCTTCTTTCTAGGATGGCTAGCAACTTTACTTCATTTCTTCCGCCCATTTTCTCTCACTCTCCTTTCTTTCTTCTTCTACTCATTCTTTTTCCCACCCTTTCTATCAACTCCCCGGTGAGGCTATTTTTTTAAGGCTGATTTGGGAAGAATGTATGAAAGCTCTTATAGGTTCAAAATTTTATTCGACCAATTATTAAGCACTTACAATAGGCTAAGTATTGTGAGAGGTAATAGAAATAGAAAATGGTAATGACAAAGGTTCTGCTAACATGAAAGGGAATGAGTGGGTAATCACTCATGACTGTGGGTTATGAGTGGGTGATGTAAATACAAAGAGTGGCAGATGCTGCCAATTGCCTATCTCATATCCATTAGCCCTTTCTACCAGGTGACTCGAATCCAGCACCTAATGCCCAGTCCTGGAGAATAGCTCTGCAATCCCGGCATCTCTTACAGCGCCCAGTGACCACGTGACACAGTTCTGACCAATGAGATGTACAAGCGTGTCTAAGGAAGCTGTTGTGGTTTTGATAAAAGAAAATAGATGTGGCTGGCAGCTTTCCGTCCTCCTTCTTGCTAAGTTGAAGTCTCGATGTCTGAAACTGCAGCAGCTTATTTTGACCATGAGTTGAAAATCCAACTCGCTGAAAGAGTGGTGGAGTCCAGAATTAGAAATAGCCTAGGTCCTTCAGGAAACGAGTGAGGTTGTGAACCAACCACATCACTGCCTACACTGAACATTTTCTGAAAATGAACTCATAGTTGTTTAAACTAATTGCAAATGGATTTTTCTGATAATTGCATCTAAAAAAATAATAAGTCGATGTGATCGCGTTAGATCATGTGGAAGACAATGATGTTTATTGTAGCGGCGATCTGAAGGTTTTAAAGGAGTCCAGGCATTGGGTCTCATCAGCAAGAACAAAATTTCTGAGACTTCTTGAAAGAGGGAAAGCAAGAGATGAAATCTTGCTGAGAGGATGGACAAATATAAGCAACGTAAATAAAATCTGGACTCTGAAAGTCTCTCCTTAGAGATATTCTCATTGCTTGAGGATGTTGCTTTCCTTGGCTCTCTGTTTAAATGGAAATCATTCAGGAAGAAATAAGGCATTAACCCATAGTAACAGGAGACAGTAAAAAGAGCCCTGGCTTTGGCATATTCCTGAAATGGCACAAAAATCTGCCTTTGCCTCTGGTCATTTGTGTGGCCTTGTGCATGTCACTGTGCCTCTCTGCAGCTCAGTCTCCTGATCTCAGTCAGTGAGGTATCGATACTGGCTTTACAGAGAAGTTGATAAGCTAAAGATTATATATACAATGAGCCCAGTAAATGACTGGTACATGGTAGCCACACCAAACATGCTAGCTATAATTTATTATTATTAATTGTATGATGATGATGATGATAGCATAGCAAGAATTGGCTTATCAGGTTGCTTGCCAAGATAACAGTGAGCACAGAGAGGAGAAAACACCTGGCAGGGACATGTTCTGTAGCTAAGAATAATAAAAGGGAGAAACTGAAGGAGGAAACTGTTCTATTTTATCCCCAGCTGTGCACAGTTTTCCCCCTTATTCTTTGTGAACTGGACAGCTGAAGAGTAATACCTAGAGGAAGATTACCCGCACGTGCAATGCCAGTAAGCAAGGCTGCCTTGGGAAATGATAAACATGGAGCTGGGTCTCGCGAGAGCTGCACAGTGATCTTCGAATCACAAGTCAAAGTGTTGGTTTTTTGGTTCTGTCTGTCTGTCTGTGTTTAGTCCGAATTATTTGGTGCATGCTAATATCATTCACTGAGAAAGCAAGTCCTGGTGCAGGTTTGAAGCAGGTTTGGAGGAAGGAACTTCAGGTAGGACAAGCTGAGTTACTCTGGATACCTGCGGCACGCTCCTGCGGGTACCGTGGCTGAATTTAACAGGAAGACTAGGAAAAGAAGATGCCAGACCCATTAACTACCCATTTTAGAGAGCCAAACTGAGAGAAAAAAATTAAAAAGATTTGCAAAGGAGGTAGAGAACAATCATTAAGAAAAGCAGAAGAAACATCAGGAGGATTTAGTATCATTACGTCAAAGTAGTTAGGAATTCTAGAGAAAAGAGCATGGTAAAAATAAATACAGACTTAAAGCATATTTTTTAAAAAACCTGCTTTCTTTAGCTATTGCAAAAAAATACAATAGCAAATATTAACATGTCTGCAAAGATTTTCACTAACTTAATCATTGTAGAAACCATATATATTAAAATGCATGTTACTTCAATATCTTGTAGTTCAGTCCCACTTAAATGAACAAATATTTAACTCAGCATAATATTAGATGAAATCAGTACTTCGTAATTTGCACTTGAGTTTGGAAAATTACCAGAATATAAGAAGTGTGTCCTATAAGTAACAAGACTGCTGTTTATCAATATATTATCCAAATAAACATTGCCCTTTATTTCATTGCCTAGATAAATTATGTATTTGCTCCACTAATGTTGCCATGACTCACAATGATTACAGCATTTGGGAAATATTACTTTAAAAATGTGTAAATAGTGGAGAGAGCATGAGTTTTAGATTTATACAATCTTGAATTTGAGATTTTACATTGCTTTTTGTTATGGGAACTTGAGAATGTTACCAAAGCGTTTTCCATCTGTATGATGGAAAAATAATACTGAGTTGCTGTGAAGATTAAATAAATAGTATTAATTAATTACCTAATGCATAGGCTAGAAAATACTAGAACCTTAGAAAGTTCTTGTTGGTATTAGTATTATTACCCTAGGGGTGGTTGGAAACACCTGATTTCTTTTTAATTGTGTATCTTAATTGTATATCAACTCTCCTTGTTGTCATCAAAATAAGTAATTTTTAATCATCCATTTTATTCCATAGATTTGGTTCTGAATGACTTTGAGTTCTCTTTAAAACAAATTGATCTTTAAATAAATGAAGCATGAAAACAGTTGCTAAGCCTTTATGAATATGTCAAAAAACTTAAACGAAGTTTTAAAAAATGAGTTAAAAATTTTGGGGGTCATGGCAGTACTGTTATAATAAACATAAACCCACATGTTACCTCTTAAAAAGGTCAAAAGTAATTCAAATGTGAAATAATATTTTTTAAAGTAAAAGAAATCCTATTACCTTTTAGCCATATCTCAACCCTAACCAAAAAGCTTTTAAGGAAAAGAAAAAACTTACACTAAAATGTAACTATATACTATAGTCAATTGAAATTTTTGCCCCAAGTATTCAATGGTAACATTTTGATGTCAATAGTGTTTTTATACTCAAATCTCAAATTATTAAACAAAAATAAAAATTAAGGCTATTTCTTATATAGTATATATAATATTAATATAGGCAATAAACTAATCAATTTATCCATTTAATTGATTTCTATTTTCCAAATAGACAGCTTTAGTAAAATTTTCTACCTTAATGCACAGATATGATTAAAATGTTTGAATTTTATCAAATTTACAGGTAATTTGTATATTTTATTCCATTACATGGAGCCAGCCTCAGTCAACACTTCCATATACTGACATTAATGCTGTTTAAATTTCTATTTGCTCTAACATTTCTTGGGGACTTGATTAACATTTTAAGGGCTTCAGGTTCGGTTTTATGTGGTTTTATGTGGCTTACATATTTCTCACTTCATTCTAACAAAACAAAACAAAAACTTTGCTAGGTAGGCTGGATGGTTAACCACCTGGAGGAATGAGAAAGTTGAGGTTTGGAGATGAAGAATTTTGTCCCAAATGACACAAGCACTATAAGAAAGAGCTGGGAGTCAAATTCCAAAGCCTTTTCACTCTCCAATACAAAATTCACTGCTGCACCATGAGGAAAAACAGGATTAAGTATGGTTGCCATTCCTCCTCCCTTTGAAGAATGCTGATGAGTTAGTGATTCTTGAAATACTCTGAAGATACGGAGCCTAACATGAGAAAGCCTATCCTTTATTACTACCCCAATACTGAAGCAGTCACACAGCATGGCCCACGGGGTTAGAGCATAGGCTCTGCCAATCTTCAAACCTGCTTTCTATTTGTTAGTCATCTGACCTTTGGAAAATTACTCCACTGACTGTGCTCCAGTTTCCTCATCTATAAAAAGGGGGAGACACTAATACCCAATAGAATTGTTGTGAGGGCTAAATAAATTAGTATTGGTTAAAATCACTCAGAATAGTGTCTGCTGCATAATAAATACTATGTAAATTTGTATTAATACTAAATTATCTTAAAAATCTATAAAGAGTATAGTCAATTCATCCAGGTGCCCGTTTAGTGTACCAAACTGACAGATTTTGTTTACGTCCCTGGGGAACATTTATTTTTCAGTATAAATCACTCAAAGGAAGATTCTTTATGTTTATTCAGAGTAAATATTAATTAGATAATTTACCCACTGATTGTACTTGCTAACTTTAGTATTTTTAAAGTGTCTTACACTCCCAATTTTAAATGAAGATATGAAACACAAAGAATCTTGTAATTTTAAATAAACAAAATATATTCAAAAGTAAATCTACTTATTTTAACATCTAGCACCTGAACTGATTTTTCCCTGAGTAAATGTAGTGTATTGGCTCTCACTGAACATTTTAACATGCTATTGACCCTGTGCTTTGCTGCGTATACCTCTAATGGGAAAGCCAATAAAATGTCATTGTTAACTGATTTTGCTTGCCTCATCCACAGCTATATAGGTTCCCCAAAAACGTATCATGTGCTTTTCAAAGATTCTACCAGAAAATTCAAGATACTCAAATGAGCAAAATAGACTACTATTTAGAAAATAGGGTGGAAAACGAAATATAAAGAAAATGTAGGTGAAGTCTCAAAGATTGTCAATAATGTGTTAATTGTCTGATTTACTTTGATAGACTAATCATGCCATGTGCAATATGGAGGCCACTAGCAACTTGTGGCTGCTTAAATTAAATTAAACTTAATTGAATTTAAAATTTCATTACACTAGCCACATTTCAAGGGCTTAGTAGGCACATGTCACTAGTGGCTACAGTATTGGACAGAACAGACATAGAACAGTTCCTATCCCAGACCCTGAGTCAGAATTTACATTTTAACAAAATTCCTCAGGTGATCTGTAAGCTCAAAGTTTGAGAAGTACTAGCTAGCATATTCAATTATTTATCTTTGGTTCCTCTGTTGTGCAGTACAAACCACTGAACTGATTTGCAATATAGTGAAATACTGATTTGGGTCTTGGGAGAAAAGACGATATCCAATTACCTGATATCTCTTCTAATAGTAGGGAAAACTCACCAGTTTGTTTTCTGGAAACTTTTGAATTTTTATTTGTTTCCTGCAAATTAATCAGCTTTCTTTCCCTGCCCCTCCCCCCTGACCCACAGCCAGTTTTCACAAGGACTAGTGAGAAAATAACCAGAAACTCTAAATGTAGAATCTTGATTCTCATTCATTGTATGTTGATAGTTCTGATGTTCTGTTGTGTTTTATTTATAAGAAAACATGTGGACTAACTCAGAAATAAGACACATCAAAATGCATGAAAATACATTAAGCAAGTTGAGAAAGGCTGGAGACTGGGAAAAACGGTTGTTTTACTGAGAAGTTTGGAAGTATAACCTAAACACTGTGTATTTAAGCAACATATTGCCAAGGTTTCTCATGAAGACATTTTCAAGTCCCATCCTTTACATTATTCTATGAAAACTGAGAGAACAAAACTGGTGAGATCCTCGAACCAAAATGAAAAAATTAATGCAATTTTGAAAAACAAATTGCTTTAAAAATGAGAATCGAAGGGACTCAAGAATTTTAAGCAACACTATTTCACAAGACTGTGAATTCCTCCATGAGACAATTGTCCTTAAAGACAGCGACTGTATCTTCCATTTTTTAAGTCAAATACTTAGTGGTTGAAACTAGTATAGGGATTCAATAAATATTTAAATTAAGTTCCATTGAATTCTCCTCAGGCCAGGGATGGAAAACAGAAAAGGACTTTCTATTCTAGCATGTCTGCTTACTTGAGAGAAACATATTATGCCTAGTTAAGCATTTGATTATGTTCAAGTATCTCATTTTAATAGGAACTTAGTTGCCTAGGGTAAAAATTTAAAACTATTCTTACTTCAGAAAAGAAGTGAAATAAAGTCATCTGGACAAAACCTACGTCAAATTAGATGATGCTTTCTCCTATTTGCCTTCATGAAATAAACCGTTGAATAGTTGTGTTGATCGTTTTTCTGTCAGATATATAAGATACATAGAAAGATTGTTTCTTCGTTGTGGCTTCTCTTGCCGACTATAATGAAGCACAAAGCTGAGAAAAAAATTTTTTTTTCAAATTTATGATTCTGTCTCTTTTGTCATACATTATTTTTCCTATATAACAAAAATATTAAGGCATTCATTATTGGTAAAGGCAATGTTCTGATTTTGGGGGCAGGAGAAATGAGCCTTCTAATACAAACTTCACTTTCAGTGTTTCTGATATTTTAGTTGTTCTGCAAGTAGTACTATGTGGGCATTCGCAGTAATTCAAGTTGTACTGGGTGGAAAATATGACTAGACTACTGGGCACACAGAAATGTTAAGCATAAGGCCAAATGTCAGTATCAAGACAGGGTCTTGATGAATCACCACTGATCATTCTGTTATTGACTTTTCTCCTGACATATACGGTGATTTCTCTCCATTGACGTTCTCCGTGACCTTGGACCATTCATAACTGCTCTAATTCAGTTTCCTCATCTAAAAAGGAGTGGATGATAAAATAAACAAGGAAATGATGAAGAGAACAGCATGGACCAACCACATACAGATGGGCGAAAGTGAACACAGCCAATTTCTTTGAAACGCTCCATGAATACAACACTTTATTTACTATTCAGGTTCTAGACAGATATCAATCACATCACTAGGCTCCTATGCTCTTATTATTCTTGAAAATATAACTCAGAAGTTAAGCACAAATGGAAATCTGTCTAAAAAGAGCAACAATGGACATTAGTAGAATCAACTCTCAATTCTCTTAGAGCAGATTATCCCTGGCAAATCTTGCCAACAAAAACAATATTCCACTTCACTGCTTATTTCGTTAACAGCTCCCATCTATTTACTCTTAACTTGGCATGTAGCTTGCATTCAAGATCTAAAGTCATTTAGAAATGTGAGATTCATAAACTGTCGTGGATAGAAGAGCCTTTAAAAATCATCTAGGCCTATCGTCAGCCTGAATGACTCAGAAACACGAACAAGCCCTGTAATGCGGAACTCACTACTTCCTGAGGCAACCTATTCTATCTTTGGAGCAAATCCTTGCTCTAGGAAGAAAGGAATGATAATTGTGCTTTAGCTATATTTTTATGCCAGTCTGATACATAAACTCTCCTTTCCTAGCCTAACGTGGGTTGCCGGAAGGAGCTGAGAGCATTTAAGTAGGGACGTGGACAGTTTCCTATCCAGATTGTTTCGACAAATAAAAGCCCAAACCTTCGAGACAGAGTAAATAAAATTTTTGATAATACCATAAACAACCACTTATTAGTGAAAACACTTTTCCAAAGCCAATATAAAAGATTATTATAGACACCATCGGTGAATTAAGCATATTGTAGTCTCATCCTGTCACTTGTTACATGCCTGAAGACACCACCTCTAAGACAGAGCAGGTAGCAAGAAATTCATCCTCTCTTCTTTCCCTGGCTACTATTAAAGTTATCTCAAGTTAATAATACATACACAACTCTTGTTCTATTATCAATGCTAATACTTCTTGCCTTCCCATTAATTGTCATACTGTATTTTCAAAAGACTATTTTACTCTTGTTATTGCAACTTCTTTGACACTCGTTTACTCTTTAATTCATTGCCACCTGACTTTTATGCTCAGTACTATGCTAATACTACTCTTTTAAGATCACCAATCAATTCCCCAAGTGGCAAATCCAAAGTTCACTTTTCAGATCTTAACCCAATAGACCTCAATGATGCACCGAATTCTATTGATTGTGAGCTTTGTCTTGAACCTCATCACTTGATGCCTGTGACCTATCTACTCTCAACTTTTCATGTTGCTCTGCCTCTCTATTCAGAATTGGCGCTCTCCAAGGAGGCAGCTTTGGCAGTTTTCTCTTTGGCTGCATGTGCTCTCCCTGAGAAGTTCCATCTATTATGAATTTCCACTATTGCCTACATATTTTCACTAACCCTGAACTCTCCTACAACCTTCACGCTCATTTGCCCCATGGAGGGAATGACATATGAGGTTATATCTAAATAATGAATAAGGATTAGTGAGGAGACATGGGTGGAAGGATATCTGGATGGGAAAAGAACATTACAAGAAGATAGAAAAGCACACTAAAAAGATAGGAGGCAGTAAAAAAAGGTGGTATATCTGAAGAAACAAATAAAGATCAGTGTCACTGAAGCATAGATAGAGAACAGGTATAATTCAGAAACTGGATGGTGAGATAGAAGAGTGAGGTCACATAAGGCTTTGTAATCCATATAAGGGAGTTTGGACATTATTCATAAGGTAATAGAAAATAGGAACAATAAAAAGGAATTGCATGATCATATTTGCATGTTTTAAAAAGATCACACTGTTAATGTAGGGATCGGATGGAGGGGGAAAAGGGATCATCTAGGGGGCATTCCAAGGTCCATTCAAGTGATGGTGAGGGGGTGAGTCTGAGAGAGTGATAGAACAGAAAGGATCGACTCAGATCCTACTTACTAAGTAAAATGGATAAGATTTCATTGTTGATTTGATCTGTGAGAGAAAGAAATCAAGAAACTCACCTAGGATTCTAAGTAGGACACCTTCATAGGCTGGCACCTTTCACTGACAGAGCAAGCTGGGAAAGTGGGCAAGTTTGAGGCAAAAAAAATGAGTTGCGTTTTCAACATAAATATCAAAATGTCTTCAGGACTTCATCTCCATGTGCTTATCCCACAGGCACCTCAAAAATGAGCAAGTCTAAACTTCACCAGAGACTGAGGAAGGAAAGACTCACCAAAAGGAAAAGGAAATTTGACATGCTATTACTAAAGGAAGGCGGCATGCAAACTGGATAAGCAAAAAGCAGTAGCTGTCTTTCTCATGTTCCTCCCCAAAACCACCATGCCTCCTCTAGTTCAATCTTCTATCCTCTGTGGGCCAAAGTGTTTTTTGACATTTCCTACATTTCTCAGTCTCTTTCTGAGAATGCAGCCTTCCCATTGCTATGCCACTGATCTTCCTATAGAACCACTTCAACGCATTACCAGCTGCTAAATGATATCCAAATCCCTCAGGCCCTTTGGGATCTGTCTTCATCCTTACTTTCTCAGATTAACTTGGCCAGATTTCCCTACACAAAACCCTTACAAGGCCATGATAGCTCGGCAGTCCACCCACGGAGCTTTGAGGCTTTCCTAGTTCCATGTCGCATTCTGTTTTATCCACCTGCAATGCCCATCAACATTCCAGCCATCCTTTCAAGTCTGGTTAAGATGTGAACACCTATTCATGAAGCCCACCCAAATCTCTCCTGGAGGAAGTGATAGTGCTCTTCTCAGATTCTAGTACAAACACATTATGGAATTCGTGCTGGCTAGAACCAGTATATAGATAGACAATGGAAAGAGGGAGCACTAGATCAAGCAACTAATTATTTATAAGCATTTGATGTATTTCAAACAATCTGCTGTTTACTGGTGATGATGTTGAACAGCTGTGTGCTCCTAGAAGGCAATGAAGGTGGAGAAACACCCCCACTTCCCTACATTCTGGGAGCAAATATCAAAAGACCACCTGCCCTAACATATTCCAAGATAAAACCAACCTCCATTCTTTCTCAGTAACTCCAATGAGACCCAGCTCCACACTTCCTCATGACTCTTTTATTTACTTGCCTTTATAAAACTCCACTTTTCTTTCTTCTTTGAGACATTTCTCACTAATGAAGGGTCTCCCAATTATAGTAGCCTAAATAAAATCATCTTTTTATTTGTCCTATGCATTTCATCTTTCATACTGGTTTGTTTTGAGACTGAATATATGAAAGGACAATGACCAGACCTTACATAAAAATAGAACATTGACCCACAAGTGTAACAACCTGCCCAGGAACCAACCCATTATGGCAATAACCAGAACCGGAAGCAAGCCCACTTTAAGTCAGGCTGGTAGGAAGTCTAACTGCCATTGCTGGCAACCATTGAAAAAGCCAAACAATAACCCCTGTAGCAATTGGCCCAAAATGACTAGGACTTTACTAATAACTGACAGCTTCCCTTCAGTTTTTCATCCCTGCTTCCAATTTAGGACCAACAAAAGAAAGCCAAATATGCATGTCTAACTAGTCATGAAGATACCCTGTTTCTAGTTGGCCCACCTTCCCCAGGCCAATAGCCTCCAATCGGGGTGCATCTGAAGCCTTCCCTTGTTTCCTCTATTAAGCTTTCCCACTCCTCTGCCTGCCTTTGAGTCTTTGCCAAAACACAAGTAACTGTGGCTGAATCTCATACTATAGCAAGCTCAAAATAAATAGCCTTTGCTTGTTCTCCCTTGGTTGGTCTTCGTTTATTCCCATCATTTCACAGAATTGTACCAGTGAATTTCTAAATCTTTTGCTTGAATAATATTGTCACAAAACATGAGTGGTATCAAAATGATTTCACTACAGATTTTCCATAAATGGTAAAGCAGTTGCTCCTGCTCTTTTGCATATATTTTTATCAAATATCTTTATTTTAACACACTGCTTTTAAATATATAAAATGAGTGGATTAATAAATATGATTGGAAATTGGAACCAGTAGCTAATTTCTTTGATTCTCTTATTTCAAATATCTACCACCATCTAATCGTTTATCTTCAATAAGTGTTTGGCAAGAGTTCTTTTTTACTCAGTCATCATGCAGCATTTTTCAGCAAATTTCACATATGATGCCATTTTATTTTCAGCATATTAATGATTTAATTAAGAATACATGCTACTTTAAATTCCCACCAAACCTCCAGATATTGGCATTCAACTGTTTTCTATAAAGGTGTCTGTGGAGCAAAGTTACTAATTTATGACAATCTCAAGGAAGTGCCTTGGTTGAACAGTTTCAGACATATTCTGTTTTTTATTCTACCTAATAGTATTTCAAACTGTGCAAGATAGATTCTTGTCATCTGGGGAAGAACATTCATTTTTATTGCTTCCTTCTTTTTCTCCTACTGTGACAGTTCTGCTTGTTGTCCTCAGATGGAGGAGGAAATGATAATAGGAATAATAATCTATGTCATGCTAGGAGAAGTAGCATCTGTTAAAACCCCTCCAGCTTTCCTGCAGTTCTAGCATGAGGGGGATACATGCATCAATTATCATACGCTTATTTTCACCTTGCAAGTAACACAGGACTTTGGTTACCTCTATTAAAACTTCAGAATCTAATGAATTGATTAAGGGTAAGAACGATTATACGACAAATTATGTTTAATTTTGTTATTTCAATTGTTTTCTAGTTCTAAGAAAAATGACAACAAAATGCTTTTGCCTTTTGCACTTCTAGTCAATTTCAGTCCCAACAGGCTGCTGTTTTGTGAAATTGATTTAACCTCAAGTTGTTGTGAGTGTTAAGGTTGGAAAGTCAATAGAAAGACAGTTTTTGACAATTGCTTGAAGTAGGCATGAATATGAACTTGGAAATTTTTCTATTGCCATATAAGTATATGTCAAGGAAGAAATGTCAGCCAAAGTCTCCGGCACAGCAGAATCAATAATGTGCATCTCTAGATGAATCTGAGAGTCCACACTTACCACCCAAAAGTTAGCGGAGAGGGCAGTGTTCGTGGACCTTAGCCAAGGAAGGGGCACCTATCCAAATGAGTTGCTCCATGAAATCAGAGTCCTAATTACTATCACTTTTAAATCATTTTTAAAAACATTCATCAACCAGCAAAATGAAATAAATCTACTTAAGTTTGGTCCTTAGATCAAATCCGAGGTTGAGTTTTAATATTTGGATGTACATCACTGTTGTCATCAGAACGCTTTTAATTATTAAGCACATTCTGTCAAATTGCGTACAAGCACATTGAACCTGGTGCCAGTTCTCTATATAATCTAAATTAAAGAATGACAGATTTACAGGAACACAAGGCACAGAATGTATTGTTTTTGATATACTTTACCAAACAATTCAAGTGAATAAAGTTCTAAAATATTTAGAATGGTTACTTTTTAATGGGCATAGTTTCGGTTTTGCAAGACGAAAAGAGTTCTGGGAATTGGGGGTTGCGCAACGATGCGACTGTACTTAACTGGACTGCACACTTAAATGCTTAATGTGGTAAATTTTGTATTTTGTTTATTTTCCCATAATTGAAAACAAAATAAAATAATTTGAATGGGGTATTTAATAACTACTAGCTTAATAAAGTCCCTAAATATACCCCTCTCCCTCTATGTGTAAAAACGGTCATGTGAGCCCATCAAATCCAAATCTATTGCTAGTATTAACTTACAATAATCTTAAAAATCATCTCCATTTCATTCCCAATCTCCAACTAAATGAACTATTAAACTGACATTTCTAGGTTGCCCAGCAATCAGGGGCAAACTACTTTTCACCTCGATCAGCTAAGAATTTCTCTTTTCTTAGGAACTTCTTACTGCCTTATGTGAAGTTGCTGAGTTATTGATGAGAAAGAAAAAGAAGTATCAACGAAAAAGGAGAGCGGGGAAGGAGAGACTTAATAAACAGCCAAAAAGCCTGATTTATGCTTAAAAGTTGCTTCTTTTTATCCTGGTTTTAGGCTTACCTAAGAAGGAAGGCTCATTAAAAAGTTTGTTTCCCCACAGAGTTTAAACTTGCCCTGGAAAATTGAGCTCTGTGTTTCTAATCCAGAGAAGACAGAAGGAGGGCAAATACATAGGAAAATCGGGCTATTCTACTGACGTTCTAACTCTGATTCTTTTTCAAGTCATGCTATTTCTATTTTAGGATGACTTATGTTTTATAAAGCCCGTTCACATCTATTATCTCAATTAATTTCATTGTCTTGACCACAACTCTCAATAGACACTGCTGTCTTTATTTCATACTTGTAGAAAAGTAAGTTATTTTCAGAAGAGTTCCTTGTCTGGATTCAAACAGCTAGGGAGTAGCCGAGAATCTACCTGGGATCTTTTATCACCCAATCTGCTTTATTTTCCACTCTGCCTACAGTACCACATGCTGTTGTAGTCTTTCTTTAGCATTTCCCAGAAGGTACAAAAGTACCTGTTCCTTAATATTGATCATTTATTTGCCATGAAGGAAAAACGTCCCCAGTGGCAAGAGTGATTGCTATGTCCAAACAGACACAATAACAGGGGATTTGCTGTGTCCAGGTAACCGCCCACTGAACGACCATAAATAAAGGATGATTTATTATTGGGTTGTCGGAAACATCATGACGTATTTTTTCTATGTTTTTCATTGCATCATGACTTTACTGACAACCCAATATAAGCATTCAGGGTCAATTTTCCAGAACCTAAATGCAAACATTGTAGCTAGATCTGGCTTTGACCTAGAACTGGAATTGGAAAACTAGAAGAAATCTTGAAGTCCCCTGTCCCTACTCTGCCTCTGGGGCCACAGCATGCTCTATTTTTAGGTTCTCACTATATATCACCATGCACCGCTCTTCCATAACTCCTAAAATGGCCATTCAAAATGCAACATCCACCCTGACACCAACTTACAAGTCCAGTGTTCTTAAATAAGGGATCTGTGCTAGTCGTGTTCAAGTTTTCAATTTTTAGGAGAGAGAAATCCAGAGAATCAGCTCAAGTCAAGACTCTACAACTGATTTGGCATGCATCCACTGTGATGATCAGAGTAGACGCTTTACTCTTTGGCAAGTGAACAAAATGAGCATGCCTTCTAGGCTATGGTCTAGTTTAGCATCTGTGTATCAATTTAGACCAAAGTTTGGCTTCCTCTTAAAAAATGAAAGAACCCAATGTTTCATTATTATAGGCAGTGCTATATTGAATATCAGAAAAATACACATTAAAGTGAAATTCTAATGAACATTAAACAGATTGGCAAAAATTGAAAAGTTGCAAAATACCAAGCAGACATGTCGATGGAAAACCAGGAATTTTAAATGCTGGTTCATCCACATTAGTGAGAAATTTGGCTGTATCTATAAAAATAGGCACTGTGCTTCAATATGACCTCAAAATACTCCTTCTACGTAGTCGCCTAGCAAAACTCTTGCTCGTGTGAAGTCCAAATGAACTAAAAGAATACATGTAAAATCTGCCATAATGGTGTCTCTGGGGAGGCAGAGAGAACTTTGAAACTCGAGAAGACAACAAGTTGGACATCAACTATTACATGTTACATCTTTTATATGTGGAATATTTGAAGATAAAAATAATAAAATATTAACACTTGTGAACTCTGGGTGAAGAACATAAGATTGTTCATGCATTCCCTACACATTTTAACATGTTGTAAGCTTTATAATAAAAATAATTAGGAAATTGCAGAGAGCATAACCTTTTCTTTCTGAAAGTAAAAAGGAAACGTATTTTCTCACACAATGTGTCAATCATTTTCCAAGGATTGTGCCCATCCCTCAAACCTTAGGCTTCACCATTTTTCTCACCACCTGAGACTTCAGCATGGAAGCGAGCAGCCTGAGGAAGGACAGTCTGCACAGAATCCATTCTGCTTGCTTTATTTTGGGGCAGTTGGAAGCGTCCTCTAAGGCAGAAGTGCCAGAAGTGGCTTGGTGCTGGTGGGATTTACAGGTGCCATGAAGTTGCTAGCAGCAGAAGAAACAATTGCATCTAACCTTCGGTTGCGTAAGAAGCAGTAGCAACAGCGGTTTCCCTATCATATAGTTCTGTGGAGTGGTTTTAACACAATTTTTGGAAATCTAACTTCACATTAGTGCTCTATTCTCAAAATTCTGTGAGCCACTAGATATCTTTTTAAACAATTTCCACTGTAAAATGGAATACAAATTCAGAAAAATGAACATCAAATTATAGCTTAGTGAAATAGTATAAGGATAACCTTTGTAAGCACTCCCGAGGGTAATAGCTAGAACTTGTCATATAGCCTGGAAGCTAATACCACCTCTCCTTCCTCCTTTCAAGTAACCACTAATTTGACTTTTAAAGTAATTTCTTTCTTGAATTTCTTTATAGTTTTCTTTTTTTTCTTTTTCTTTTTCTTTTTTTACTGGGGTGTGCATCTCTAAATAGTATAGTTTATCTGTTTTTTTAAAAAAATCTCCTTTCTCTTTATTTAAAATTAAATTTGTTGGGGTATGTTGGTTAATAACATTAAATAATTCTCAGGTGTACAAGATTAAAATTCGACATCTGTGTACTCTATTGTGTGTTCACCACCCAAAGTAAAAAATCTCTTTTAAATCTCCTCTCTCTCTCTCTCTCTCTCTCTCTCTCTCTCTCTCTCTCTCTCTCTCTGTCTGTCTCCCTTTCTCTATCTTGTTTTGTCTCTGTTTCTTTCTCTTCCCTCCTTTCCCTGGAATTTATATGATAAATAACCATCTTATTGAGCCTGTAGGGTTTCCCACAATACATGTTTTGCTGATTGCATTCCATGGTGTAGTTTCACCTGTTACACTTTCCCCTTATTTCCTACAAATTGAAAGTTACATACAAAGAATTTTAGGTCGTGTTCTGATTTGATGGTTACTTTTAGGATTTACTTCATAGTTGGTGCTCTGATCCAACAGGGGGCACCTAGAGTTAACTTTCATTTTATGAGTTTACCAGCAGTCGATTCTCAAAACCTGTTAGGAGTTGCAAAATGGGTGATATTCTCTTTCAGTCATTAATTCTTTAATTATTAGCTGGAATACACCTACAAAGAGACATTTCTCTGCATCTACGTCGTTACCCAGCAAAACAGTTCATAAAGGATAATGCTTAGATCTTTTCTGTTATTATTTACCAGGCTTCAAAATACTGATTTGGTTTCCTATCATATAATTTAGAGCTCATATATTTAAACATATTTGATGTTTTAAAAAACATTATAGCTATTACACTTACTGACATACAAATTACCGCATCTTTGGACACTGGAGCCTCTTCAAGTTGGTCCCTAAGTCCTTTGCTCTGAACCATGTGGTCTCTGATAGCTTCACTGGCATTTGCAGTGACAAGATGTCTCAGGATTATCTTCAACACTTGCTTTTTTGTTGTTGTTTTTGTTTTGTTTTGTTTTTATTGGGGAACATTGTGTTTTTCCAGGACCCATCAGCTCCAAGTCAAGTAGTTGTTTCAATCTAGTTGTGGGGGGTGCAGCTCACATGCGGGGATCGAACCAACAACCTTGGTTTTATGAACACTGTGCTATAACCAACTGAGCTAACTGGTCGCCTCTCTTGAACACTTTTGACCCAGACCCCTGGAAGCAGACATTACTCTAAGATGCATTTATTTGTTTTAAGAGGGGAATTATATTTACTAAGTGCCACCTGATCCCAGGGCTGGGCATTGATGTCAGGCTAGTCATTATTTTGGTCTTTTGAGTGGGCAGGATGAGAACACACCCACATACTTTAAAGAGCAAACACCTCATAACTTCATAATAATACTTTTAATTCAATTTTAGAATGGCAGGATGTTGATGTCAGCTAGTCTATTTTATATCTGTATCTCATATCTCTTCTGTAAAAAGCTGGTTTTTAAGATTACTAAGGAATGAGTGTCAGTGACTTCCAGCAGAGCCTGAAGGGGAGGTGTGAATTTCTCTCATGGGTTAAGGACCTACTGGTTCTATACCCTCATAAGAGCCCACACCCTGCCTTTATCAATTAAAAAAACTTTGTACCTAACTTTCTTCTCACAACTTGCATGGAGGCCCTGCCTTCCCCCGACTGCCACAGATAAATGGTGCTCACATACTGTTTATTCTTGGAGGTGGTTATCTTTCGTAAGAATTCAGGCTAATTGTTGCACTGCAACCTTAGCTCTTTAATAGGTTCAAGAAAAGTTATGATATTGTAGATGATTTGTCTTTTTTTTTGGTGGTTAGTTGGCAGCCATACTCTTTCTAGCTTTCTACACCTTCCATGGAAGCCAGAAGTGTCCATGTTTTAATAAACCTCTTTTCTGTGTATTCGGCCAGAGTCAATTTTGCGGGCATATACCTAAGAATCATGATAAATGGAATGGAAAAACTAAAAAGATTATCAAAATGAATAGCAGTTGAATTCTAGGTTCAGTGAAATCTGAAGTGATTGATATTAAAAATAACTCATGAACTATCACTACGCTTCACACTATCTATGTTTTGTAATTTTTCACAATTACCTAATAAAGCCTCACAGACTCTGACTTATTGTATAGATTTACTATTTAAATGGGTCAAAACAATCTCTGAATAAAACAGTTTGTCAGAAAGAACATCTTTGTTTATTTACAAAGAAAAAGACAACCACTACAGAAATAATAAATAACAGAACATAGCCAAATTTAACGTTACTTACATTCTTTATTTTATCCTGATTGCCCTGCAGTTATTCTAAACTGCAGTTTACTTGGTCATAAATTCAATTTTCTTATCAGAACAGAAATGGGACACAGCACAGTATCTGAACAAACTACGCTGAGGTCTAAAAATAATTGATACAGATAGCTTCCCTTTACTTAAAATCTAAGTCTCTTCTTCAAGGTGCCTCCCATTTCTGATTACATATTTTCTCTCTTTATGTACCAACACTGAACTTCATGAGAGATTAGGACCAAGAACTGGGACCTCACGAGGAATCTAGATCTGTCTCTCAGTTCTGCTTCTTTCTGAAAATCTCTCTTCTTTTTCAGAGACTAGTTTTCATTGCTTCACTATGCACATGATTAAACATTAACACAACAGAGCCCACAAGTTGGCATTTCCTACATTCAAGTAGATAACACAGATGGCAACTGGCATCAAGTTCAGTGTTTATGTTTCTTGAGAGAGGATCTAATTGACTTAGCTTCGAATAGCAGCTGACCTCTGGTCTACCACCTGTGGCCAAGATGTTAGGGTCATGGTTAAGGGTGGGTACTCCGTGGGGAGAGGGCATTTTTCAAAGGAGAATTATCACCCAGGCAGGGCAGATGCACCAAGATGCTTCCTGCACTTTGGGTTGCCTTTGGCCATATATCTTTCTATGTATCCATTTCTATGTGGGCGTGGCACTCTGAGCAGATAGGAGAAATGATTTGCAGACATTAACTTGGTTTAAAGTGTTTATCTGATACTAATCTTTTCTTTTACAGAAAGAAATTTTGTGTTTCAGTGGAAAGCTATAGGTATCAGTTTTTAACTGTTCATTGTCTTTGTTCATTGTTCATTTGTCAATTCATTGTTAGTTATAGACAGCTGATAATGATTTTAATTGACTTTCTCCAACCCTGTTGAGAAATTGCAAATCATCTCAACATTACTTTATTCCATTTAAATGTGTGGGCTCCTTTGACTTTTCCTTTGAACAGGTTAAACAATTTCGTGGTTCCCTCATATCATGAGTAAAACATCATGTCATAAGAGAAAATTATTTTTATATCTGTGTGAGTTGTGATTGTCTTTTTTTGAACATTATTCTCTGTCACCAGTATCATATTTCTGAGCTCTCTTTTACTTGCTTACTTGCGTCAGGTTTACATTAATCTAATCATTCTTTTTATCTAAAGAATCTTTATCTTAAGGGAGATACTACTTTGTGAGTACAGGGTCACACATTCAAGAAATCTTGAATACAATTAGAACTCAAAAAAAATGCTAAAATCCTCTTGTGACTCCAATCCTTTTGTTGAAGTTATGGCTAGTGATTTATGCATCCGCAAGGGCCTTGCAACTTTCACTCGTGTGCGCTCAGGCCCTAAACAGTTCATAACATCTGTTCAATAAGTGACTGGTAAATTTAACCATAAATATAAACTTTATAATAGTTTTCTGACTGTACGACTTTGAAAAAAAAAGAATGTGCCTATTAATATTATCATATTATGGCTCATGGGGTGGCAGGGAGGGAAGACAAATATGGTGAGTTCAATAAAAACAAACTAAACTATATAAACCAATATTAACTTAAAAAGAAAAAAGAAAACTTTGAGAAAAGTCAGAACCACCTAAATCCCTAACACTTAAAGGGGAGAGCTGCGGGAAGAGAAATAGCAAAGCTTGTAAAGAAACAAAAAGAAAACTAAACTTTGCTAGTGTTTTCTCACCATAAACACAGAACTCAAAAGGCAAGAATTATCCTGTGTTTCTTCTGTGAGGAAATTGGAAGGAGAGAAGATGGCAGGGTCTTTTTTTGGTCTTGATATTTTTAAGTTAAATAATGTCTTTCTGTCTATTCTTGACTGCTGTATAGACATTCATTTTATTTTTCCTGAGAAATATTTTAAAATTAATTCAGAATTATTTTTTCTCTCCTTTTTGAGAAATCTTCTGTTTAGTTTCTCCCAAGAGAAATGAGCAGGGGCTGGAAGGCTGAAAAGGGATTCAAAACGCAAAGCTGGGAGACTATTCACCTGTCAAGATAATTTAGCACTTTGCACTCTATCGTGATTATGGTTAACTTTACAACATAAAAATTCCTTGTTTACTGTAGTAAATTAATAGACACTTAACATTTTTTGAATATTTATAATGTTTTCAACTTTATACAAAACATTCTCTTTGATTCCAACATTGTCATGACATTAAGAAGGTGTATGTCCAACTTAACTGATTCTGTGAATAGAGAAAGAAGAGGAGGAAGAGAAAGAGAGAAAGGAGTAATAGTCTATTTAAAATAAGTTTTTAGATTCTAAACTGCTTCATAAATGGCTTGTCATCTTTGGAATATTTATTACCTCTATTTATAGTTGATCATAAGTAAATCAGAACTCGAAGGCACCAGTCCTCTAAATGGGATATTAAAAGAAAGCTTTCAGAAAATGCTAAATCATGACTATCATGCATGTATAAAAATGAATGTGTTAAAGATTATATTTTACTTATTTGCTATGAGGGAACCAAGCAGATGTTATTGTTGGTTCAAAGGAAAAAAAATCAAAAGAGCATAGAACTTATATGGATTAAAGGAATATCAAGATAAATTGCAAATGGGGACAAAACTGGACTTTCCAGAGAGGAGGCAATCAATTAAAATCACTACCAAACAGGACAATATTTACATATCCACTAGTTATTTATAACTGATAAATAACTGCAAAGTAGTTCAAAGATAATGGTTGGGACTAGAATTAATAACTAGGAAGAGTAGGCTATAGACAGTGCATAATTTTCTATTGAAACACACAAAAAATTCTACTGTAATTTCCTACCACCATAGAATCTAGAGAATGTAGAGAAATGCTACAAAGAGGATCCCATGGTACCCATTACTAAAGGAGGGTATATTGTGTTGTGCTAAATGTCACTCGGTTTTGAATATTTTCAAAGAATACAGAAAAAAAACACCCAAAAAACAATGTAGTGACATTTTAATGATCTACTTCTTGTCTTCACTTTTATCACTACCCCCATGGTCCCAACTTCAGTTTTAATTACTTCTTTCTCTACAGCAATTGCAAAGAAAGACTAGGGGACAGATAGGCTATTTGGTATGAAATAAAAAAAGAGCAAATACATAAGCAATAAGAAAAGAATAAAAATACATAGAGTTACGAATATGTTCTGTATTAAAAATATTCTACTTTGGGAAGGTGGGCTTTATCTAAATTAGTATTTACTAATGACAAAAGGAAAATGGTAAAAATTAAATAAGTGTTAAGAGTCAGTGATCCATTGCAAATTGGCCATCTTGAACTATGAGGAAATCTGATATTAAGTAAAACTAGGCTGGTTTAGGTTTTGGTTTATTTGGTCAGTTGTTTGAATATTTGCTGTGTTCTACCATATAGACTCCAAGGAATCATATTTTAACAGATAACTTCAAGGATAAAAGCTAAAAAAAAATGAATGGAAGCTGAAATAATTTAGAAAAAGACCAAAATATATTTGAAATCTTATTTTATATAGAAAAGTATACATTGATTATGTTGAAAAATGGTTTTGTCTTTCTAAATGATTAATTTATATTAGTATAGAATTAATTAGAACATTTTTGTGTCAGTGGATTGAGGCAGAAGGGTGAGGGGAATGGGTAACAAAATCATGATTACATAGGTTGTATAGATGTCCAGGAGGATTTTCAGGTCTTATGGGGCTATATTAACCTTCCAGTATTTTTCACGTGATCCATTAGACTCTTTCAATCTATTAAAATACCAGGGTGCCAAAAAATGTATACACATGACTTGTATTCATCTTTTGTTATCGATATATATTATTACAATTTTAATACAGTTTTTTTCTTTCTTAAAATGTGTATACATTATTTTTTACACCCTCTGTATATATAAAGGGTTCTGGGCAAATTTTGTTTTATTTTATCATTTTCAAATGGAGATATTACACTCATGGGAATTGTATGAGAAGCCACTGAATCCATTCCTCTGTCTGCAAATACCATTATAACTACTCAAGATATAGGATAGTGTATCCAGAAATGAAATGATAAATACTTGTCATAAAAGCTATGTCCGTAACAGACATTGCTAACAGAGCTCAGCATTTTTTACTACTCAGCTGAGATGTATTCTCAGAATATAATTTAGTACAAGGCTCCAGGCAGCTTCTACCAATCCACTGGAGTTGACAGGCAAATTTAAAGCTATTTACTACCATTGACTTAGGTTACCAATTATTGATTCTATACCACAGAGATCAGAAGCTAAAAGAACCAGTAGATCAAACACCTGACTGGGAAAGGATATGAGTTCTCTTTTCTCTGTTTTCACAAACAGATTTTTATTGGCTTCATATCACCATTGGTTTAGGGTTCATTTGGTTGTCCTAACAGTTATTACTGATCCCAGAGAGGCTCCTGCCGGGATCGGTGAGTATCCTAGGAAAGTTGAAATAATAAGAACTCAAGTGATAACAAGTGGGCAAATTTGACAGTGTCAACACCTATACTGTTTAGCGTCTCACAATGGGAGGCCACCTCCTCTAAAACAACTCAATTCCAGATTTGTATTTTCTCTTCATATGTATCTTTCTTTCAAATGGCAGTCAGGCTCTGACTGATGTTGGCAGATATCGCCACATTCAGTCAGCCCCTTGTAACCACTCTGCTGATAAATTCTCTCTTCAGCATGGTGCATCATGGCTGGTCTCCTAAACTGTGAGAAACTTAGATATCTATCTTGATTCATTTGGTTCCCATGTGTGTATCCCACTTTCTTGATGTCATAGTATAGCAATTCAACATGTAATTATGCTTTTGGTTCTCATTTTTCATTCCTAAATATCATTATTCCTACATATTATACATGGTTATGATCACTTTGGCGTATGATGAGTTCTTCACCTTCATTTTCCATTCTTATATTCCCCCACAGTTATTGTCAGGTATCAACCTATGGATCGATCATAAGGTAAGGTCAGCAACAGGTGTCATCCAAGAAAGATGGCATCAGTGACTTAAATGATATACTTTACTGGGCAATACTCATGCCATTAGCTTCCTCCCTACAAAGTAATTATGCCATTTGATATTTCTCTAGAGATTTGGTTTCAAGTCCCTTTCTTATACTAGCAGTCCCTGGACTCTTAACATTCCTTGTTCCTTTCCATCTATCTTGTCTTCCTTTCCCTTTGTTCTTCAAACACTTAAAAGGATATGGAAAGTGCTAAACTGCTACACAGAGGAAAAGATAAAGTGTCAACTTCCAGAGCTTCTTAGTTCCAGTGGAGAAAATAGATATTCAAGAAATGACTAGAAATTAAACACTATGATAAGTGTTATTATAGTAGAAATATTAAAATGCTCTCTGAGGGCCAAGAAGAAGGAATGCTTAAAACTTCTTGGATACGTCAGCAAAAACCTTGGTCTCTTTCTCCATCTACACTATGATATAAAATTCCTAAAACATCATTATATGTTTGACAGTATTTTGGGTGTCTTTCCCCTTAATTTACCTCCATCCCTCCTTCTTTTTCTCCCTGTATTAACCTGTCTTTTATTTTCCATATTCTGATGTTTAGAATCCAAGGCCTTGCTGACCCTAAAGGGACTGCCCCTTCCAGGGCTAGCCAGCTCCTAGAGATGAGAAACAACTCACTCGGAGTACACTTTTCAAATACAAATCAACCAATCCAGAGCCCACACCCCAGCCACCCCATCTATCAGGCTTCCACACTTGGAGCCACTATCCATCCACACTAATCACCCCAGGGCTAGGTACCAAACAACTATGGACATTCCCTATCCCCAGAACCCACTAAAATTGTTCCAACTAGCCAATCCTAAACCTGCCTACCCTGCTTGCCCAGAACAAAGGCTTTTGCCCCCAGTTTCTCCCTCTTCCTCCACCCCCCTAATCAACCCATATGCTTCCCTGTGTACTCCCTACCCCATGGCTTGGCAAGCCTTTACTTCTTGGCAACTGCGAACAACAAACTTTGTAGGGCAGTCATTTTCTAACCTGTTGGTCTTACTAAACTTCAAATTTTATTAATACGTTGTATTTTAAAACACTTCCTTCTGTCTCATTTTCCCTTCCTCTCTTATGTCCTGTCCTCTCCATTTCACTTTGTTACTATAGACACTGTAATTTAAAACATTATATTAAAAAAATGCATTCCCCCTTAACACAAAACATGCAATTCAACCACTTTCCTTGTAAGAGTATTCTATTCTTTATACTGTTTGGTAGAACAACAGAGAAGAACTGATCTCTTTCGCAAAACATAGTTTTATGTATACTGATAGAGTTCATGACTTTTCAACTTAATTGATTTAATTTTAAAAGATAAATTCTATGTGATTAAGCAGCTGCTTTTTTAAAACTGAAAAACACAAATGAATCAAAGCTCTTAGTCTATAAAACTAGAGAATAGTACACACACACACACACACACACACACACACACACACACTAGGGGTGAGTCATAGATGGATATTAGAATGGAGTGAATGTGTTCAATCCCTTTAAATGAAGCTGATTCCAAGATGAACTCCTGCCTCTCCCCATTGCAGAATTCTTGGCCTGGAAAATCAAGGTCTGTTAAGGAAAGAAAAAGATTGAAAACATTCATTTAGCTTCCATTTTAAGACATTAGCTAAGCACACTAAGTGTTTTATGCACAGATAGCTGCAAATTGAAATGAGGAAATAAAAAAAAAGCCAAAGAACTAAAACAACAAGTAAGAAAAAAGACTGTGTCTTCTGAATTATACACAAACATCCCCTCTGGATATACCAGCCTGCTGGTATTGTAAAACAAATAATCTAGCAATTGTGGAAAGAACCTATTAAGCCAAGAGAGTGTCTTACTACCCCTGGGCATCAAAAGTTCAAGAGCCCTCAAGCTCCTCTAACAGTTTCTTAAAAAGAGCAATGAACCTGGAAAGCTCCACTGGGGCAAAGGGTTCCAGGAAGGTTCGGAAGCAAACAAAGGCAGCTCTGCCCTCCCAGTGCCAGAGCTCATTAAGGTGTTTTATATTCAAGTGAAGTCAATGGGAAAATAGCATCACTCTTCACGTGTGAAATGAAAAGAATGTGAATGATCACCAAGCATTAACACAAAAAGAAGCCAAAGATAGACCATTATGACCAAACAGCCATTTGCAACCTGAAAAATGCACTTCGCCATATCTTATCCTGCAAAGCACACTAGGCAAAGAGAATTCATCATTGTGAAGTGTCAGTTCTCCATTTCACCAAACTGAGCCCTGGTCTGGCTCTACAAGTACAACTGAGCATGACAGTATTCAGTTGTTTAACCTGGATCAGAAGAAAGAGGGTAGGCTTCACTCAGGTTTTAGCTTCCTTGTTTACTAGAAATTTGGGCTTTAGGCACATCATTTAGTCTCCATTCCTCAGTTACTTCACATACAAAATGGGAATAAAAACTATTTCACTGTCTTCTTCCTTATATATAAAAGTATGTCGTAAACTGGTAGGCTCAATAGAACTGATAATTTTCTTACATATAACATTTATGAAAATAATCTAGATTTGGATTTAGAGGAGGAATACATTATACCAAATACATCAAATAGATCAAATTTCATATTTCTGTATAGGTAGCTATCACAAGGCTAGGTAAACAAATAGTTCCTGAATTATCAACTAATGATCTACTCGTAGTTCTCATCCTAAGGTATCACAAAAGTGCACACTCGTTTACTGTATAGAGCATTAATTATGAACACAAAATGGACTATGACAATTCTGACAGCCATGTCAATCACAAAGTGACAGTCATGCCAGAACATCCTGTGAAAGGCATACCCAGTGAAGCCCTAACCAGGTAACTCCAGATGCAGGGTGGAGTGTGACCATCTGGACGGCTTTTATCAGACTGCAGGTGGGTGCACCGCACCCAGGCTTGAGCATAAAAACAGTGCTCTCTGAAGGCTCATCATTCAGGCCTCAACTGACAGTCGCATCTGCACTCGACCCAGACGTAGCGCATAAAGTCTTGCCTCCTGACCTTCTCACCAGCCCAGCTTGACATCCAACAATACGCACCCCAGCGACTCTCGCTGAACACTGGACTCTCATCCTTTCGTAAGACTCTGTTCACCTTGCCTAACCCTATTGCTTGCAAACCCGTGTGACCCTCTTGTGTGAAACCGCTGTACCTCGACTTTTGGTGGCTTTCCTCTGGCGGGAGCCTTAGTCAAAGCCAGTGGTAATCCAAGTCAGTAGGACTACAACCATGGCTTTATTCTAATAAAGTCTGACATTATAGAAAGACACAAATGTGTGTGAGACTGCTACTTGGATAGCTACATCCCGCTCACGACACTTACCTACTATAGCCCCATTGATAATACCTAAGGATTTATTTTCTTCTACTATTCTTGTTCAGTGCTCTCACGATGTCCATGCCTGATACCCTTCAGCTGTTCACTTTGGGTGACACCCCTTAGCAGAAGCCCATGAAATTCAACCACCAGATTGAGGGGGTCACTCTGGATGTACTCTCTCTAACCATGTGTCCACTAAGGATGGCTAAAACTGACCATCCCTAACTGTAGGTTTTCAATGACCATGATCTTTTGGAACTATAAGAGAACTTAAACTTCATTATTGATCAGTTGTGGTATCATTTGACAATGAACTCACAATCCCCACGATTTTAGAACACTGGTTCATCTTGGCTCCTGAAAATGGTTTTGGGCTGCTGGATCCCAGTTCTTGAGGACTAAGACTCTTGTCCTCCAGACCTCTCAATTGGGTTCCCACGCAATAAAAGATAACTTGTTTTTACAGGACATTTTTGTTGTGGTTACAGTTATTGTTTACAACACAAGTAGTGTGCATTTTTTTTCTTTTTTAAATAAGGAGAATGTAAATCACGTTCAGATTTTATAGTGTTATTGACTAACATTAAGTTGTAAGAGCCAACTCGCCCATCATATGGCCATTTGACAGAGAGGAAAAAAAAAACCCCAAAACATAACTGTGTGTATGGGGGGAAGAGGGTTAGATGCGGACGGGAGCTATAGCAAAGCTCAGAACTCAACACATCTAGCTAATAAGTTCAAGTTGCAGGTTTAAGGCCTTAATGTACCAAGTTTCTCAAGTCTGTGCTCCAGTGCTAGCTCTGAGCTGACATTATTCTTAAATAAAATGAAACATTGCAAGCCCAAAGCAAAATGCAACAGATTTGCCAGCTGTGAGCATACTGCTTACAGATTGAACTTGGGACCAAAACCATTATATAGTATGATTTATGACAACTTAAGAAAATATGTTTCGACAAACAAAAGTCTCATTAAAAAGATAAGCAGATCCAAACAGGATCTCGCTCCTCAGTAGAGAGCAGACATTCCACAATGCTTTCTCCCTTTCCCCAGCCTTCTCAGAATTTAGATTTGGTTAGAGTAGATAACATTTTCCTTTACTAGGAACAAGAAGGGGCTAAGACAAATAGGATATATACACATATATATATTTAGTATATATATTTGCTTCAGTCTTCCTGGAAATCACAGCCTCATTTTAACAGGTGTCAGGGAGATTAAAATCTTTTTTATTATTTTTATTGTCCTTGGTTATGAATTATTGGTCAGTTTGGATAAGTAGAATATATTTAAGCAGTTGAGTTGTATATATCACCAAGCACATTTGAAAAAGAAGCTATAAGTTGTCCTTGCAATAATCTTGAACCTAGCGGTTAGTCTATTTAGTAAAACTGAAAATGGATCCTGGAGCAATTATATGAATGACTCTGATAGTTTTCACCAATTATTTGGGTAGTTCATGTTTGGTAGCCATGTATTTGGTATATTAAAGCTTGTCCTGGGAGTGAAGAATTTGCTTGGAAATAGAACACAATTTTATTTATTGCCTACTATGATATTTCTACCGAGTAAAACACTAAGAAGACAAAGATTTATAAGATGCTGTCTCTCTTCAAGTAGCTCAGAGTCTATTGGGTTATTTATATAAATCCTGCATTCCATATTTCACCTATACCCAAGAGTAAATGCTTAGAGAAGTCATATAAAATGTAATTTAAAGACATCTAAGAAGAGTTTTAATTGTTCATGACCATGGATTAAAGAGGAAAAATGTATTGCTGTACATAAAATTAAATACATGTATTCCTTTCTAAACATCTTGAGAAGATGGAAAAAATGTTTATTGCCATCTTCATTATATCAGTAATCTGAGTGTGTCATTAAACAAATGAAGCCCTATCTATATTTAAGAAGTGACTTAGAAATACTTGTTATGTTTGGAAAGGATCAATTTGTTCCATGTTGCCTAGACACATTTATGACAATGGAAATTCAAAATATGTTTCCTAAATGCATTTTAATTCATAATCTCCTGCTGTCTTTATCCTGCAGTAGAAGTCCTATTAATTGTAGGGTTGCTTCAAGAACTAAAGAAACAGAAAGCACAGTATTGGGGTATGTCTTTTTACCTTACTTCACTCAGATAATAAAATCCATAGATACTCAAAATCCTAAAAAGTAAAACAAATGTAATATTTTAAAGGAAAAAAATTAACACCTGAAATGAAAACTAAGAATTAGGGTAAATGCATTTTCTGAAGAGTTATTTGATCCTTCACAATGTCAAGGACTGGCATTGTAGTGAGTTACTTATACGTAGTGTGAAGAGGAACAAATACCCACCCTACCCACCAGTCAAAAGGTGTCATAAGGTTACCAAGGTTCAGGTTAAAGCACTGTTATAACACAAATGTATGTTACAGTTCATCTAACAATTAATATTTTTAGTCGCCATTAATTTAAAAAAAAACAAAAAACAGTTGTATCCATCCCATGAGGTATCAGGTCACAAGACAGTCCGATTTTGAAAGAAAAAGTGGTCCATAGCATAGAGTAATAGGCTTGAAACATTTTGCTCATAATTATCATCACGAAGATGTAATTTTCAGCAGATTGTAAATGTTGACATCTTAAAGCAATAGGATCACTCCTTCAAATGTATTCAATAGGATATCAATAGCATAGTAATTTGATTCTCACCATCAACCAATTTAAGTTAATCTATAAACAATTTTACATTTTATTTGTACACCTCAAAATCATATTTTCATTTGCTTTTTTCCACAAAATTGTATTATAATTAATATTTATTTAAATTTGAAAGTTTTATCGAGTACCTATCACATTATATTTCTTTGCAACAACTATACATATTTTTCCTCTTACCCTAAGGCCCTATAATGTTATAAAACATTTTTATCTGGATTGAGTTTTATTAGTGTTAGTATACTATTATTCAAAGCAAATAACTGCACTATACATTGTACTTTTTAACCCAAAAATAGAACAGGAAAGGCTTTCCCTAATGATAAGGGGAGAAATGGAGATTATAGTGTTTTGATTAACGGAGGTATTCCAGACATCAATATCTCAAATTTTCCCTTTATTTTGTGCCTTGTTTTTTCCATCTTGGGGCAATGAAGCATAGTAAGATTCTGGATGGGTGAGATGGAAGGGGGAAAGAAATGTGAAGAAGAAGAATTGATTGACACCTCAATAACAGATACCTTAGGCAAACCAATGTTAGGAAAGAGTACATATGGGAATTGAAGTTCTGAAAACTGATTCGCTTAATAATATCCATGCCAGACTACCCCTAAGCAAGTCTTCATATACTTCCAGGTATAGAAGTCCTTCAGCTTGAACTGCTGGCTTAGGGTATAACCTAGGAAAGCATTCTGGAATTTTTTTTTTTCTGGAAGTGGTTGATATGAGTTGAAGACTATGTTAAATACAAAATGATTCAGAAAGGAGTGAGGTACTGAACAAGAGGAAGGCTTACCAAAGTAAAGCCCAACAATCATCACAGTTTTGCCATGTTTGACCCTGATTGCCACTACTTTCCTGCATGCTTATTCATTTTGTACTCTTAAACAGGAAATGAATGACTTCCTCACAGTCCTTGAGAAGAGATGGGGGCGATGAGCTCAAATGTAAAAGGAGAAACATAAAATAAAGGAAAATTCTCCTCTTAGGGAAATACTCTGAGATATCTTGTTTAGAGAATCATTTGTTAGATCTAATGTTTGCTGTGCTAACCTTATTTTTTTTTTCCCAGCTAAAGATATACCAGAGGGCTTCAAGTGAATCATCATTTATCTTATGTCTTGTCACAACTAGACTTAATTATCTTTCTGTCAATTATTTAAAAACCACTTTGCCCTTCAGCCTTGCATGTAAGCTGTGTTGGCATGGTCACCCAACACATTATTCCAAGTGTATTGATCCTATAACTCTTCAAAGCAATACATTCCTTTTCCAATACCAGTCCAATCAAGGTTCAAAATTATAGACCATGATATAAGTTTCTCAGTATAGAAATTCATTACCATGATGAGTTTTTGGAAACTAATGGCTAATTTCTCTAAATGGCTGTTACAGATATAACAGGGAATATTAAAGAGGGAACATACAGGAGGCATCAAGACAGCTGAATTAATAATGGATCAATGAATACCTTTTATAAATATATCAACTTTCAAGATCAGCATCTCACAAAAGCCCTGGACTGAATTCTATGGCAGATACTCCTTCAAGCAAGAAGTGCTAGGTGTGCTCATGCCTGACCATCCGTGCCCTACAGTTGCCCCTGTAGTCAGGGCATTCTCTTTTTAGAAAAACAGGTCTCAGAGTACATTTTCTGGAAGAGGTATGTCAGGTTGGGTAATATAATTATTGTCAGGATCAGATATAAGATTAAATAAAATATGAAGAGAAGAAATGGTTCTATTCAAACAAGACTACACCGGGAAAGAAAAAAAGATTGTGAACAAATGGCCTAACCCAATAGCTACTATCTCATTTCAGTCAAGTCTCATAGCTTCTCTGCACCTCAATTATTTTATGTAGACTAGTGCTTCTTATTTGAGAGTGGTTTTGCTCCACAGGGAACATTTGGCAATGTTTAAAGACATTCTTGGTTGTCACAATTTGGGAGAGAAGTTGCTACTGGCATCTAGTGGGTAGAGACCAGGGATGTTGCTAAATATCCTACAATGTATAGGACAGCCCCACAAAAAAGAATTATCCAGCCCAAAACGTCAATAGTGCTGAGCTGAGAAACTCTGAAAGAAGTCAACTTGCCTATATTGATGAGTTGTTTTGAAGATAAAAGGGAACAGAATGTGAGTGTTTTAGGAATCCATCAACTTATATAATTGATGATGCTCTTATTATTATGCCTTCATCTTCTACTCTTTTCAAGACGCCTCAGCCTCTTCCCTCCAGCTTCTTTCTCCGCTCTTTCTCTTCAGACCGTGGCCCTCCTCCCCTAATCTCCCTGCTTCATCAAACTATACTTATCAAATGTTCTAGTTTCTCTGGGCATTTTTAGATGATTAAGTTTTCTGAGAAACTACTTTGAATTGATGGCTCAAAATATAATTGTTGTTAATAGTTTAATATGTATCCAAATGAAATTTTACAAATTACCCATGAACAAAATTTAGATTTCTTTTCCTGCAGTGATTTTTTAACAGTGAGTGGTATAGGAGAATCCGAAGGTTCTGGGGAACCACTGCAATGGAAACAATGATGCGGCGAGAGATAAAGGCTTCTTTCTAAGTCCTCTACCCTCTTTTTAATGAAAACATCTCAACTTTTATTTATTATTTATTTATTTATTTATTTATTTATTTAAAACATCTCAAATTTTATTTTTTTTATTTATTTGAAATATCATAGTCTTTTGCAAGCTTTAATTCCACAAGAGTTGTACTGCTAAGTAAATAACCCTCAAAGCCACTGATTTTATCTGTATCCTTTTTATAAACAAGGAAGCTGAGGCCCCAGGTGCCTGAGAGATAGACACTTAGAGGTATAAACTACAATCAATCACAGAATCAGGTTTTCTGACTCCGAGTTCAGTGACCTTTTCAATCTGTCATGTCGGCCCATATATAACGATTGCATTTGAACAAGACACTTTCATGGCCTAACGCAAAAGAGTGAGTCATGTGAGATTTGGGAGGTGAGAACAGAAGTGAGAGAGGCATTTTCAAGTAGAATCTTTTTGCACCTTCAAATAATATACAGCCCACATCCACTGATTCTGACAACAGTCAGGATATGGAAGTCAAATCACCTAAATAAGGAATAAACCAATGCCCATTCATTCCAACTCCTCTCCAGACTATTTCCTATAGTAAGGCCACCCATGTTTGTCTTTATCATATGTCTCCAAACCAACCTGGTCATAAAAATTCACCCAGGGATGCTGAATGGAGAGCCACTAGGGTCTATGCCTCATAAGCAGAGCCAGAATCTCCAGGGCTCTACGGCCCAGAAATCTGTATTTTGCCATGGCAATCACTAGTACCACACAGAATCAATCAGATTTTAAATTGGGAGAATTAAATACCTGATTTCACCAGTCTTTGATTGATATTGTCATTGGTTGAATTAGAGTTGTTCTAGTAACACATAGTCATATTATGAGTTGCCTATAAAGTATAGCTGTCCCCCTATAGGAATGTCCATGAAGCTGCTAATGTGTCCTCTACAGCTGGCTCAGTCCCAGCTGGAGCGTCAGGGCCCTTCAGGCCAGTGCACATGCCCCCTTGCTTTTGGCATTCCTCCTACATAACTGAAAATCGATAATCACAAATGCTGAGCATCCATCTGGCACTTTATATCTGCGCAATGTTTTATGCTCATTTATAGAGGTCATTTCTGAAAACAACTCTCCAAGTTATGTTCGTATCATCACGCTTAGATGATGTATGAAGAAACGGAGCCACATGGAAGGACTGGGTCACAGAGCAGGGACAAGCCTAATTCTATCTCCAGGCTCCTACGGCTTCCATCTAATCTACTCTACATTGCTCAGCTGGATAGCTTCCATCTGCCCATCCAGATGCACTCTCCTCTGCCCAAGGAGGCTCACCTATAGCAACGATTCTCATCCCTCTGTCTTACATCTGAGTTTGGCTATTGCAGAGCACTGGCGAGAAATCCAAGAGAGGGAGGAGATGTCGGTTAGAGCATTTATTTTCCCAGCTCTCTTTCTGAGGGGTCACATAAGAATAGCTGCAACCCTGGACCAGCAGTCATCACTCATTTCAAGTTCATGACTCTCCTTGGGATTGTAGTAACGGCGCTCTCTCCTTTCCCCTTTAGACATAAGAGTGGGAATGACTCCTCCTCCGTCCTTACCCATGGATGCTATATAATTTTTTTTTTGCTTTTTAATGTTATAAAATGCATTGTGCTTTTATAACCATTTGTAAGTATTTCCTTGTTATCCTCAAACTACCCTGAGTATATGCTATCTATTTCTTTCTTCCACCACACAGAGTATCATTTCTTGCTGGGACCCTACTGACTCAGCAATCAACATCCATCTAGGGCTGCCATAATTGTTTTAAGCAAATGTGATGTAGGAATTCAAACTTATCAACTCATAAAAATTTTAAGGAAAAATGAATGCATTCTTTTTAGAATTTCATGAAGGCTATAATGCTTTCACCTCAAGGCTCATATGCGCGTGCCTGTACACACACACACACACACACACACACACACACACACACACACACACACAGAAGTGGTTTCACAGAAGTCCTGAAGCCCATCTTAAGGATCCAGATTATGAGCAGGAACTTTAGAGATAGAGTTGAACTTACCATCCTCAATTTATGCGTGAAGAATCAGAGACAGCTCTCTTAACCAAAATAGTTATGACTAGAAATATGACTAGAAGTAAGTAAGACCTACCCCTGGATTTGGAGTCTAACACTTTGTCCAATACAGTGAACATAAATGTTAAATTGAGATCACGGAGGGATTTATTTGAGCAGTACACCCTCAGGTATATTTACAATTTTAAAGAATTGCTCTTAAAGGAAGAAGCTAACTAATTCATAAAAGAAGGTACACTTGCAAGCATTCTTTTTACAAGAAATAGATCAGAGCTTGGAAGTAAGAGTATAAAAATAAGGAAAGCTGACATTTTACTTTCTGGTTAATTTTAGTGATCAGCAAAAACTCAGCTCTGACTGACTTTTACCTTTTTGATAAGTCTAAGATTACCCAAAACAGCAAAGAGACATTTATTTGTTGAGAGACATGTGGGTAAAGCTTCCCTTTTCCGAGGCCAGAGAGAGGAATATTAGCAGTGAACTGCCTCCTCTGAAATCTAGTGGCAGCTTTGTGGTAATTTATAATAGAGAAGGCCTCAGAGAAGGCTTCAGAAGGCCACCTGGAACCGTCTACAGCTCTGCATACCCCAGAGGATGGGTCCTCAGAAAGC
>NW_017732377.1:10302-33887 GCF_001890085.2 Hipposideros armiger | reverse complement strand
TTCTCTTATTGATTGTATTACCTTTTTTAAAACAAATTGAATTCTGGAAAACATCAGGCTCCAAGGTTTCAGATGAAGCATAGCAGACCTGTATTTCCATGGAACACAGAGCTAGGAGTCTCTGGAATGGAAAAGGAAAAGGTGCTCTCCTGTTATCCAACTTCAGGGGGAAAAGGCCATCAATAGAAACTGGCTTCAGGCCCTTCAAAGCCTCTTATATATCTCACCTATCCATTCTTAATGCCTGCAATTCAACAATTGTAACTCATTCTCCAATTTCTTTTAATTGTGCCTGCTATCAAATAGACCCTATATCAAATAGATGCCATAGAAAGGAAACGCTGACAGCCCATAGGTCATGTACACTTAGTGTAAGATTTGAAAAGAAGGAGAAAAGTTCAGAAGTAAATCCACTGTCTGGTAGAATAGAGGAAGTGCCTTTGTGGAGGACAGAAACTCAAAACTGTGCAAAAAGGTAAAACCAGCTCATCCAACCACCTGAGGATCGATGGATCTACCCTAAGCAATCAGAACAATGCCTGCTTGACCTGGTTCTATATATAAATATATATAAAATATATAATTATAATAGTTACTAAAATATATAAAATTATTAATATTGGTATTATATTTAAAGAAAACATATATTCACAGGTGAATCTTTGAGGTGGAAAACACTAACTCCATTCCCCCATGAGCTAAGGATAACGACCCAAAAGCTCAAGGAAGTCAGTTGACTCACTAAGCTGACAGAAGGGACAGGACTGAAAGTCCTCTTTCATTGTTACATAAACTTGAATGTAAACCTGTGTTGCTGGATAACACTTCCTAAGTCTCTCTGAAAATGAAAATCTATTCATAATAATAATAAAGAAGGAAGGGAAAGAGATAAGGAGTTCACAGTACATTTCTTTCATCTTTTCTTGTTGGGAGAGCCTGGTCAACACACTAGAAAATCTGCTGTGATGAAGGGATGTTCAAACTAGAAATTTGGGATCTCTTTGTGTTTCCTAAGGTACTCACACCCTACTGAGTGATTTCCAGAAGCAGAAATGCCGAGGGCCAAATGTTCTTCTATTCCCCACCTCCCTGAAGCCTCTGTTCATTACCTCCTCATTCCTGCCCACCAGAGTCAAGTTCTCAAGCAGCCTCACCCATCCAGGAACCAACTCTGTTTCCTTATTTCTAAAAAAACCTCTAAGTCCTTAGGTGTGATTCTGATTACAGAGATTCATACAAACATAGACCAATATTTGTCCATTCTCAGGGATCATCTGCATTTCCAAGGAAGAGCTTGCTAGTAAAAATGAATTTCTCAATTAGAGGTGGTACAGGAAAATTTTTTGTTTTTTAAACTTTATTGGGGAACAATGTGTTTTTTTGGGAACAATGTGTTTTTCCCAGGACCCATTAGCTCCAAGTCATTGTCCTTCAATCTTAGTTGTGGAGGGCGCAAGCTCAGCTCCAAGTCCAGTCACAGTTTTCAATCTATTTGTTGTGTGTGGGGGGGGTGGGGGTGAGGGGGGTGGAGTCAAACCGGAAACCTTGTTGTTAAGAGCAGGCGCTCTAACCAGCTGAGCCATCTGGCCGCCCACCAGCAGCTCAGTGGCAGCTCAGCTCGATTGTCTTCAATCTAGTTGCAGAGAGTCACTGGCCCATGTGGGAATCAAACCAGCAAATCTGTTGCTCGGAGCATGTGCTCTAACCAACTGAGCCACCCAGCTGCCCCCCAGGAAAATTTTTAAGCAAGGAGATTTTCAGACACTTAGTCATTTCAAGCCTCTTTCTATTCTTCTTCAACTTTTCTCCAATAAGGTTTGTTACCAGCAACAAGTGACAGCCCCTCATGACAAAGAATTATCCAGCCCCAGATGCCAATAATACTAACGTTGAAAAATGAAAAACTCTGCTTTAGGCAAGTTACTTCACATCATTCTGTCCTTACTTTTCTTACCTGGAAAACAGAAACCATGTGTCTCACAGAAGTGAAAATGTTTTAAAGTGTCTAGCTTTATATAAATATAAGATTATGTGATCTGGGGGTTACTCAGTATTTTAAGCCAATCAAAAATACCTGAGAAGACTTCATTTTCAGCTTGAAAATTTAATTTGGGCTTTAGAAGTCCAAATTATTTTAAAAAGGAATCTAGGAAAGAGCCATAGAAGGCTTCCTTATGAGGCTAGTACTTGAGGAAAAAGACAGTGTAAAGAAAGAAACTGAGAGACCTGGCTCTCAAGTAAGTGCACTGGGGGCTCAAATCCCAGCTCTGGCGTATAAAACTTTGTGATCATGGGCAAGTTACTGAACATCTGTAAAACACAGTGTGCAGAGCACCTATTTCCTATGGTGGTTGTGAGGATTCAATGAGTTAATGCATACAATGAGCTTAGAACAGTCCTTGTTAGGTGGTAGACACTCAATAAACATTGACTATTACTATAGTTTTAATGAAGCACACCAGAGATATATGGGGTATTATAGCACACAGAGGAAGGTAACCTAATCCAGTGCAGGTGGTGGTCAGAAGCTTTCCTGAAAGAAATGGTACCTGAGTAACATTTTAAAAACTAACAGACACTAGAGGAAGGGTAAAAACCTGGAGGCAGGGAAGCCAGTTAGAGAGAGGTTAAAACGTCCCGGCTAGATCTGAGAGTTCTGTTCTACTCTATCCATACCCCAGTAGCTAAAGGAAACCAGATATCAAATAGATGGTATACTGTGGGGACACCATCTGGAAAGGGTTATACATTATTTTCTACTGAATGAAAAGAGCTGAGAAAACATGTTTCATCCATTGCATAAAATTTATCATGTCTCATTCTATTGAAGTTTCATAAGTTTTTTTTTAAACTTGTAATATATGTATAAGAGCAATCTTATGCTACATGAGCTCAATCAAGATGTTATCTATTTTTTTACACATGCCAAAGACTCTCAGAGCATTGGACCCAAGATATATTAACTGTCCTGATGAGACTGGAAAGAGATAGGAACAAGTTATAGATGGCCCAAGTTAATGTGGCCGACAGAGAATTGAGGTTTTGAATTCTGGAATGACAGCTCAGACGTGTTCCCTGAAATGATTTATTTGTCGTTGTTTTTAGAAATTCCATTTTCAAGTCTGTTAAGGCAACCACTCAAAAGTTATTTCTTAAAGAGAGCACATATTGCTCTCAATCCTACAGTCAGTGGACCAATGTTTGATGACTAAGACAGTAAGATATAATTCTGCAATCATGCTATCTGAATTGGTCAAAATTCTTTCCTTCCCGGGTGGTCATCTCAATAAAAGTAAATATCTTGAAAAAGACACATTTACAGAACCACTGAGGCCACATTTAAATCTTTATGGTTCAAGGAGAGTTCTTCCTCAATTGTTTCTGTCATTTAAAATGGGACATTTGCAGGGAGTGGAGGTGGGAAGGGATAAGAATAAGAATAAAAATAAGTATGGAAAACAAACATATAATGACATTATTCCTTTAAGCCCTAACACAGAATTCAGAAAGTATGTTTTTATAATCTATTACTTAGGGAGAATGTAAGGATGAGAATAAAGTTCTGTTAAAGATATCATTTTAAACACTACTTGCCTTTCCTTCACCTCTCACATAATATTTCCTATGGACTCTTCACACTTTTATTTGAATAGATGAAAGTCAACCCATCTCTAAAGAATTAACTTTCCATTATATTTTCTAAACAATCACAAATTTGGTGATAACTGAGATTTTTAATCCCACAGTAGCTGGAATCAAGAAAATGCTTTTCATCTTCCTGAACGGCCCATTGTACTATGGGTTGTTGGGACATGTGACAGTGTGTTTGGACATGGAATAAAAGCTAACAGCTATATAATGTATTGATTTGACATTTGTAATTCTGAATCTCAGAATGTAGAATTAAATAAATTATTACTTTTTTTTTTTTTTTTGCTTTACCTGCAAAAGCATGAGCCTCTAAAGCCTACAGGCTAAATGTCTGAAAATGCAATATAGGAAATATCTTAAGATATTTTATGACTATAAAATGAAAAACAAGATATTTTGAGCTAAGAACGAGACATAAAAACACATTAAAGATATATATATCTATAGATATATATAGATATATATATAAAGTAATATTTCTCAAATCTGAGTATACAGACACCCCTTTTAAGAGAAAAAATATATAGCCTTCTAGTGTTTGAATAAATTAGTTAAATATGTACAAATATAAAACAATATGTTTTCAATTTTTATGCAACTATAAATCCAAAACAAATTTATAAATTAAAAATAAGCCAATAGTGCTACAAAACCAATAAAGATCAAATGAATAACAATAATTTAGTGTTACATACAATGCTTTACTGAATCTATATCATCATTTACAATGTGAGTATTGTATTGAATGAGAATTTGTACTGAATCATTTGGGTTTCACTTGTCTATTCTATGTACAATTTGATGACTCATTTTTAAAAATTATATTTCCCATTCAATTTATTGCAAACTTTTTTCATTATGGAATTCACTTAGTTGAGTCATAAATATTAGTAGATGTACCTCTCTAATTTTTTTAACTATGAAGTGATAATAAATTAATCAATTAAAAGCTTCATCATAATCATAAATACAAATGAAAATACAGGCATTATAATCATATGACTCTCCTCTGTTTTAGGATGTTTTTCCACATGATTCTGTATATCCTTATAGTAAGAGTTTTATGGTTGGCATTAACAATTCAAAGTTCGAGTATTGTCATGAAGAACTCAAGGATCCCTAAGAATAAGTTGAGGAAAGTGTTTGTATGCTTAGGTGGAAATGCTTCGTTTAAGGTTCTGCCAAATTATTCTTATTATTTTCTTATTCAGATTGTGGTCTGTCTTTCTCAGCAGTTCTATTTCACTATTGTGGATACTATGCAATCAATTTTTCTTCCTCTTTCATTGTCCGATATTAGGTCTCAGGTCAAACTATAAGAGTTTTCTGAATGATGGTAGTTCTACAGATAGAGGGAAATAACATTGTATGTTCTTCTAGGGGGCTGGCAGAAACAAGTAGACAACCACCTCTCTGCTAAACCACCTATAGGAATTCTTACTATTATAATAAAGATCCCTTTTTTAAAGTATATTTTTAAATTGGGGAACAGTGTGTTTTTCCAGGACCCATCAGCTCCAAGTTAAGTAGTTGTTTTCAATCTAGTTGTGAAGGGTGCAAGCTCAGTGGTCCATGTGGGGATCGAACTGGCAACCTTGGTGTTATGAGCATTGTACTTTAGCCAACTGAGCTAACCAGCCACCCCAACATCTCCAATATTTGTCTCAGTTTCAAGAGAAAAAGAGATTTTGCTTGTCCATCTCATTTCTGCTAGACACTTGGGGTCCAGAAATATCATATATGTGTCCAATGTCAATCGTTTTCCAGAGAGCTTCAGTTATACATGGGTTAAATCCTACCTCGGATCCAACCATCTTTGGTCCTAACCTGGGGTTCCTAACAGAAGGATGTAGCTACTCATCCAGCTTTCAGAAAAGAAGACTGTGAACCAGGTCTTCTGACTGGGACTTCCCTCAACAGTCCAAGTTCCTACTTGCATTCAATCACCCATACATCCCAGGAGACACCTGCCTCAGCAGAAGCAATAGATCAGAATTGGATGAGAATAGAGGGGAGAAGAATCCTTGGATTCCTCTTCCCATCAACCACTTTCTGAGATTTGACAAATTACTTATATTGGGTTGTTGGAATGGTCATGATGCATGTTTGCAACAGATGGCACTAGTTCATTTTTTTAAGTACTAGAGTCATTCGCATCTATGTTATTGCTATGTCATTTGACAGCTGACAGCTCTAGCTTCATTCTAAAAAAAATTGAGCAATTTGGTTGAGTTTTGGAGATTTTACAACAAGTTGAAGATGGAAGAACAAACTGTGTATTTTTGCCATATTTTACTGTTTTACTTCCATAAAGGGAAGAACGTGCAGCAAGTTGTGAAAAGTTGCATAAAGTTTATGGTGACAATGCTCTACAAGAACGTCAGTGCCAATTATGGTTCACAAAATTTCGTGCAGGTGATTTTGATCTCAACGATACACCGAAGTTGATGACAACAAAATAAAGGCATTGATCGAGTCAAACCCATGTTACATGACAGGAGAGATTGCAGAAATATTGAACATCTATCATTCAAGCATTCATGATCACCTGAAGAAGCTGGGATATGTAAGCAAGCTTGATATTTGGGTTCCACATGAACTCAAAGAAGTTCATTTGACAGTGCATATAAACATCTGTAATATGCTCATTAAATGTGAGAAAAACGATTTTTTTTAAGTGACTGATAACTGGTGATGAGAAGTGGATTGTTTACAGCAATGTGGTATGCAAGCAGTCTTGGTCCCGATGTGATGATTCGCCTCAAATGACATCGAAAGCAGACATTCATCAGAGGAAGGTTATGCTCTCAGTGTGGTGGGATTTTAAAGGTGTCATGTTTTTCGAGCTCCTACCAAGGAACCAAACAATCAATTCGAATGTGTACTGTTGGTAATTGGACAGTTTGAACAAATCCATCATTCAGAAACCTCCAGAGCTTGTTCATTGTAAAGGAGTTACATTCCATCACGACAACACGAGACCACACACAAGTTTGATCACCCATCAAAAATTACTGGAGCTCGGATGGGATGTGTTGCCACACCCACCATATTCGTCTGACCTTGCACCGTCAGACATCCACTTAGTTTGCTCTCTTCAAAATTCCTTGGGTGGTATAACGTTCAATTCAGATGAGGCTGTAAATCAGTACCTTGTTCAGTTTTTCACAAATAAACACAAGTCCTTCTATGAACAAGGAATTATGAAGCTCACTGAAAGATGGCAAAAGGTTATTGAACAAAATGGGCAATATATTATTGATTGATCTTTGTTCTTTATATAAATAAATGACCTTTGAAAAACATAGACAAAATACGTCATAACTTTTCCGACAACCCAATAGAATGAAATATTTACTAGTCATGTTAAGCTCTAACAGTGAAGCTGATTGTCTACCAATTTGATAATACCATACATAATACAAATCAAAATAATTACTCTTTTGGTTAAATCAAGTTTTAGTTGATAGGCAGCAGAACAAAATTGTTTATTCTCCTTTTATCTTCTTCCCTATTAATTTTACACACTTTGTAATTCAAAGAAAAATGACAAAACTGTTTACTCCAATGCATTTTCTATATCTTACCCTAATTATTTTCCCATGTAATGTCATTGGAACCAGAAAATTCATTTTTTCTGGTTGGTGATTCTATAATTTTGTTTTTCCTCAACTGCTTTACAAAAATATTGCCCTTATTGTAACATGTATCTCATAATTTGAGATCTACGAGGTTGGACAATTGAGTTCACAAGCTCTTCCTGGAAAAATTGCTACATACCTCATTGCTGAATATCACTATGGTCACCTTCAAAGTACTCCCTTTGGGAAGCTATGCACCAACACCATCAGCTAGCCCACTCTTCAAAGCAATTTTGTAACTATTTTTCTGGAATGGCCATCAGAGCTGTTGTATTAACCTTGATGTCTTGAATGTCATCAAAATGTCTTCCTTTCAATATTTCCTATATCTTCGGGTAAAGAAAGAAGTCTTTGGGGGCAAGGTCAGGTGAGTAGGGAGGTTGTTCCAATACAGTTATTTGTTTACTGGCTAAAAACTCCCTCACAGACAGTGCCTTGTATTGTAGTGATGCAAGAACCATGAATTGTTGTCGAAAATTTCAGGTCACCTAACTTTTTCACATAGCCTTTGCAATACTTCCAAATAGTAAACTTGGTTAACTGTTTGCCCAGTTGGTACAAATTCAAAGAAAAATAATCTCTCTGATATTCAAAAAGGTTAGCAACATCATTGCAACAAGTTCACGAACTTAATTGTCAGGCCTCATACTTTGGTTTATTTCAAAGCCTCAGCCACTAATAAATTATTAATATATAAATACATTAATATTAATATATTATTAAAAGTATTAAATATAATGACCTATTTATTATTCATGAGAGTGATCTTTGTGCTTGATCCTCTAGTTCTCTAACCTTTTAAAAAGTGGACTTGCAAAGTAAATGAATTATACAAATGGCAGAAAGTAATATTTCCCCTGATTCTTATAAAACAGTATTTAAACCCTCCATTTCTATTGCAAATGATATATTCTGTGAACCTGGCAATGATTAACTAATAATTTTTAGCTATAATGATCCACCTGGGATAAACTAGAAATAGAACATTTTTATCAGGTCAGTATAATAAAAATATTTCCCTCTAGTAATAGGAATATGAGAATATTATGACAAACTTCTTGAAATCTTAAAACCAAGTGAATGATCGTAATAAACTTGAGACTGAAATTTAGCCCAGTGTTTGATGAGGTATACAATTTATGGCAATTGTTCGTATTGGCCCCCTTTCTTTACTTTTCTCCTTGTAGCCCTTCTCCACAGCTGCCAAAGGGAACTTTATATACATAAAATGAATCATGTGAGTCTCTTGCTTAAAACCCTTCAATAGCTTTCCATTGTCATGGCAAAACAATTCAAACTCCATATCCTATGAAACCATGAAATAATCTGACTCCTCCTTACTTCTTCCATCTTTCACTCTCTTCTGTGCTATATCAACCCTGCCTTTCTTTTCATTCTCTTAGGAACTAAGATCGTTTCTGTCTAAAGGCTTTTGAGCATTTGCATTATCCTCTTTTTGTTTGGCGGGATCCTTCGTTTCCTTTAGCTCATAATTGAGATATTACCTCCTCAAGAGATCTCCTCTGACCTCCAATCTAAAGCAGACAACCACACTTTGAGTATTCCTTTCCACCTACAGCACTTGGCACAATTTGTAATTATATATTCATATGTTTATTTACTCGTTTGTTTTCTGTTTCCCCACTTTGTATTTATATATATATATATATATATATATATATATATATATATATACACATACATACAGAGGGTACCAAAAAATGTATACATGTTTTAAGTAAGGAAAAAACTGTATTAAAATTATGTATATGGTAACCATTTTGAACACCTCTTGTAGTTGCAGAAGTCACACTTGACTTGTATTCATCTTTTGTTATCGGTATATATTATTACAATTTTCATACAGTTTTTTCCTTTCTTAAAATGTGCATACACTTTTTGGAGATATATATGGATATATATATATATATATATATATATATATATATAGAGAGAGAGAGAGAGAGAGAGAGAGAGAGAGAGAGAGAGAGAAAGAGAGAGTTATGTCTCCAGTGCTTGCAACTGCCTAGCATGTTATGGGTACTCTACATATAAATATTTAACATATTAATGAATCCAATAAAGAGTGGATGTGGTGCCCCCCACACACACACACGCACACACACCCAGTTCAGTAGGGTGGTAAAATGGAAAGAACCCAAACTTTAAGTCTAATTCTGGTCTCACCACTTCCAAGCCATATGACTACTTGAAAATACACTGCATTGATAGAAAATGTGAGGTACCAGGAAGCCAACTGGTGGCATGGCCCACTGAGCCACCCGGAGAAGCACCAGGCTTGGTCAGGAGGCAGGGGGAGAAAGAGAAGCTGTGGGCAAGACCTATACTGTGTTTTCTTCAGGAAGGAATGAGCGAGTCAGGGGAAGTCGGCAGAGGGCTGGTTAATTTGAGTAATTTCAGCAGGCTTTGGAGCTCAGGGGCTGTTTCCAGCACCTGGCTCTGCGCAGGTGGAATGTGGGAGCCTGATCGGGGTGGTGATTGGAGTGTGGGCTCTGGGTGGGTTGGTTCGTATTTGAATAACACTCACAGATGAGTTGTTTACTATCTCTTGGAATTGGCTAGCCCTGGGAGAGACAGTCTTTCCAGGGTCAACGAGGCCCCTGATGTAAAAGCTCCAGAAATACAGAAAATAAATGGCATGGTTAATACAACAACTTTGATGCATAAGCCTCTTGACATCGCTGAATCTCAGATTTCACGTTTGAAAACGAGAAAATAATGTTCTTTTCTCTGCCTCAAAATTTGCAGATAACAGATGCGAAGGTACTTTGAAAGCACTAACTCCACTTACAAAGATATTTTATTCTTTTATAAAGAAGAGCACGTTGAGAGAGATGTATTTCCTCTCCATACTGTTGATGTATTTGCAGTCACATTGGCTTCACTCTCCCCCATCCCCTTTGTGAGACTAATGATCTGTTTATGTGAGACAGCTGATGAGACCAGGAGGAGAGAGCTCAGTCTAAATCCAGGGAAGAGAGTGACACTAAATAGACCAGACCTCATTATCACCACCCTTTAAACATCTGAACTAAGCAGTTACTGTCATGACTCTAGGACATGAGACGGAGGTCCAAACTATTATATGCATCTGTAGCAGCTATTTGAAAGCATTTCTTTTTTTTTTTTTAACCATGGAAACTCATTACAATAAGTTAGTGAAAGATCAAATAAAACAAGTAGAAATATTAGTAGAAGAATTTTCTAATTATCTGAAGCAATAGAATATTTATATTCAAAGGAATTTTAGAAACTTGATGAGGTTATGAATATTTATGCAAAAATTAAGTGGAGAAAGGGACCTCCAATCCATCAGCTCCTCTCATCTCTTCACTCTCCTCTTCCTGAAGCTCAGGTTCCATGGTAACCAGGAATTAGAAAGCTTAGTCTCAGGAAATGGGTACATTTCTATCACACTGCTTCTGTCTTCTCTACAAAGCAGGAGGGGCTTTCAGATTCTGAGAGGGGAGCGGAAGGAAGGGGAGGATTAGAACTTTGAGAGGAGAGGAATAAAATCTAAAATGAGCTTTGTGGGTTGGGGGCGAGGTGAGTTACTAAGATGGTTGGTTTTATAAAGGATATAGTCTGCTGTGTTGTGTTACTAATATTCTTATTACATTCCTAACTTCCTTGTCCTCTCCAACACTGGGTGAGTTCAACGCTCTGCCCTGAAAAGCTGAACGTGGATAAAATTACACAATACAAGATCATAACTTCTGAAACAACAGCGTCCTTTCCTGGGGCAATCACTATACCTAGGAATCGTACATTGTGTTTGTCTGGCCAACTCAGTCTCTCCTGCTAAACTCTCTACATTTTTATTGCAAATCTTCCCCCTCCTTAAAATGCTGGCTGTCCTCCTTCTACTACCTATTCAATAGATTAATTTGGAAAGAAAACAGAAGCTCTCAGCTAGGAACATGTCCATTTTCCTGAGAGCAAGCAAACAAACCTATTTCATCTGCATCCATTATATTCTCTCTCCGGTTTTGAACAAGAACTTGCTCCTATCCAAGGTTGACCTGGTTCCTTCTTGGGAACATAAATATTCTCGGGAGCATACACTGTTACTCTTATAGTTCAACTTCTCACTGTTATTAAGTGCCCCCAATGTGTCCTATTAAAACAAATAAACAGTAAGTCACAAATCCCTCAACATTTTAACCCCACTGAGCAATTCTTTCTCTTTCTTCCTTTTTCACAGCCATATTTCTCAAAGCCCTCATCTATATCCTATGTTTCAATTTCTCATTTTCCATGCACTGCCCAGTGATTTTTGGTCTGGATGTTTCCATAGTTATCTTCTCAGTAATGGTCTTCCAAGGATCACCAATACTCTCCATGCCATCAAAGCCTGTGGATTTTCCCTAGTCCTCAGTTTAACCTCACTTATGATCAATATCCAAATTTACTGAGAACTCCCTTGTACATAAAATTTTCATTGGGAGGATTCCTTAATAAATACTCTCCAGATTTTTTCCCTGTGTCTCTGACAGTCTCTGCCAATTTTCAAGTTTTGCCTCCTCTGCCTGGGCCAGTAAATAACCAGAGTTCTTTAAGACTCAGTCTTGACTTTTCAGATCTCCTCATCCAGTCAGTGCTCTGTCCCTGGAAAACCTCCTGTGTAGCTGCAGCTTTACTTACTGCTCATTTCCGGAAGACTCACAGATACCTGTTTTCCTCCTAAGCTTCTTTTCTTAGCCACAGGACCTGCATATCCAAATGCCAGCTTGATTCTTCTTAAATAACTCACAGAAATGTCAAAGAAGACAACGTGAAAATCAAATCTCTTGATCTTCTTCCCTGCACCTCACTCTCTTTTAGTTTTCCCAACACAAAAAATGGGTCACCATTATCCCAGTCATACAGACCCAAAATGCAGGTGTCATCATTGCTTTCTGCCACACCCATCCTCACCAAGCCCTGAGATTTCATTTCCTCTATGTTTCTTTAATCTACCCATACCTCTCCATCTTTCATTACCACTGTCCTCTAAGCTCCCGCCATCTTTTTGTTGACTATTCCAAAATCACACTCACTCATTCATTTGCATCTACTCTGGCGCCCCTCCAGGTCCCAGGGGGGACATTACCACCCTTACTTCCTCACTATCCCTGATTAAAGCTCTTGGGTGGCTTTCCACTGCATTCAGGATGATGGTGGGATTTCTTTACATGGCTTATGGGGCATGAACTGCCCCATAACTACTGCTACCTGCCATTCCAGTTGTGTCCCACATGTCACTGCACTGTCTCATCTGGTCCCTGGCTTACTTCCAGCCCACGTGCTCACCACGCTCTCTCACAATGTGGGTTTTGCCTATGCTGGTCCCTTTTCCAGTGTTTTTCCTTCCTCACATTGCTGAAATAATGCCTGCTTAGCCTTCAAATCTCAGCACAAATACCACTTCTTTAGAGGGGCTTTTCATGACCTTTTGACTGAGTACAAACACTATCAATACCATTACAGCATTTTATAGCACTATTTCTCCTCAGTATCACATCTTTGGGATACCTTATCTGATTAATGTCTCTTTTCTCCATTATACACTAGTATAAGTCTCACACGGGCAGCAATTGTATTTATTTTCCTCTTTATGGTATCACAATCATTTAACATAGTGTAACAGTATTTAGCAAAGTTTCTGAGATCCATGAATTCATTTAACAAATACCTCTCATATTTTTATTACAAATGAATATGCATAAATATTAAGTATACTATAAATGAATATATATTTGTGTATACAGATGCACACACACACACACACACACACATGTATACATCTATATCAATTTACTATGCACAATAAATCAAGGCACTAGAGTGTCTTGCCCGAGATCCCGTAGCTATTAAAACTCAGAGACAAGATTCAAACTCAGGTTTTAAAGCCAGTGGTATCCACTAGACAGTCCCATAAGTCAAGTATAATTTGTTTCCTGCAGTGGTTCTTAACTCTGGCTTCATGTTGGAATCACCCAAGAAGCTTTAAAAATTGTTGATCTCTAGGCCCCATTCCCAGAGGTTCTATTTCAACTGGTTCATGGTTGGGCCTGAGCATTTATGGCTTTAAAAAGCGACCCAGGTGATTCTTACATGTAGTCCTGGTGGGCAACATTTGCTAGAATGACAAAACTAAGTTAAGGGGAGAGAGTAGACTGAAATAATGATGATGATGAAAACAAAATTTTGAAAACAGGAAATTAAGATAAGGAGTGGAAGTTGGCCCAGGTCCTCTTCCCTGGTACCTATAAATATTACCTAACAAAAGAATCTTTGCAGATGTGTTTAAATTAAGGATCTGGATACAGGGAGATTCTCTCAGACTATCCAGATGGGTCTCAAATCCAATCACAAGCATACTTAAAAGAGAGAGACAGGAGGAGATGTGACAGTGACAGAAAAGGAGGAGGCGATACGAAGTTCCAGCAGAGATTGGAGTGATGAGACACAAGCCAAGGAATGCAGACAGCCACCAGAGGTCAAGGACAGGTTCTCCACTAGAGTCTGTAGAGTCTGTGCAGCCCTGCTGGCAGGTGAGGCTGATTTCAGGCTCTGGCCTCCAGAATCATGAAAGAATAGGTTTCTGTGGTTTTAACCTACCAAGTGTTTGGAACTTTGTTACAGCAGCCACCGGAAATGAATATACCTGGATTATGATAATATGACTATACTTTGTACCTATAACAAGATTTCCTAAAGTCAAATATTCTCAGATAGTAAGGCTAAAGTGACAATAAAGGCATTTCTCTATCTTGGCCCTGTCCTGCTTTTTTCAAACTCCAACATTTCCAAATATTCTCCCAAATAGGCCTGGGAGTCCCTCACACATGTCCTGAGAATTGGATGCCCAGTCTCGGAGATGATGTTTCTCATTTCCCACCTTTCACAATCCATATCACTGTGGCAACTGGTCACCACAACAGCCACCTGCCACTCATGCCATGATTATTGTTGATGCCTATTTGTATGAAGGAAGGCTAGACTAAATTGAACCCATGATCTGGACTACTGGGGGGAGTCCATTGGATTGTTCCTTTCTAACAATTTCCTTAATTTCATTTAAGAAATTATAATTTTAAAGAACAGTGTGAATTTGAGATAAGACAAATTAACTAGTTTCAGAAATACTATCCACAGATTCTGAAAATATTAGTAATTTCTCTAAGAGAATATAAAATTTACTCTAATTGTTAGATGCACCATTGCCCTACAACTCCAATGTCACAATTATCAAGATTCTGTACTCTCTTAATTTGGATTAGAAAAATCTATGTCTTTTTATCCAGGAATACTTACTGGAGTTTTTGGCCACTTGCAATCCCAAAACAAAAGATTATTTAGGTTTTATCTGTAATCACAACCCAGTGTCCATACACTGAAATTCCAGCCATTACTGATAAGGCTTTTCCTTTTTAGTCTTAAGAGCTAGGTGTTTTTATTTTGCTTACTGCTGCAAAATAGTACTATTTTTCATTGATCATTTATAAGTGAGGGACTCCTCAAACTAAATTTACAAACTAAATCTGCCACTTGTCAAAAATCTTTCAATTTCTCTCTATTCTGAAATTATTCATCCTCCAGGCTTATGGTATGTACACGTACACACACACACACACACACACACACACACACACACATCCGAGACTCAGGTCTTTAATAACATCATTATTAGCATTTGTATATGTAATTTCAGTGATAGTTGTAAGGCATTTTTTTCCTTAAGTTTAAACCTCCAATCACACTAACTCCCATTTATTAATTTATTACTAATTCTTATAATTAATCAAGTGTCTATCAGACTCCAGTTCCTGCCAAAGTCCATAATATCTGGCAATACAAAAAATTCTTACATTAATATTCTATAAAAACTGTACAATATTAAAAGAATTGGACAAATACACAAATAATAATTATAACATATTGTAGACATTGGGTATTCCAATAGGTGAGATAAGTGCTTATAATGAAAAATAAATCTACAAATACAAAAGTAATAAAATACAAAACCAAGCCTTGGTTGTCCAAACTGAAGATTATTTTCTTTGCCATCTCACATTGGCTAGTATAAGACATATGCTGAGAAGACAAGAGTGAGGCAACCAATGGGATCGTTTCTCAAAATTCTGAGGCGAGATCAAGTTCTGGAAATACAGTGCAGCATGATCAGGGTGCATCAGGTAGGTGAGAATTTTATGTGTGGTCCAAGAAGTGTTGAAAATGATCCTTAATGAGAGGATAGCTAATTATGGAAGAATCAAGGAATTGCTCCATCTTAAGGGGAATATTACAAAACTAGAGGCTAGGGATTCAACATACATATTCAGCCCACAATATAAGGCAGTATATTTCAGGGATTTTCTTTAACAAGAATCCTCTAGTTTTTAAAAGTAAAAATATAATGGGAATGTATATGGTAAATGCCTCAAATGAATCTCATTACACTAATATCTGTAAATCAAAGAGGCCAGATGACTTGAGATGCCCATAAGTATATTTATAGGAGCAGCAATCTGAAAGAGGGTTGGGTGCTTACTTTATAAACTTCTATAAGTTTCCTGAATTTAAATTTCTGCCTGAGCTCATTATTATTTTTCTTCTTGGGAAAATGACAGAATGGCTATTTACACAAGGCTTAAACACCCAGCCAGTTATTTTCTGTCATTCATCCATATAACCAATTATTTCCCTGAATTAAATGCTTTCAAATTGCTGTAACCAGTCAAGTCAGAGACATTCACCATGTTTGTTTATTAAGGGATTCTTGGGTTATCAACATGGGACAATAGTATTAGCAAAACCTCTAATAAACAAAATGCTCTAGTAGGCTAGGCTGCTTGTGTTTATAAACTAAAACAGACTTGAGAAACTGTTACTTGAATTTAGTTATAAAATATTTAAAAGTTTGAAAAAAAATTAAGCCAGCCAACTAAATTCAGCATCATTTTTTTTAAAAGCACTTTCAAAAAGTGGACCCAGAATTTGTTGTTTTTCCTTATTATTAGATAGACAATACATAGTTGTTCATTTTAGAAAATTAGAAAATTATAGCAAAGAAGAGAAATTAAACTCACATCTCTCTTAATACCATGGGCTATTTCTGGGCAATGACAGAGGGAAATTAAGGTACCTCCTCTCCTGAGAAGTAGGTTTGTGGGGTATGAGTTCTGCACGTGTTTTTAATGCTAATATTAAATAATATTCAAAATATATTAGGTTAAAAGCAATATGCATCCACTCCTGGGTATTTGCCCCAGTGAAATAAAAACTGTTGTTTCCACAAAAACCTATCCGTGAAATATTTATTGTAGCTTTGTTCTTAATCACCCAAACTGGAAACAGCCCAGAAGTCCCTCAATTGGGAAATGGATGAACAAGCTGTGGTACACCCATAAAATGGAATACTATTCAGCAATGAAAAGAAACAAGCTATCAATACATACAACATAGATGAATCTCAAATACTTATTGCTAAGGGAAACAAGTCAGACTAAAAAAGTTACAGACTGTATAATTCCACGTATATGACATTCTAGATAAGGCAAAACTATAGGGAGGAAAATAAATTAGTGAGAGCTAGAAGTTAAAGGTTGAGGGAGGATTTGACCACAAGAGCTAGCATGGGGGAATATTTTTAGGGAGCGGAGTGATAGAATTGTTCTGTACTGCACGTTGTTTACATGACTCTATGCATTTGTCAAACTCATAGAACTGCACATCAAAAAGAGTGAACTTTACCATATGTAAATTAAAAATAAATTTAAAACATTTGCACAAGAGTGTGTAGTACATATTTCTCTTTGTGATTTATAAATATATATATATATATGTAACGCATATCATAAAATTCACACAATGATGCATGCTTGTGCATGTATGTAAACCATTTCTGACTGTACATGAGAAACTATTCAATATGGTTGCCCCTGAGGTAGAAGTTTAGAGGTCCCAAGAGGCGGAGGGAGACTTGTTTTCACTGTGTATCTTTTTATATTGTTTGAATTGTTTACCATATCAGTATAATACATTTCAATTAAAATAAACCAAACATGAATCTGAAGGATATGTAAACCTTTTGATACTGCAATTTTGGAGCTTTTTTAGATACATTTTCCTTTCTAACAAAACAAACTAACTATCCTCTTTCCTTGAGTATGGGCACAATTAGTTTATGAGAAGTTTCTGTAAGTGACTTGGCGATAAAAGCTGTCTGAACATTGGGGTTGCACGCTTTCCCTGTTCCACAAGAGATTCTAACAATTACTCCCTGGTGAGCTGCACAAGCCAAAAATCAATGAAGGTAGAAGCAGCAGGTTTTTCCATGGTGGAAATGTCCTCAGCTTCATCAATAGCAGTCAGAACAACTTTTGGAAGTTAAAAAGACTCCGAAAAATATAGAAGTTTAGTATGCAGGATGCCTAGTATGGTTGCTGGCCAAAACCTTATATATACAAGGATGTCTATGAAACTTTCCATTTAAATTGCCAATGAACATATTTCAGATGAAGAATTAACTTGTCATCAAGAAACCTTTAAGCAGTATGCTGTGCAATGGGGCTTTGCTATGTCTCAAATGACTGGACATCGTAATGGCCTTGTCCTCTAGGGAACAAGAGAACAATGACTGCCCCATCAATGATGCATCTCAGACATCCAGTAAGATTGAGCATGTTCTGAGAAGAAGATGCTAGAACAGTAGCAACATAAAGATTGGAATTTTTTTTAATCCATTTGTCCATAAGTATGTAAAGATGAATGACTATACATTTCCAGGTTGTTCTATGCTCCCTTGGTTAATTGTCTGTGCCATATTTCAGTGGGAAATTTCTATTTCATTCCGCCTCTCTTTTTAAAAGGGAGACTGTGTTTATATAGTAGGTAGGAAAACAACTGATCCATATCCAGGGAGAAAAGGGAGCTAGTTTTGTGCAGGAACACATCTGTGTGTCATCCCATAAGTTCTCTTTAAGAATCTTGCTACTTGAAACATAATGTTGGAAACTTGGAATTATTTTCTTACTTTTATTTGTTGGTTTTTACCTTTAATTGAGAATTTTAATCCTCACAGAGAAGAGTTCATGAAATATAAATGAAGAGCTTCGTATTATTAGAATTTATCAGCTAATTATGGGCCGCAAATATTTCTCTCAGTTCCTTGCTTGCCTTTTCATTTTCTAAATGATGTCTTGCAAAGAGCAAGTTGTTGCTTTCCATTCAAAACAATATGTCAACTTTGATGTTTACTGCATTTTAATGAAATCTAATAAATATTTGCCTATCCCAAGTTTACAAAGATATTCTTCTATTAGAACCTCTACACTCATAGTTTTACATTTTATGTTGAAGATTATCAAGTTTGTGGGCACAGAGTGGTCCACAGTATTTCTTTATTCTCATTCTAATGTACATGAGATCTGTAATGATATTCCTTCTCTGATTTCTGATATTAGTAATTCTGATCTCTTCCCTTTTTAATTAGCAAGTCTGACTACAGGCTTTTCAATTTGATTGATGTTTTCAAAGAACCAGCTTTTGGTTTATTGATTTTATTGATTTTTTCTATTGATTTCATGTTTTCAATTTCATTGATTTCTGCTCCAAATCTTATTTCTTTTCTTCTGCTTACTGTGGATTTAATTTGCTCTCCTTTTTCTAATTCCTAAGGCATAATCTCAGATTATTGGTTTTAGATCTTTATTTACTGTTATAAATTTCCATCTAAATATTGCTATAGTTGAACCCCACAAATATTACAAAGTTATCTTCATTTTCATTTAATTCAAAATATTTTTAAAATTTCTTGAGATTTCTTCTTTGATTCATGTATTATTTAAAAGTGTGTTGCTTAATTTCCAAGTATTATAATTTGTGCTCCAGCTATCTTACTGCTATCGATTTCTAGTTTAATTCCATTGTTGTCTGAGAACAGATATTCTACAATTTTTATTCTTTTAAATTTGTTAAGGTATGTTTTACGGCCCAGAATGTGTGTTCTGGTGAACGTTCCATTTGAAGTTGAGAAAAATGTGTATTCAGTAGTTGTTGGATGAATTAGTCTATAAATGTCCATTATGTCCACTTGATTGATTGTGTTGTTGAGTTAAACTATGTCCTTACTGATTTTTTCCTACCTGTTGGGTCTGTCCAGTTCTGAAAGAGAGGTGTTGAAGTATCCAGCAATACCAGTGAATTAATCTATTTCCCCATGCAGTTCTGTTAGTGTTTTACTCACATATTTTGATGCTTTTTTGGCACATTCACATTTAGGACTGATATATCTTCTTAGAGAATTGACCACTTTATTATTATGTAAGCTCCTCTTTATCTCTAATAATTACCTTGTTCTGAAGTCTGCTCTGTCAAAAATTCATATAGCTTCTCTCTCTTTCCCTCTCCCTCTGCCTTTCTCTCTCTCTCTCTCTCTCTCTATATGTACATATATATATATACATATATATATATGTGTATATATATATATATATACATACATATATATACACATATATATATATATACACACACACACACACATGCAAATTAATTCATCCACGTGATCAAGGAATATTCTCTTTTGTATAATTCCAATTTTCGGCAATTTGTTGAGATTTATGACCTAGTTTGTGGTCAGTTTTTCTAAATATTCTGGTGGGGGGGAGTGCCTTCTTCAATTGTTGAGTGCAATATTCTATTAGGTTCATTTTTGTAATCTTGCTCTTCAAATAATTCATATTGTGTATCTTCTGAGAATAGGGTGCTTAAAATATTTCATTATAATTAATTCACTCTCATTTTTGCTTTATATATAGCTTAAGGACATGTGATTAAGTACATACAAATGTGCAGTTGTATTTTTCTGATAATCCATTAAGAAAGAATAACATTTTATCAGATTTATTTTCTTATGTGTGGTGCACAGCATTCTCCTTATTCTCCTGGGTTTGATATGTGACTACTTATTTCAAAATCACTTAGTATCACCAAGGAAACACTGACGGAAGAAGAGTGTGAAGGCACATACTTATTATGATAATAGATAGCTAACAAGTAACTCAATTACATGCTCCATCCCTTTGTAATTTAGTTATTACAGTATAACAAACCACTACAAAATGCAGTATCATAAAATAATAAGCATTTGTTATTAATTATGGATCTGTAGGTCATCTGCACAATTAATTGTGATTTTCACCCAGCTCACGCATGCATCTGCTGTCAGCTGGCTAGTTAATCTTGAAGATGATCAGGTCCTCTCTCTCTGTGGTCTCTCCTTCTCCAGCAGACATGTTTTTTGTGTCAGTGTCAGAGGTTCAAAGAGAAGTTTGAAATAGCTCCATGCCTCTTCAAGCCTACGCTTGGAATTGGCACGCCATCATTTCCATTTCATTGATGGGCCAAAGCTAATAACAAGGCCAGTCAAAACAAGAGCTGGGAAAATGGAGCCCCTCTTCGTGGGAGGAACCAGAAAATCACATCGCAAATAGTGCAAACAGAGGGAGAGAGGAAGAACCTGAGACATTTTTGCCGCCTATCATGTACTAAAATCTTTTGGGACCTTCAGTGAATCAGAACGGAAGGGTTATACTGGTTCATCTTCAGGCATGTTACATGATTTCCTCTCCCTTTATTCTCATGCAATACAATTATATCTGGATTATCCTTATAATTCAGTATCATATTTTTAAAGGAAATTATGTAGAAGAGAATAAGCCAAGGAGGATGAGGTAACCTCCAACCTACATTTCTCACAAAATAAACTCCAGGAAGGATCTTGGCTCTTCCCTGGTACATCATATTTAATTTGGAGTTCATTAGTTAGGATGAAATTATCTAGCGCTGCCTGAGGTTCAGCCTCGGACTAACTACTGTGCTACCTGGGGACCAGGCCAATGAGTACAAAGGTAGCTGGAGCTTCTGTTTAAGGATTATAGTAAAAGAATTGGACAGAATCCTGGATCTTAAAGTGTCTTAAACCGACCCTTGCCTTCCTTTGCTGTGATATAATCTTTACAAGATGCTACTTGTAAACTTCCAATTGCCTTTAAATAACTGATTATGGCTCAGCCATCCAGGGATTTATCTAAACTCTTTGTTAACCCACTTAAACTTTCAGCCAGTGCAATCTCTTGGGAGTATCAAGTTTCATAAGTGTTTTGAGAGTTCCCAACCCTTCAGATGTAATTATGTTCCCTTGAGTGAAATAGAAAAGTATTTGGAACTTGTGGTTTTCAAATCCATTTATAGAAAAACTGCAGTCCTGTAGCTTCTGTTAGATTCCAAAAATAAAAAAAACATAGTGTGTGTGTGAGTGCGTGTGTGTGTCTGTCTAACCATCTTTTGTATTTTGTAATATGAATTAAGGTTAAGATAATTTCTTCCTTAAATTATTTAATAACTTTACTTATTTATACACATTCTAATAAATGTGGTAAAACATTTTCTTCAGCTATAAAAAAAAGCAACATTTCTCATCAGTTGGGTTTTCCCATTTTCCCTCAGCTCTGGTATATGAAAATAATGAAGCAAGTTACCATTTTATAATTATATTTTTATTCCACTTTTATACTCATTTTTCATTTTTCTCCTATCAGAAATGTGCAAGAAAAAAAACCTCATAACTTTCTTACTTCCTGTGGGAGTTAATGGCTGCTAAGAATAATAACCAGCAAAATACTATAAAGAACAATGATGTTTCTACAGTTTCCAGAGTGAAATAATTTGACAGTCAAGAATTTAAATTATAGAGTTTAAATGATAGAAATTAAATGAAAATAAAATTTGAACACTGAATATATATAGTATTTATTTTTTTGGATTTGTAAATAATCATATTTAGGGGTTAGCCCATATCTAGGATTTTTCTTTCATTTCTCTGTTTTGTTTCCAATATGGTGATATTATCCTAATACCAGGGATTTAGGTCAGAGTCTCAGATTCATAGGCACAATTATTCATGACTCTGAGACTTTAAAGAAAAGAACAATGATTCTGTCTATCTCCCCTGTTATTCTCCTCCTCCACTATAAATTATTTTGAAATGAAAAAAAAAAGTTATGATCAATCTGAGCTAGAATATCTCGGAAAGCAGAATTTTGCAATGTATGTTTGATGAAAGTGCGTTAGAGGATTCCTGTCCTGGAAATGACTCATGCAGTCTGCGAGTGTAGACCTGGCAGGAATTGAGACTCCAAGTGTGGGTCAGAGGGAGATCCCTCCCCATTCCTACCTCCCATCAGAACTCTCCTAGACTCAGAAAATGTCTCTATGACAAACCACTGAAAATCTGGCACAACTCCTTACGTCATTCTCTATTCATGACACCAGGTAAACACATCTGCACATCTTATACAGCTCATGAGGGAAATGACAGCAATCAAGAAAAGAGGATAATATATACATGTATACTTACACATATATATAAAGTCATATCATCTACTTGGTGCCTTTTACCACCTTGTGGTCAAATTTCCTTACAATATTTTAATGCATTATTCAAGCCCATAGATGATCAACTTAGCTAACTAACAGCAATCTCTCTCCTCTTCTCTCTCTCTCTCTCTCTCCCTCTCTCTCTCACCCCTCTTCCCCCACCACCCCCACCCCTTTCTTTCTTTTTCCCTTTGGCCACTGAAATTATCTAGGAACCAAAGAAACTTACTTAGAACAAGGAAATCATCCTTGTTCTCAAATGCCAAGCAACCACAGGTGAAGAATCTGATCCATCAACATTGGGCTCCATCTTAGGCTGCCATTACTGCCATTGAAAACTAACCCCACAAAGATTTGAAGATGTTCTGTCTGAACCTGGTGTGTGTGTGTGTGTGTTTTATTTTGAGGAACACTGACTGCATTGCTTTTAATGTTATGTTTAGTTAAGGAAGTAGTCTACTTGGGCCCCCAAGTAGTCAGCACCTAAGTAAGAATTCATACTGAATTTATATTCACAATTTTAAAATGCTGTGCCTAAATAACTCTTCCCTGCATGACATTTGGTGGTTATGAATCCAAGTCACCAATCAGGATTTCCACTTCTTATAAGGTGAAGTTCTTTTCAGGGTCCATGGAGGCCTTAGTTGGAGCAATCTTTATCAGTCACACAGGGTCATTATGGTAACAGTGAATACCAAAAGAAAACTGGTTGGGGTCTTAATCTTTTTTCCTAGGAGGATCCTCAAATTTTGAGTCCATTTATCTGCTTCTACCCCTTGTCCGAATATATACTTCAGTATCCCAGCAAACACTGAGGGAAGCAGTCTTTGTTAAATGCCAAAAATA
>NW_017732377.1:6283-7167 GCF_001890085.2 Hipposideros armiger | reverse complement strand
ATATAGGACTTAGGGAGAAAAAGTTACATTTGTAACATAATATAACAGTGTTAGAAAAATAGAATAAAAGTGATGGAAACAATATTAACTACTGAATTTATATGAAACTTATAAAGGCTTTTGAATTTTTTTTCTTTAATGAGAAACTTGAGCTTGCTTTCATAAAAATGGATTTTTATGTTTGATTTTATGACTGAACAGGCTACAGGGAATTAATTACTAATCATGATTTTTAATGGTAGTCTTTCTTCAAATACTTGGGAGTCACATCAAAAAAAAAACTTTGTTCACATGTAGATACTAAAATATTTTTAAAACCATTTATCCATCTTTATAGCTGCTTAAGAACTAGCAAATTTAAGTTATATTCAAAAAAATCTAAAAGCACTTTCTTTCTCTCATTTACAAATGTAATGATGAAATTTCTTATAGTAATGCAAATGAATTTCAAAAAAATTCGTAAATGAGATATTTCAAAAATAACAGAGAGCATCTAATTTGCAGAACATGCATCCATTTTTAGAAAGGTCATACTGCAGCCAGTTTTGCATGTACTAACAAAACACATGCCATGAACAGACAAACTCATGAGTCCATTCCTAAAATCACAGCCGTCAGGACCTCTCTCATGGCCTCTCTGACCCTCACCCCTGTGCAACTCACCTTGAGCCGTGTTCTAGGTTCTGCACAGAACCTGCTCCAGCAGCAACCTGGGTTGCTTTAGTTGGATGCTAAAGATTTCTACAAGGTAGAGCCTCTCCTTAGAACTCAGCAAGCATGCTATACTTAGGACTGCCAGAAGGATGACACACCCTAGGTCCCTCAAAAGTGAAAGAAGTAATTTTCAAAGGGTGGTCCCAAATCAACAGCAGCAGCAACAGCAG
>NW_017732377.1:0-993 GCF_001890085.2 Hipposideros armiger | reverse complement strand
ACATAGATTTCTCGTTAGAACTTTAGAAACGTTTTATAACACCAGTTGTTTCAACACTGTAAAAGTTATCGTTTTCAGAAGCATTCACGCAGATCTCTGTCAGATCTGCTTGAGGACAAGAGCGTATCATCATTATTTCTTACTGCTGTCATCTTCCCAGGAGAGAGAAATTTACTGAATGTGCTGTGAATATTACAGGGCTTGGGGCCATAAAGAGCAATTTAAACAACATTCACTGAAATGATCCACATCAATATTTTCAAATTGATTAGCAATCAATATTCAAGATATTTTCATGGAGATAATATTTCCTTTATTTTGATAGTTTTTTTTATTTTTCAGGAATACTTTTCTACCAGGCATAGCTTATCTGTCTTGTCCTCCTTAAAGTTCATTTCTCAAATGTTACCTTTTAATGAGATTGAATATGACCATGCCATGAAAATTTGTAACCTGACCAAAAGTATTCCCAATCTGCCTTCACTTGCTGTATTTTCCCCAAAGCACTTATCATCTTTTAATATAACAAATAATACAAGTATTTCAGAGATTTGTTGTTTATTGTCTATCTCCACATTCTACAATGAATGCTCCATGAGATCAGGGGTTTTTGAGAGCATTGTTAAGTAATGTATCTACAGTGACCAGTACTGTGCTTGGCATATGACAGTCACTCAGTAAGAATTTGTTGTGCGAATGAAGGAATGCATGAGCAAATAAATAAGTAAACAAAAAACAAAATCAGAATGGTGACAAGTTACTATTTTTGGAAACAATTTGGTTTGATGGTAAGTAATCTGCTGAAATAATAAGATATAATTTAATTATAAAAAGAAGTTGGCATTGTCAAAGGAAGCTACCTTTTACTTTTACAGCATGTAGATCACCATTTAAAAGTAAAATTGATCACTAATTGTGCAATATATATTTGGCTTACTGGTGGCATTTTTTGACATATACATATTGTATATATTTAAGGTGTACAACTTGGTG